>NC_072442.2:49103750-49409375 GCF_028878055.3 Symphalangus syndactylus | reverse complement strand
TTGAGGACCCAGGTGAGAGCTCTGTATGCAGTGGAATGAGAAAAGACTACTGGAAGTCTCAGTATTGGGAATTGAGCTTTGACCTTTCTCCTTCCCTCTCTAGCAAAACATCGGATACTGGACCCCGAAGGCCTTGCTCTAGGTGCTGTTATTGCCTCTTCCAAAAAGGCCAAGAGAGACCTCATAGATAACTCCTTCAACCGGTAAAGGGGCCAGAAACTCATCAAGAGTGACCCAGGGTCTGGTGGGTAAATGGGTAATTTTTTTTTTGAGATGGGAGTCTCGTTCTGTTGCCCAGGCTGGAGTGCAATGGTGCAATCTTGGCTCACTACAGCCTCCGTCTTCCAGGTTCAAGCGATTCTCCTGCCTCAGCCTTCTGAGTAGCTGGGATTACAGGTGCCAACCACCACGCCCAGCTAATTTTTGTATTTTTAGTAGAGACGGGATTTCGCCATGTTGGCCAGGCTGGTCTCAACCTCCTGTCCTCAGATGATCTGCCCGCCTCAGCCTCCCAAAGTGCAGGGTTTACAGGTGTGAGCCACCATGCCCGGTCTGGTAATTTCTTTAGAAAGCCTGGAATGTTGGATATTGGACAGATGTCCTTTCCACTCAGGTACACATTTAATGAGGATGAGGGGGAGCTTCCGGAGTGGTTTGTGCAAGAGGAAAAGCAGCACCGGATACGACAGTTGCCTATTGGTAAGAAGGAGGTGGAGCATTACCGGAAACGCTGGCGGGAAATCAATGCACGTCCCATCAAGAAGGTGGCTGAGGCTAAGGCTAGAAAGAAAAGGAGGGTAAGTGATGGGGCCCCCAGAGATTGGGTGGGGTGGGGGGGATGGGGTCACCTGACAGGTTCCTTCGCAGATGCTGAAGAGGTTGGAGCAGACCAGGAAGAAGGCAGAAGCCGTGGTGAACACAGTGGACATCTCAGAACGAGAGAAAGTGGCACAGCTGCGAAGGTAATGGGAAGACAACACAAAGGTACACAGGGCTAAAAGTGCAGCAGAAAGCAAGCCTCTAACCTCTTCTCTTCCCCCTGTAGTCTCTACAAGAAGGCCAGGCTTGGCAAGGAGAAACGCCATGTCACCTATGTTGTAGCCAAAAAAGGTGTGGGCCGCAAAGTGCGCCGGCCAGCTGGAGTCAGAGGTCATTTCAAGGTGGTGGACTCAAGGATGAGGAAGGACCAAAGAGCACAGCAACGTAAGGAACGAAAGAAAAAACACAAACGGAAGTAAGCAGAGCTGCCAGGCTCCCAGGAGAGCGTGGGGACTAGGAGGAAGGGTGTGGTGTGGCTCAGTCTGGCCCCCTTGATTACCAGCCTAGCCCCTGCTCACATCACAGCTGTCTGAAGAACAGTGAGGTGGAGTGCCTAGAACTCCCGTGGTGGTCCTGAGCAGAGAGGAGCATGTCCTCCTGCCTGCCTGAATAAGGTATCCCATGAAAGCACTGCTGAACTGTGTTGACAGACCCATGACCCTCTTTTTAAGCCATTAAAGGGAAGTTTGGTGTTGGAGCGATATTCAATGTAGTCAGTCTACACCTGGACGTGTGGGCCACTTAAGCCCTCCCCCATCCTATTCCTGAATAAAACCAGGATAATGGAAGAGTTGTCTTTTCTGACAGTTTTAATAAGCACTTCCCTACATCTAAGTATGCATGCCGTGTGTGGCACTATTCTAAGTCCCAGCTTAATATGTACCAACTCATAGACAGAAATGACAAAACGATCCACAGGTCCCAGTAGTAAAACATTTACTAGAGAGCAAGCAGAAAGGAATGCACATCTTAAAGAAACCTTCACAAAGTCACAAAAGTCAAAGTTTGTATATTTTCCTTTTATAAACAAGATAAACAAAAATCATCAAAATGATTTCAGCAAAAGACTTTTCTATCATTGGGGCAAGTTAAAAAAAAATACAATGAAATAGAAGACACTTTAAAAGCCGTTGTTGGGTTTTTTGTTTAATTTTAAATTTAGCAATACCATCTCAAAGCTGGAGCAATCCTGGAACAGTTACCAGGATCACCTTTTCCCTTCAATCCTTGTGGCTTCTGGGAATCTTCAGAGCCTGGGTCTGAAAGGTGTTTCCTACATGTCTCAGCGCTGGAGGCAAACCTGGCTGGGGACCTGAGCATCAACTCCCATTTAGAATCAGACATCTCCCTTCCCCGCAAATGTCTACAACTACCAGATTGCTCCCCAACAGTTAGCTCAATGGACTTGAGTTTGCAGAAGCCAATTCCTAAAATGGGGACTGCCTGGCCATAGAACTAAGAAAAAGAAGTCGATTTATAGATGTTTATAAGGTGACACCTTAGTAAAAAATATAAGCTACGTATAATATAAACCTAGAGTGAGTTTTGTGCCCTAAAAGGCCCTTTATCCCAAGATAACCTCAACTTACCCTCATGACAACTCACCTAGAGCCAAAAGCAGCTTCCCAGCTCTCACTGCTTCCAAGGACCAAAACAGCTTCCCAAGAAAACATCCGAAAATTCCTTCTGATGGAGGGGTAATGTCTCCAAGCTCCAGCTCTCCACTAAGGGCAGGGGGTCCTTACACTTTGGACCCCAACCCAGCCCTGAGACACCTAGTTACCAAAATCTTTCTAAAAATTAAGGACAACTGATTTCACGCTTTAGCACATCCCCTCTAACTGTCCCATCGACTTTTCTTGCGTTTAGGCGGCTCTGGGACAGCAAAGCCGTCAGCTGTCTTATCTGTCTTGCTGTCCACCTTGTCCATCTTGCTGCTGTCCACTTTGGGTTCCATCTTGGGCTCCATCTTGCTCTCACGACTACAAGCTTCTTTCCTGCTTTCCCCATTCCGACCGTCATTTGCACCCCGGTTCTCCCCATGCCGGCCTGCGCTTCCTCCATGTCTGTTCTCCCCGTGCCGATGGCCATCAGTATGACGGCTGCTGCTTTCTGGATGGCGGTATCCATCTCCATGGCGACCACCATCTCCATGACGTGGACTATCGCTATGCCGATTGCCAGTCTCTCCATGACTGTGACGGCTGCTGCCCCGGTTCTCAGTATATCTCTCTCTTTTCCCGTTGCTGCCCCCAGTCCCTTCTCGGCTGTTATTCCCTGAAGCTGTGTTGTTGACTCCCTGGGCTCCGGCAGATGGGTAGGTCACAGGGGCACCGCTGATGTTGCCAGTATTGCCAAAGCCTGGGATGCCCTTGGTGGCACTGGTGACAGGGCTGTCAGGACTGTTATGGCCCTGTTGTGCTGAGTTAGTTGGAACAGAATTCAAGCTCCCTGCACTAGTCCACCCACTTGCCCCAGCAGCAGAGCTTCCAGCCTTCTGATTACTTAAACTGGCTGCAACAAAGTGACTCTTGTACTGTGACTGAAAGAGAAAGAGACATCAGGAGTAGGTAAGATAGCAAGTTCAAGAAACCTGAATATACAACTTGGCAAATGATGAAGTTTACAGAAACTATGCTATCTTGGCACTGTGAGTTTAGTGTCCTGATGGCCCCACAGTATGGTCCCTTTTGTTCTTGTGCTATAAAGGAAAACTTGTGGATCTCTGTGGAGAGATGGACCCCCAGTGTTCTGAAATGTACTTTTATAGCCTGATTGGCTAGAATAAAGCATCTATGTATTTAGCACATGTATCTGCATTCAAAACCAAAAAGTTCTGAAAACTTCAAAAAAATTTTCACACTGAAATTTAAGTTTGACAGCAAAACCTGCCTTGAACTCATTCTATCGATTCACCTTAGTGTGACTATCATTAAATTTTGCTTCAGAATTGAGTTGGAGGTGGGCAACACTGCAGGCTGCTAGGAAGGGAGGGAACACACACCCTGCTGCAGGACAACAATCCCAGGCCCTGAGTGTGACTCAAAGTAGACCAGCACAAGGGGTTCTGTAGATCAACTTGCATCTCCAAGTAAGCTACTGTTAGGTTTATATTCAAAATCCAAGCAGCGTGAAGACCCTAAATCTAGCATCAAGCCTAGGAGCCCAGCTACAACCAGGAAAACTAAGCCCCTCTGTCACTGCCCAAGAGTTACTGCTGAAAGTGCTTTTAATGAAATGCTTATTTCAGACCTGGAAAGCTGCTTTCATTGCCGTTAGTCGATCTCCCATAGCTCCTGTGGAAGGCTTGTAGGCCTCATAATTGCTCATTACATTGTTATTTCCTCGGTCCTAAAAAAATAAACACATCTATGATGATGAAAAAATAAGCAGGAAAGCTCACTGCCATAGACTAGGCCTCATTATAATGAAAAACCTTGAAGTGCGAGCTACAAAGGAACTGGGTACTCTTAGAAAGCTACTTCTGCTTTGTGAGAAAAGACACAGTGACAATCATTTAAAAATGCTTATGCCCTCAACCCAGACATTCTATTTCTGGGAATTAACCCTATTAAACAGAAATGCAATCAGATTATGCCCAAAGTTGATCATGTATTTACATAAAAACTTCCAATTAATTAAGTAAAAATTACGTTAAAGATGAAAAGGCCCTGAATAGCATATTGTGTGACTGCTCAGGCCCTGAATCAAGACCATGAAGGGTCTGAATTTCGGCTTGAACACTTGTCAGTGTAACCTTAGGTGCCTCAGTGTTGTTGTCCGTACTAACTTCCATTCAGTTGTTTTGAAGATTAACTGAGCTAAAATATCTGATTGCTTGGAATGGTCCTGGCACATATAAAGTGCTCAATAAATATTAGCTATTATGCATAATCATCATTATTATAATGTGAGACTAGAGTATGTAATTATCAAAGATGCCAAGTTTAACTCTAATGCTCCAGAAAAGTATACTGGCAGCTTTCTTCCCTGGTTTGGAATCAAAGTGACAGAAAGCAGGTAGTTTAGAAAGGCCACCAAAAGGGTACATTCGTTACCTGGTTTGTGAGAAAAACTAGCTCCCGACTTGGAAATTCCTGATCCATTCCTGAGTTTAATGACAAGATATGGCTAGACTTTACAGTGACCCTTTGGCAACATTTGCCTAGCAGCAGGCTTTAGGCCAGTGTTGAAGGGCTTGTGAAACCAGACTGCTGGGCCCCAACTCCAGAGTTTCTGATTCACAAGGTCTGGGGTTGGGGATGAGTTTGCATGTGCTGCTGGTCCAGGGACCAGTGTGAGATCACTGCCAATCTAGAATAATTTCCTGAGCAAGCCTAGTCAACCAAGTACACAAAGATGCTTCTTCAATAGAAAGTTACCATAAGAATGAGCATGGCATTGACTCAAATGAGATTAAATGCAAATTCCCTTCTAGACAGGGTTTTAAACTCACTGAGGCTTTCTTGGGTAGATGAGAATATTCCTAATGACTTTCAGAACATGAGACCAACTCTAAAGGCACTACTGTAGTAGTCTAGACTCACCATGTTCTCAGAGCCCAGGCCAGGCCGCTCCCTATAGCCTAGGCCTCCTCCACCAATGTTCAGCTTTTTTCCTTTCCCTCCTTTGAATCGAGATTTCCGAAACCAGGCATTCTGCATTGAACAAAATTCAAGGTTAAGTCAAGGGAGGGAGAAAAGACCAGAGGAAGAGAACAAGGACAAAGAGGAAATTAAGTGGGAAGGGAGAACTTTTGCTTAATTTTCAGCCAGCACATTTATGCTAAGGGAGGAATTTTCACAGGAACCACAGATTGGTTTCTCTTTGGCAGCATAATCCACCAAATTTGAAAAGTGGCTGAGATCCTTATCTAAGGCTTCCTATAGTGCTCCCTCCCTCAAGGCTCTCCTGGAAGGGAAGTTGTTCAGATAAGCTTCAAACCCAGAGGAGTTAACTTTGGCTACTTCTAACTTCCTTGAGGAAAATGAGCTTATATTTTATTTCTCAAACCATGTATTATTGGACGTAAACATTTGGAGCTTAAAGAACTGGTGCGTTCAGTAGCAAAGGAAAAAGGCTACGTGAAGTGAGGCTTATCAGAACTGACTACAGGGACAGACTCCCAGAAAGGATGGTAGCCACAAAACTGAAAATTTTATTTACCCGCAGAGCATAAAAGTTTTCACTGAACTTGACCATTGCCACTCAACATATTTACTCACATTCTCTTAAGAATGCAGGGCGGTGGCTCACGCCTATGAATCCCAGCACTTTGGGAGGCCGAGGCGGGCGGATCACTTGAGGCCAGGAGTCAAGACCAGCGTGACCAACATGGTGAAACCCCATCCCTACTAAACATACAAAAATTAGCAGGCATGGTGGAACATGCCTCTAATCCCAGCTGCTTGGGAGGCTGAGGCAGGAGAACTGTTTGAACCTGAGAGGCAGAGATTGCAGTGAGCTGAGACTGTGCCACTGCACTCCAGCCTGGGTGATAAGAGTGTGACTCCATCTCAGGAAAAAGAAAAAAAAAAAAAAAAAAAGCAAATGTCTCTGGGAAGGTTTAAAGCTTTATCTGACAATCACATATTACCAGCAAAATAAAGTGCTTGAGAGGTAGAGCAGCAGGCTTGGGCAAAGTCCTGAAAACAGAAAGCCTGAGGTACAAAAAGAAATGGAAGAAAATGCCAAAGACAAAATGTGTCCTGTTTAAAAGTTTATTTAGGACTAGCTCTCTGTGCTCAGGAGCAGGGGAGGAAACATTATTCTCTTCTCTCCTGCAGTGCAGGTCCTTTACTCCTAGGACCAGAAACTTGGGCACTGCCACACTGCAGCTGAGTTGTACCAGTTGTGTGAGCTGGCCTAGGCATTTGACAAACTCTTAACAGTTGCTACTCTCAGAAAGTGTTCCGAACCCATGTGTAATTTGGGGACAGCATGGATTCAGATGACTCTAGGTTTGATTTGTTAGAATGCCTCACTTAGCTTTAGACTGGAGCACACCTGGAAGAGGGCAATCAGTGTGGTCAGAGGTCTGAGATCTCAGACTACAAGGAATAGTTAAGAGGCACTATACAGGCTGGGCACGGTGGCTCACGCCTGTAATCCTAGCACTTTGGGAGGCTGAGGCCGAGGCAAGCGGATCACCTGAGGTCAGGAGTTCGAGACCAGCCCGACCAACATGGCAAAACCCCATCTCTACTAAAAATACAAAAAATGGCCAGGCGTGGTGGTGGGCACCTGTAAACCCAACTACTTGGGAGGCTAAGGCAGGAGAACCGCTTGAACCCAGGAGGCAGAGGTTGCAGTGAGCCGAGATCGTGCCACTGCACTCCAGCCTGGGCGATAGAGCAAGATTCTGTCTCAAAAAAAAAAAAAAAAAAAAAAGGCAGGGGGCACTATACTATACACGTACTGTTTAAAAGACATCACACATTTTTAGCCTCCCAGAAGAAAAGTTTTGTGGGGGAAGAGCAGTAAGGGAACAGTAAACATCTTTGAGATTAAATTTACTCCTAAGTGTGTTATGGGGTAGAAATTACAGGGACAGATTTTAGCACAAAGGAATAGCTTTTCAAAACAGATGTTGTTGAAAGAAGAAGACCAGATAAGACTAGATGAATTTTAGTATCTCACAGTTCCTATCTGTACCTCATAAGCCCCACATCCTCCCTGCCACCCAACTTTCTTGTCAAGTTTTTATGTTATCTGCTCCAGGACTGCTAAAATGCCTTGGTATTATAACCAGGAGCAATCAAAAGTGTGCCCAGCCCCCTCACCTGCATTGCCAGATCTAGGAGTTCCTTAGAAACGTGTTGATTGGCTCCTTCCAAGTTCCGAACCAGGTCACCAGCAAAATTGCTGTCCTTGGGAGTGAGTAGGGTATAGGCCACACCCTTCTCACCCGCTCTTCCTGTGCGGCCAATCCTATGCGTGTGGGTATCAATGTCTCGTGCCACATCATAGTTAATCACAGTCTTAATTGAAGGAATGTCCAGACCACGGGCTGAAATAAAAAGCAACCAAATTCTTTTATTCTTCATCTGTAGTCAAAAGATCAAAGTAACCAGAAATGCTAGTGCTCTAATAAGCCACATTTCCTTTATCTAGGCAAAGTGCATGGGTTTGGTGAGCCGAGATACAGGCATGTTAAGTCATCACCATAGATCCTATGATGTTAGGCCTTCTAGTGTAAGGGACTTTTATTTTTTATTTTTATTTTTTTGAGACGGAGTCTCGCTCTGTTGCCAGACTGGAGTGCAGTGCCATGATCTCGGCTCACTGCAACCTCTGACTCCCTGGCTCAAGCAATTCTCCTGCCTCAGCTTCCCAAGTAGCTGGGATTATAGGCACGCGCCACCACACCCAGCTAATTTTTGTATTTTTAGTAGAGATGGGGTTTCACCATGTTGGCCAGGATGGTCTCAATCTCCTGACCTCAGGTGATCCGCCCGCCTCCACCTCCCAAAATGCTGGGATTACAAGCGTGAGCCACCGCGCCCGACTGGGACTTTTATCTTTTACATCAGTAATCTGCCATGCCCTCTTCTCTTGCACTGGGAATATATTTTTAAAATGTGTCATGAAGCTGAGAAGTTCTCTCCTTTGTGGGAAGAAATATCAGTGTTTAAGGGTAGTTATTAAAACTTGACAGAACAAATCCAGAAATCATATTCCAAAAACTGTTCTCATCCTGAGTGAAGTTGCCCAACTAAGCTGTGTATAGTAGATCAATGTAAGGTATCTACTATATTCACACAAACAATAAGGGCATTCACTGCCTTTTTTTCCCCGAGTGACTTTTAGCTGCAGGGATTCTTTGATTAGAGAGAAATATTAAGTGAAAAGTGGTATCTAGAGCTCCAGACTGTGATCCCTGTGCTGAAATGCTGCTTCCTTGGGGGTGTGGGAGGGGATGGCCAGCCAGGCCAACAGTCGTTCCATCAGCCTGCTCAGATATTACAGGTCTTATGTAGTAAGACAGAGTACCCTTATAGCCTAGGAACTTAATGTTGTTGAAAAATTCATACTCTACCTGCAACATCTGTGGCCACCAGGACTGGGATGTCCTTTTTCTTAAAGTCTGAAATGACCTTGTTTCTCTCACTCTGATCCATATCCCCATGGAGCAGCCCAAGATTATGACCCTCCTGTTTAAGGTTATTCGCTAGCTCTTCAGCATTGGCTTTTTTAGTAACAAAGAGGAGGACACTCCCTGAAGAGGTAAATTCTACCAGACGCCGGGTAAGCCAGTTCCATTTACTAGGTCCAGAATGGAGAATCTCCACAATCTGTGTCACATCTTCATTTGCCTGAGAAGAAAGAAATGAAACAGATGATTGTGACATTGGAGCCACAGGCCACCTGAACAAGGACTAGGCATATATTTTCCACCTGCATCGAGAACACCTTCAACAATCCCAGTTCTCCTTGGACCTTCAGCAAGTCAAGTGCAGCTCAAAACTCACCTCTCCTTTCCAATCACCTTGCTCTCCACCTGGTGTACATACCTGATTTGTACACCCCACTACTTTGTAGAGCTTTCCTTAACAATAACCATGGCAAGCAACTGAAGGATTCTCTAAGCAGTCATAACTGAATTCCAAGTCCCAATTCAGAGAAATTTTCCACATAGCGCATATGTATAGGTAAGAAATGAAACCTGATTTTTTCCAGGCCTTTCAGGTCACCCTTTCCCTCCTGTGTAGGCCCCTCCCACAATAATTAAAACGTCAGTTCCAACCTAATACGCTGATACTTCCAGGCACATCTTTTTGTCTCTTTGAAGCCTTTTTAAAACAATTATAAGTTTTGAGACATTCAATAAAACAAAAAAAAAGCAAAATGAACAAAATCAACTCGTACCCATCACCTAGCTTCAATGATTCCCAACACTTTGCCAGTCTTGTTTCGTCTATCCCCACAACTTGCAAAATACCCAATCTCAAGCATGTTGCATCTATAAACATCTTTTTTTTATCTCAATAGTGAGAAATTAATTCTGTGTTCCATAATATGAGAAATAAACCTATTAAGGTCCCAACCAGCCCTGCTTAGGGTTACCTCTCCAATATCTCCCTGCACCACTCGAATAGGGTCGATCAGGATGTCTCTGGCCAACTTTTCAATCTTTTTCCGAAAAGTTGCACTAAATAAGAGAGCTAAAAGGTAAGATAAATTCTGTTAGAGAAACAATATGGTATCTTTATGCATACCCATTAAGCTTCTTTGGCATTC
The DNA here is from genome assembly GCF_028878055.3 of Symphalangus syndactylus. Taxonomy (NCBI): domain Eukaryota; kingdom Metazoa; phylum Chordata; class Mammalia; order Primates; family Hylobatidae; genus Symphalangus; species Symphalangus syndactylus. The sequence continues at coordinate 49,399,316 of NC_072442.2, read as the reverse complement.
AGGATTATTCAGTTTTTTTACATAAGCTCACCTGAACTTTAAATTTAGTTTAAAAATTGATTCACTAGAGAAAGATTTGCCCTTGTTCTATTTTTATTACATTTTTAGTTAAGACAAGTTGTCAGTGTGGTTCAGAAAAAGACTCTTAATTTCAAATCAGCAGATCTGTACTGTACACTGCTTCTACCCACTGATAAAATTGTATAATTTAGGGCAGCTTATTTAATTTATGAGCCTTGGTTTTATCATCTATAAAAAGGAACAAGTTATATCTAGTGCTAAGATCCTGTCCAGCTCAGATAAACTCATTACCTCCCTCATTATGGTTCTCACCAATACACACATGATCATTTTTACTTCCATAACTCTGAGTGCTTATAAAATAAATAAGTGCCCTTTTTAGTACAAATTTGGTTTAACAAAGGTGCTTCATACATACTCTGCCTGTCAGGACGAACATGACTTGCTATGGATCGAACTTGGTACTCTGGAAGAAACAGAACAATAAAATTAATATTATAACCTGAAATACAGTTTGGGAAGCCTGGAAAAAGCCATTTTAGTAAAAGTCTTCATAAGAAGCTGTAAGAATTAAGAAAATTAGAAACCCCAGGCCGGGCGCAGTGACTCATGCCTGTAATCCTAGCACTTTGGGAGGCCGAAGCAGGCGGATCACTTGAGGTCAGGAGTTCGCAGCCTGGTCAATGCGGCTATCTCTACTAAAAATACCAAAAAAAACAAAACAAAAAACAACTAGCCGGGCCGTGGGGTAGGTGCCTATAATCCCAGCTACTCAGAAGGCTGAGGCAGGAGAATCGCTTGAAACCGGAAGGAGGAGGTTGCAGTGAGATCGCACCACTGCACTCCAGCCTGGGCAACAAGAGCAAAACTCTGTCTCAAGAAAGAAGAAGCTCCTAAACATATCATTCAGTATAAAAGTGAAAAATTTTCCCTCCATCCAACTGGGCTAGGTCTAGCAGTGTTCCAATCAGTAAAGACAGCTATGAGGATAGGAAAGCAAAGAGCCTCGAATGATCTGACATTCACCTACCCAAGAACACAGACCTTAACCTCTACGATCAAAGGCATATGAATAAAGATGAAGACAGAGAAAATATTCCCCTTATATACAAAGGCACTTTGAAATTTCCTCAACCCAATAAAACCTAACATACTTTTCCAGAGAAAACTCCTAAAAATGTTCATCTTAGCTATATTTCTATAGTCTAACCCCATCCAGGAGTATTTTTAGCTTCTCTCATGCTGAAAAAATAGTCTAGAAAGACATGGAAAAAAAACTAGTATCATGAGGACGGGGACAGAAGAAACTGGTATTCAAGGCATACCAAATCCCATGTCAAACATTCGATCTGCTTCGTCAAACACAAGGTAAGAGACTCTTTGAAGATTGGTAGCTTTCTTTTTCACATGATCTATCAGTCGACCCTATGAGATCAACACAATGAACAGTAAGTATAATTAAAGGCATTCACAGGGACTTTCTAAGCAGTTGCACTCCTGGCAAAAGTGCTAATTCTCTAGTCTCAGACTGTAATAGATACTGGTCCAACAGCCACGTACCTCATGCACTACTTAGCTCAAAGGAACAGAAATTTTAAAAACTCAATTGGCTTCTTCATTTACACTGTGATTTAAATTCTGTGGGAAAGTGGCCAGAAGCAGTTTTTGAGGTATTCTAAAGTGACCTGATTTAAAGCATAATGACAGGTTTCAATGTTTAAACTACACTCTTCTAGGCTATTCTGACCATATGTATCTTTCTGATTCTTGATGAACTTGGCAATCATTTTGTGGGAGAGTACAAGAAAAACTATTTGACATAGAGGGGAATTTGTAGCTACTAGCCTATATGTCACAGAGACTCTTACTGAACTGCTAATTTAGCCACCAATCAGAATTAAAACCACAGGCTGCCGTTCATCAGAATATTTTCAACCCTGCTTTTACCACACTTTAGGGGAAATTCTCTGCAAAATTAATCATGTTTTCCATACTGAGGGAGGCTGAGAAGCCATTTAAACACAAGGCATACTTACTGGGGTACACACAACAATCTCTGCCCCCTCCTGAAGGGCCTTGGCCTGCTCCCACATACTCCCTCCTCCATATACAGCCACTGATCGAAGATTATATGCTTTTCCAAACCGCTTACATTCTGCATGGATCTACAAAGTTGTGAATAATATATTAACAAACTGTGGCACTAATACCCGTCACAACCCAAACGAAGTTCTGAAAAACAGAATATGATGTCATAAAAAAATCGAAACCTAGAACATACTTTAAAATCATGATTTTATTCATAAAGGTATAAATGAATAGAATACCATTATCGCATCTCAACAGATTATCTAAAATCTTCCTTTATTCATTTTACCCCCTTCTCTTCTTGATCCTGTCACTGCTTTTCTACCAAGACAAAATGAATTCATCCTACAGAAAAACTGTCAGCTTGTAATACAAACAATTCCCGTATCACAATAGGCTTTTCCTCTTAAAAACAGTAGTTCTGGCCGGGCACAGTGGCTCACACCTGTAATCCCAGCACTGTGGGAGGCCGAGGCAAGCAGATCACTTGAGGTCAGGAGTTCGAGACCAGCCTGGCCAACATGGTGAAACCCCGTCTCTACTAAAAATACAAAAATTAGCCAGGTGTGGTGGCGTGTGCCCGTGATCCCAGCCTCTCGGCTGAGGCAGGAGAATTGCTTGAAACTGGGAGGTAGAGGTTGCAGTGAGCTGAGATCATGCCACTGCACTCCAGCCTGGGCAAAAGAGTGAGACTCTGTCTCAAAAAAAGCAAATAAATAAAAATAAATAAAAACAGTAGTTTTTAGGGGAAAATATGTATTTGGTTATATAGAAAATATTTAACACATAATACTTTCCAAAAGTTTTCTGGTAACACAACACTGTGAATCTACTTAATGCTACTGAACTGTACATTAAAAATGGTTAAGATAATCAATTTTGTGTGTCTCTTATCACAATTAAAAAAAAAGTTTCCTGGTCATTCTACCTCACTTGACTGGCTGGTCCCTTGCTAGTCCACATATAGAAGGAGGCATTCTATAGAAAGCACATACCTGCTGGCAAAGCTCCCTGGTAGGACACACAATCACTGCAATTGGTCCATCACCTGGTTCCAACTCCTTCTGGTCCATTATATGAATCAACATGGGCCAAATGAAGGCTGCAGTTTTCCCACTACCTGTTTTGGCAATACCAATCATGTCTCTACCACTTAATGCCACAGGCACACCCTGGAGAAAAAGTAAAATATAACCACTCTAAAACTTCAATTCTAAAGATGTATTGAAGCAAATCCTGGGGAACGATAAATGACTACTAATGACATTTTTATTTGCAATGGAACAAAACATATCCGGTGCTATGCATACTGGTTGTGAAACAGAAATATCAATATCCAACATTCTCATTAACTTCTTGATTTATAGGAAATAACATCATTCTCATTATGTGGATATCAGCCACCACTTACAGAACAGAAACAACTCCATTTTGTTTAAAATACAGAAATGAAAAATCAAGGCCGGGCAGTGGCTCACGCCTGTAATCCCAGCACTTTGGGAGGCCGAGGTGGGCAGGTTGCCTGAGCTCAGGAGCTCGAGACCAGCCTGGGCAACACGGTGAAACCCCATCTCAACTAAAATACAAAAAATTAGCCAGGTGTGGTGGCGTGCACCTGTAATCCCACCTACTTGGGAGGCTGAGGCAGGAGAATTGCTTGAATCTGGGAGGCAGAGGTTGCAGTGAGCCAAGATCGTGCCACTGCACTCCAGCTTGGACAACAGAGTGAGACTCCGTCTCCAAAACAAAAACAAAAACAGAAAAATTGCAACTTATAATGAAGGGTTGCTAAAATTTAAAAAATTTTCCCCCCTTAATAAGGTACAGACTATCTCATTCATATACAGAAAATGAGAATTTTCTGCATAAGGATAAATAAATCCCATATATAAATGGGAAAAAGAAGCTAAAACTTTCAGTAATAAATGAGAATTTTCAAGTGACGGACAAAGGAATTCTAGTCATTGACAGTGCTAAATTTGTCCATATACGAACCTTTTTGGTTAGGTTTAGGCCTAATAAATTGTTTTCTTCATACCATATTTTCAACATACGTATCAGATACAAAAGAATATTTGCCAGCCATTTAGTGACTTCTTAAGAGTGATAAATACCTCTATCCTTATCAATAAGGTTCTACACAAAACACTGTTTTACTGCTGTGATTTGTTTTTAAACTAATATAGTCATGAAAGATTACCCTAATTTATTTTTCTTTCATTATGTTTTACTTACCTGGCACTGTATTGGAGTGGGCTGTGTGTATTCAGATTTCCGAATCTGGTGCATAAGTTGTTCGTCAAACCCAAAATGAGCAAAGCTACTTCCTGGTCTAGGAGGTGCAGCACCAGAGACCTAGAGATAGAGACAACTCCCCAGAATGACTTGTACTTCAACATTAACAGCATTTGAAGTTCAACAACACTTACCTGGATCTAGCATTTTAGCTGGAGTATGAAGTAAAAATACAAGTCTGTAAGCCAAAATCATACAATGAAAAGGCAAAACCTCAAATGGTAACAAATATAAACCTCATATTAAAAACTCCATGATAAATATTCCCAAGATAATTGTCATACAATTTTAAATGATTAAAAATTTCTTAAATCAAAATTAATTTTCTCATAACAAATAAAACGGAAAAAAAATTGTTCAATGAATTGGGAAGTCATAACCGTTCTTTTGCCATTTTGCATTAAGTATTAACCAGATGGTAGAAAAAAATTAATGTATCTTACTCTTGAAATGAAAATTCCAAGTGGGCTCCAAATAAGACAAGTCTACACATGCTGGCTTCCAAGATATAATCTACTGCCTCCATTTTCAGTTATGCTTGATGAATTAATGTCTCACTTAGTGATGGTCCAGCCACTGTCAAGCCCTGTTCAAACTGCACCCTAGGTGAAGAATGGGGCTTATAATCTCCATTTTGTCCCCCAAAGTGGTAACCTTTCAATGCTTCTCTGGTGATGTTGATATTTCTAATCAGGATTTCAGGGGTTTTACTTAAAAATTTTCTTGGGTCATTGGGGAGGTGAGTAACCTCTTGGAAAACAGACAAGTGTACATACACAAATACACACCCCTCCTGGAAAACAGGAGTTTAAACATCGTGTAGCAACTGATAAGGTGCACACAGGCGAGAAAGTTGTCTATATCAGAGCAGATAGCATAGCATATTTTTTCTGTGTGTTTCATTTACCATCTATCAGCACCTTAAACCAATGTAGCCAATGTGCAGCCCAAAACTTTCTGGTAGGCAGTTTAAACCATTCTGAAATTAGTACATGCATATTTTTTAAACGTATTAGTTTATTCTAATTTTTAAAATAAAGCATACTATATGTAATTTGACAGACAAGTTTATCTTAATTTCAAAATATTCTAAGATATCATATGTTAACATCTATTCATTTTGTTTCCTCTTCCTTTAGATGGGGACTCCCACCCTTCATCACTAGTCCATCCAGCACAGAACATACAAAACTGACCGAAATATGAAAGAAGAAAATGATCCTATCCTAAAACAGCATCTAGAAGACTAAAACAATCAAATTAAGAGACATGATCAGAAGGGATATAATAATTACTCTGGCAAAGACAGTTCAGAGACCACTAGAAAAGAAATTCAAGGTTATTAGTTTAGATGACCAATAATACTAAATCTGGACTAATTAACATTAATATAAGAATATTGAGCTTAATGATTGTCTTACCCGAAGATTGAGCTTATGCCGGAGATCTATTAACTGCTGTGGAGTGAGGTTGGTTATCTCTTCATGCTCATTGTAAAAGTTTTTTTCAAATGGTGGATAGTCAATCTGCAGGTCCAATTATTCAAAGTTAGTCTAGAATTCAAGAGTCAATTCTGTAAGTTTGATTTTATTGCAAAATAATCTTTTCCAAATTTTACACAAGTAAAGCCATTCCAGCTAGAGAAAGCAAAAAAATTTATTTATTCTCAACTTAGATCCTAAAAAGTACAGCTAATTTGTTTTCTGTTCCTGTTTTCAATATAAACACCAACCTACTTCTTTTTTTGGTTGAGACACAGTCTCGCTCTGTCACCCAGGCTGTAGAGGAGTGGTGCAATCCTGGCTCACTACAGCCTCCACCTCCCAGGTTCAAACAATTCTCACGCCACCTCAGCCTCCCAAGTAGCTGAGATTACAGGCATGAGCCACTGTGCCTAGCCTAACACCAACCTACTTCCTAAAGAGACTCTTAAGGAAACCTCGAATTTGAACAACATTGAAGCAGACTAAGGAATCTCTCTATAATGCCAAAGACCTCAGAGGACAGAGAAGATATTTCACCATATAACATTTAAATATGTTTTGAATAAAGCTGTTTAATCTAGCACTAAGCATTTAAAAACATTCCTAATATTTATTTTGGAGATAGCTCTGCTTTTAGAGGGAGTTCTATTCTGTTTAAAAACATGGAGTTGGCCAGGCGCGGTGGCTCACGCTTGTAATCCCAGCACTTTGGGAGGCCGAGGCGGGCGGATCACGAGGTCAGGAGATCGAGACCACGGTGAAACCCTGTCCCTACTAAAAAAAATACAAAAAATTAGCCGGGCGTGGTGGCGGGCGCCTGTAGTCCCAGCTACTTGGAGAGGCTGAGGCAGGAGAATGGCGTGAACCCGGGAGGCGGAGCTTGCAGTGAGCCAAGACTGCGCCACTGCACTCCAGCCTGGGCGACAGAGCGAGACTCCGTCTCAAAAAATAAATAAATAAATAAATAATAAATAAAAACATGGAGTTGTTTATAACTTTTAAAAAACATATGGCCAAGAATTTCCAATTCCAGAGAGTAGTAGTCACTTCTATTATTCTTTTCATAGCTTACTGTAGTAGGTATACAAAACATAAGCACATCACCACCTATCAATTTGGCTAAATTACTTTTATAAACTTTTTATTTTTTCAGAGACAGGGTCTTGCTATGTTGCCCAGGCTAGACTCAAACTCCTGGGCTCAAGTGATTCTCCTGCCTCAGCCTCTCCAGTAGCTGGGACTCCAAGCATGTGCCACCATGCCTGGCTCTTAAACTTATTTTTTAAGAAAAATATAAGCATTCTATAGGTAGTTAAAAAAAAATCACAGTTCTGGATACATAAAAAAAATTGGCAAGAAGAGTGACACTGTCTTGTATTTTCACAAATCTCTTTATTAATGTCGACTTAAATAGCTCCTACTATATTCAAATTGTTGCAATAGGTTAGTTTTATTTAAACCTATAAGAAAATCTGGCCTCCAGGCCAGGAGCAGTGGCTCATACCCATAATCCCAGCACTTTGGGAGGCTGAGGCGGATGGATCACTTGAGGTCAGGAGTTCGAGACCAGCCTGGCCAACATGGTGAAAGCCCGTCTCTACCAAAAATACAAAAATTAGCAGGGCGTAGTGGCACACACCTGTAGTCCCAGCTACTCGGGAGGCTGAGGCAGGAGAATCTCTTGAACCCGGGAGGAGGAGGAGGTTGCAGTGAGCCAAGGTCGCGTCACTGCACTCCAGCCTGGGCGACAGAGCAGGACTCCATCTCAAGAAAATAAAAAAAGAAAAAAAAAAGAAAAGAAAAAAATACGTAGTTGAAAAAGAGAGGACAGTATCTTAGTAGCCTTTTCAGATACCTTTTTTTTTTTTTTTTTTTTTGGAGATGGGAGTCTTGCTCTGTTGCCCAGGCTGGAGTGCAGTGGCACGAACTCAGCTCACTGTAACCTCCTCCTCCTCCAAGGTTTAAGTGATTCCCCTGCCTCAGCCTCCTGAGTAACTGGGATTACTGATGCCTGCCACCAATCCCAAAGACGGGGTTTCACCATGTTGGCCAGGCTGGTCTCAAACTCCTGCCCTCAAGTGATCTGCCCACCTTGGCCTCCTAAAGTGCTGGAATTATAGGCATGAGCCACCGCACCCAGCCCTTTTCAGATACTTTTTATTTTACACTAAAACTTGACAAGCGGTCATTTCCTAAAAGTTATTTTCATTGTGTAATCTGAAACCATATTACTGAAGTTTTCACTCTCTGTTACATTATAATCCATTTATCTATCATGTATTTTGAGTTGAGCTTTTATTCATGCTTGACTTTGTAATGTCATACATTGATCATTTGGAAAATACTGGTTCACTGAGGTTATATACAGATCATCCAGATGTTAACACATTTCATTATATTAAAAATCAGTTATTAATATCACCATCAATTTTGTCACAATGGTCTTTAAGTACTGAAAAGCTGTCAAGCCTACTATGGTAGATTAAGTTTTCCAAATTCTAATTTTTGCTTGAAAGCTTTAATTTTTTTTTTGAGATGGAGTTTTGTTTTATTGCCCAGGCTGGAGTGCAATGGCATGATCTCAGCTCACTGCAACCTCCGCCAGGTACAGTGGCATGCACCCGTAGTCCCAGCTACTCAGGAGGCTGAAGTGAAAGGATCGCTTGAGCCAGAGGGTTTGGGGTCAGTCTGGGCAATATAGCAACAACAACAACAAAAACAGTAAACACAGGCCAAAACGTTCCCAGTTTGAAAGAAAGATGTCATGGCTGGGTGCAGTGGCTCACGCCTGTAATCCTAGCGCTTTGGGAGGCCGAGGCAGGGGGATCACCTGAGGTCAGGAGTTCAAGACCAGCCTGGCCAACATGGCAAAACCCCATCTCTACCAAAAATATTAAAAAAAAATTAGCCAGGCATGGTAGTGGGCACCTGTAATCCCAGTTACTCAGGAGGCTGAGGCAGGCAGAATTGCTTGAACCCAGGAGGCAGCATTGCAGAGAGCCGAGATTGTGCCACTGCACTCCAGCCTGGGTGACAGAGAGACAGAGAGAGAGAGAGAGAGAGAGAGAAAGAAGAAAGAAAAAGAGCAAAGAAAGAGAAGAGAAGAAAAAGAAAAAAGAGAACAGAGGAAAGAAAGGAAAAAAAGGAAAGAAAGGAGAGAAAGAGAGAAAGAAAAGAAAGAAAGAAAAAAGAAAGAAATAAAAAAGAAAGAAAAAGAAAGAAAGAGAAACAAAGAAAGAAAAGAAAAAGAAAGAAAGAAGTATTGGTTCTGGAAAACAAGTACAATTACTTGAAAAAAAAGTTTTAATTCTAAAGTCAAATGTAATTGATTCGGCTATACTTTTGAACAAGACAGGCTATAAAGCCTCATGGAATTTGTGGCTCAACCACTTACTAAAGATGACAAGATGCATACGCTCATGACGTAAGAGTATTCCACTATTGAGAAAATCTAAATGTTAAAGCTGAAGTAAAGTATTAGCTTGAAACAAGAGTAAAATTCAGCAAGAAACACCATACCTCTGAATGATCAATGGGGGGAAGAGGATCAATGATTTTTTTGGTAGGTGCAATTGGATTTCCGTCACTATCATATTCTAGATTGTCTTCCTCTTCCTCCTGAACCACACCAGCAGTTGGGTTTTCTGCCATGTATCGAAAATAAGCTTCCTGCAGGAAAGCACAAGAACATAATCACACCCACGTACAACTGAGAATGTTTCTGCTCCTGTAATTAGCGCACATAGTGTACCAGATGACTGCACAGTTAAAATACCTACCAAGTAAGGCAAGACCCTTACTAGCAATGATTCCTTTAATAATAGCAATATTCAGAAGAACAATCAGAAGAAATGAATTAAACAGTTAGTACTATTAAATGTTGCAACTTGTTTAATAGAAGACTTACAAATATGTCTGTTCCACAGCCTTCCTGGAGTGGGGTGTCTATCAACCCTGCCCAGAGCCATAGAACACATGCTGTGGCTTTAACAATCCAAGTTTGGAAGTTAATACTAATTAGAAAGGTCACAAACCTGGAAAGGGCTACCACTCACTCTGATTCTCATCACTCCACAACTGAACAATGGGGGAAAAGAGACTAATGGACAGTAATTAATGTTCCAGCTTGAAATACAAGAACCACAAACAGGACACTTACTAAGAGACAGAGGTTAGATGTTACCAAAGGCCATCAATAGATCCCACACTACTCTACCACTTGATTTATCAGAATAAACATTAATTTTGGATTTAAAAAGAAGCAAGCTGAATAAAGCTCGTATTTGCTTTGGATGTCATAGTTGATCAAAAATTCCATCTTCAATATGGGGGAAAGCCATGTGAATCTATGTATTACCAATTGGTCACACAGGTACAAAAGGAGCAAATCAAATGACATTCCCTGCTGAATGTCAGGAATGGCCATTTCGAGTGAAGGCAAGCTCTAGCTTGTCCCCAGTATAGACTTTGTGGATAAAAATAAAAGATAGAAATACTGCATAGGAACTCACTTGGTCATCTTCCTCTTCAATGTCATCTCGAATACCCCTGGAAAAACAAGCGGAGAAACAAACTTCCCTGCAAATGTTCCACATACCCAGCTCCATACTTACAGCAGATTAGTGTTGAATTCCATACAGCACAGGAACTCTCAACACTAACAATAACAAAGCAGCAATGAGCACACTGTAAACTATCCACCCCCTTATATATATGTGTAGCTGCACTCTATAATCTGCAGTTCGCATTTCTTTTAAATGGGATGATATGATACCCCTAGAAACAGCAGTTACCAACAAGGATATCAGACGTAAAAACTTTCTGAAGACAGATACCAAATAGTCCTAGTTTTGTGAATCCATACAACAAACAATGTGGTTGTGAAAAGTATTTCATACTAAAAAGAAAAAAAAATCTTGTATTTGGCATATACTAGAAAGAAGGTCACAACCTTCTTATTGTCCCCAAAGTTTCTAGCTCTAGGGTTAATGGTCTTCAGCCAAAAGCATCCCCCAACCTTAGGGATGGGGACAGAGTGAAAACTACATTAACTCCTTTATGAGTTTGGGAATAAAATGCTTAAACAGTTCACACGGAGAAGGAGACCATCACCACTTGCTGTATGTCTCAGGAGCTATAGAGAAAATATGGTTGCTTAGTTCCCACAACCATCTGTTTCTAATCAGACTTTCTGCCTAACCTAGAGCACTTGCTATTCCTAAGGCAACCAGCAAGCACCACCACCAGCGTAGGGCAGGTGGAAGGGGATACGATATGCAATGAATACCAAAACCACAGCTAAATCTCCATATGGAACAGAAACTCTGGTAAGGGACTGAAGCACTGACTGCCAAGCACAGGGAGAAAAAAGTCCAACCATGCCTGGCAGAAAAAGCCTTAGAAGTTTATTCATCAAGGCAAAGAGGAGACTTCTCTTTCCCAGAAAACAAAGTACTTCAAGTTCTGACTATGGCTGCTACAGCGAAATGTCACTCCCTAAATAAAATTAGGTATTATTACAGCCCTCCTTATACACAGGTTTTTATACTGTGAATATTATTTTTCCATCTGTGTTGGTTGAAAAAAATCCCCATGAGTGGACTCATGCAGTTCAAACTTGTGTTGTCCAAAGGTTCAACTATACATAGTTTTCATGATATAGTTGCCATTACTTCTCATAATCAACCATATAGGCATAAACCTATTTTATATTAATTATGAGAGAAACTCAGAACAATGAGCCTAAACTTTAATAATTATGCTCCCCTAAACTCTACTATAATTAATTCCTTGTGTTTACTAAACAACTATTTATAGTCAAAGACCAAATACTATTCTACCAAACTGAATGCTTTTTAATTATTGCAAATGCAAAGACTGTTGCCATCGCTATTATTAAAAAAGTATTCAAGATACAGGAATAACTTCAAGTAAAGTACACAAGTGTACTTCAATATTTTTTCTCTATGAACTTTGGGGGAATAGGCTTTGCAATACTTTAGCAGTTTTCACGTAACCTTTGTGAGGGAGAAGAAAACAACTTACTTTACGTTTTTTCTTTCCTTGTCCTTTTCTTCAAGCCTCTTCATGTCTCTAGCTGCCTGATCCTAATGAAACAAAAGGCTGTATAGAATGACATCAACTAAAAACACTGAAAGAAACAATTTTTAGATTGGAACAAGTGCCATAATAGCTTTAGCTATGTGTTTGACAAGTGCATTTTGATGCCATCAAATTGCATTTTGACGATTACGTTTCAAAGAGAAATAACTAAATGCTCTATAAATTGGCTGTATATGGACTGCACAATTTTATCTGTAATAATGTGCCACACACGGAAAAATGAACAAAAATGCTTGCTTCACAAATACATAACCTTTAGTTGCTTTAAGTTAATGATAAAATTACAGATGTAAAAGTGCTTTCAATTCAGGCAGATCGGCCTTCCTCAAAGTGTAGCTTAAGACGACATACATCTGACTCTGGAAAGGTGGCTCTCAATCTGGGACAATTTTGCCCCTAGGCAACATCTGGCAATGTCTGGAGACATTTTTAATTTTGGGGGTGGTACAGCTGATAGTACTGGTTTCCAGAGGCGAAGGATGGCTACTAAACATTCTACAATACACAGGAAAGCCCCACAACAAATAATTATCCAGCGCCAAATGACAGTAGTCTCAAGACTGAAAATTCTGTTCTACATCTAATAAATCAGAATCCTTGGGGCTGGAGTGAGTTCAATGTGTGTAGTTTTTACATTTTTCATAGGCAATTCTTTTTTTTTTTTTTTTTTTTTTTTTGAGACGGAGTTTCGCTCTCGTTGCCCAGGCTGGAGTGCAATGGCACCATCTTGGCTCACCACAACCTCCTCCTGCCAGGTTCAAGCGATTCTCCTGCCTCAGCCTCCTGAGTAAGCTGGGATTACAGGTATGAGCCACCACACCCAGCTAATTTTGTATTTTTAGTAGAGACAGGGTTTCTCCATGTTGGTCAGGCTGGTCTCAAGCTTGTGACCTCAGGTGATCCACCGCGCCCGGCCTAGACAATTTTTATATACTGCAAACTGATGATCGCTGATCAAAATTAATCATTTGTATTATACATTTGAAAATCAAGGTCAGAAGAATTAAATGATTTTTCCCAAGGCTTTATACACATTCTACACAACTTTTTCTCACTATAAAGCACCGTGAGTTTTTCTGGCAATCTCAGATTTTTAAAAATGCAGCTATATATACTGTGGCATGATCAGGTGTTCTATCAAACCAAATGTTCCTGATGAAAAGAAATTGTTTTAAAGAGAAGCAATGCATACAAACAACCTACTTTTCAGAGGAATGAACCAGCTATAAGATATATTTAAGACTATAAACTGAAGATGACATAAGCAATGTAACATAAGAAACAGGTCACCAACAGTGGTAGAACATATTGTTTAAGCCTACATAAATCCTTTTTCAGAACACTGGCTAAAAATAAATCTTCATCTAGTTCAAGCACTAGAAAAGTTTATACTTTCTATAAAATTTGACATCTGGGCTGGGTGCGGTGGCTCACTAATCCCAGGACCTTGGGAGGCCAAAGCGGGCAGATCACCTGAGGTCAGGAGTTTGAGGGCAGACTGACCAATATGGAGAAACCCTGTCTCTACTAAAAATACAAAATTAGCCAAGCATGGTGGCACATGCCTGTAATCTCAGCTACTCGGGAAGCTGAGGCAGGAGAATCGCTTGAACCCGGGACCTGGGAGGCAGAGGTTGTGGTGAGCTGAGACTGCGCCATTGCATCCAGCCTGGGCAACAAGGGTGAAGCTCCATTCCAAAAAAAAAAAAAAAAGCCAAAAGAATTTAGCCCATTCTCGGATACACTCACTCAGAAAGGACTATGCCAGTTTGTACTACCATAAATCTACATTTAAACACAGAAAATCAGAGCTAATTTTTCTTTTAATTCATCACTAGGGATCCCTCAGGAAATAACGAGAACAGATTCTCTAGGAAACAGCCCATTAGGAAATGTTCGTGTCTCAAGAAGATGAAGAAAACAACGCATACAAGACATCTCAAAGATGGCAATTCATTTATTGCCTTTACTCCTAGTGTAAATCACTTAACATATTAACTAAATACCTACTATGCTGCAAGACACACGTATGCCCTGAATAGTCTGGGTGTTTGGTAAGTATCCTGCATAATTTGTAAGTGGCAGAAATACACAGCACTATAAGAACTCAGATACAGAATGATACTGCATAAGGAATATGGGGTTTGGAGGTGAATTTCGGCTCTGCCACCTATTAGGTGTATATTCTTCAGTAAGTAACTTAAGTTGTTATAAATCAAAGATGGGAAATTCAAAGACCAAACTGGAAATTAATAAGCAGGCATATTCTTCTACGGAAATGTACTCTAATTTTTTTTATATCACCCTGAGTCTTTTGTTTTCTGATATCTGATAGAGAAATAAGTTCAGAAAAACAATTCTCCACCCTAAGAAAAATTACAATGCAGAGGCTGGGCACAGACCCACACCTGTAATTCCGGCACTCTGAGAGGCCAAGGTGGAAAGACCGCCTGAGGCTAGGAGTTTGAGACCAGCTTGGGAAAAAATATTTTTTAAAAATTAGCCGAGTGTGGTGGTGTGCACCTGTAGTTCCAGCTACTTGGGAGGCTGAGGCAGGAGGATCATTTGAGCCTAGGAATTTGAGGTTACAGTGAACTGTGATGGTGCTGCCACTGCACTCTGGCTTGGGCAAGAGATCCTGTCTCAAAAGAAAAGAAAAATTACAGTGCAAGAGAAATGACAAATGGCGCTGTAAACAGTGGCCTCAAGGTTAAGAAGAAAACAGGGATTGATGTAACTACGGTGAGCAAGGAAAAGCATGCCTTGTCTAATGTAGGCAGCCATTTGCTCAGCAATAGCCTCTTTCTGCCACACAAAAACACAGCCTTAGTATATTGCCAGATCTTCCTTTTTTCAACAGTCTGAACTATTAGACAAAATCCCCTGACACTAAAAATGTTGGCTCACATTTTAAAAAAGCAATGTCTAGGCCAAACAAAAACATTAATCTTGGATTATTTCTTTCCCTACTTCCTTGGAGGAGAGGTGTATTCTGGCTGAAGATAAGTAACTAAGGAATCTCAAAGGATTTTATTTCATAACCAATTAAGTGACAATTTTTCTTTTCTTTTTTTTTTTTTTTTTTTTTTTTTTTGGAGATGGAGTCTCACTCTATTGCCCAGGCTGGAGTGCAATGGCACCATCTCGGCTCACTATAACCTCTGCCTCCCAGGTTCAAGCGATTCTCCTGCCTCAGCCTCCCGAGTAGCAGGGATTACAGGCGTGCACCACCATGCCTGGCTAATTTTTTTTGTATTTTTAGTAGAGATGGGGTTTCACCATGTTGGCCAGGCTGGTCTCAAACTCTTGATCAGCCCACCTCGGCCTCCCAAAGTGCTGGGATTACAAATGTGAGCCGTGAGCCACTGTGCCCAGCCAACATTTTTTTTTTTTTTTTTTACAGACAGGGTCTCACTATGCTGCCCAACCTCAAGCGATTCTCCCACTTTGACCCCACAAAATACTGGAGGTTATAGGTGTGAGCTACGGCACATAGTCTAAAGTGATAGTTTTTGGTTTCATTTCGTTCTTGAGAAAGGGTCTCACTTTGTCATCCAGGCTGAATAGTGGCATGATCATGGCTCACTACAACCTCAGCCTCCCAAGTAGCTGGAACTACAGCAGCATGCCACCACGCCTGGCTAAATTTTATTTTTTGTAGAGACACGGACTCGCTATGCTGCCTAGGCTGGTCTTGAACTCCTGGACTCGAGGGATCCTCCTGCCTCAGCCTCCCGAAATGCTGGGATGATAGGTATGAGCCACCATGTCCAGCCATCTGAAGTGACAGTTTTTAAGTAAGGAGAATACCATGAAAAGAAACATATTTTGGTCTAATTAACCTGTAGCTGTATACTACCTAATAAGACAGCAGAGAGCCTAAAGCAGGGAGAGAATTTACAAGAGTGTAAAATAGGATGGCTACAATGGCAACAGAAAGGAAAGAACAGATGCAAGGGTTATTATAAAGATTGACAGATTTTGGCAAATGAGAAGAGGAAAGGCAGCATGATGTATGGGAAACAGCTAGACCTTCAGGACTACTAAGCAAGAGAAATTAGATTTGAGTTCCAGGTCTGCCACATTAAGTACCAATATGATTTGGGGCAAGTGATTTGAATTATCTTAGGGCTCAGTTTTGTTATCAGTTAAAATATATATATAAATTTTTCTGCCTATTTCCCACGATTATTTTGAGTATTAAATTAAATAATGAACATTCTTAATAATCTGCTAAAAAAAAATGAAGAGGCAGTGGTGAAGGAAGAAATTAAAGCCAGTTTTAAGCTAAGGTGACTATGTGAACATTAATGTCATTCACGGAAATCAGAGAATGACTTGTTGAGGAGGAAAAGAAGATGAATAGATTTTAAGGTTCCAGTGGGACACATTCATCTAAAAAAGGCCAATACGATTCTGGAAAAGCAGGACCAAAACCAAAGAGAAAGATGGGACTAAAAACATAAATTATGCACAGAAAAGTTTTAAAAGTAAATGAGGTCACTAAGAGTGAAGATAGTAAATCAATATAGAGAGCTGTAAAAGGACCTCTGTATGTGAAAAATTGGAGGAAGATGGCAAGAAGGATCACAAATAACAGATGGATATTTAATGACTTGTTTTTTGGGTGCAACAATAACATGGTGGTTGTAATTTGTAAGAGTGTTCTCAGAGAAATACTGATGGATAAAATTAAATGTCTGAGATTTTAAAATAATCCAAAACAGAATTGGATTGGGCACAGTGGCTTATGCCTGTGGTCCAAACGCTTTAGGAGGCTGAGGCTAGAGGATCACTTGGGGCTAGAAGTTCAAAACCAGCCTGGTTAACAAAGCAAGACCTCACCTCTATAAAAACTTTAAAAATTAGCTGGGTATGGTGGTGCACACCTGTAATCTCAGCTATTCAGGAGGCTGAGGAAGGAGGATCATTTGAGCCCAGGAGTTTGAGGCTGCAGTGAGCCATGATCATACTACTACACTCTAGCCAGCCCACATCAGAGCAAGACTTTGTCTCCAAAAAAAAAAAAAAAAAAGAAAGAAAGAAAAAAAAAAAAGAGAAACGAAAAGAAAGAATCAGAGGTAGGAGAGATTAGATAAAACAAGAGTGGCCAAAAGTTGTTAACTAATAAAGTTGGTTGAAGGTACATGAAGGTTCATTTTATTATTCTATCTTTGTATGTGTTTAAATTCTTCCACAATAAAAATAATAAGAAAACAAAAACAAACAGAAAACAGTCAGAAAGATGAAAAAGGAAAATAACACAAAATCACAAAAGCCTAGTGAGAAGAGTTTCAAGGAGGTGGTCATGAGGTTATAAATTTCTACAGGGAGGTCATGAATGTTGATGAAGAAATAACATTTAAACTACAGAATACAGAATTTATAATTTTGGCAAGTTCCTTAAGTTGAATTACCTTACATAAATATGTACTTAACAAATGCTAGATTGAATGGGATGTTAATTCCATTTAAGAATATGCTAAGATTATTAAAA
The DNA here is from genome assembly GCF_028878055.3 of Symphalangus syndactylus. Classification (NCBI taxonomy): domain Eukaryota; kingdom Metazoa; phylum Chordata; class Mammalia; order Primates; family Hylobatidae; genus Symphalangus; species Symphalangus syndactylus. Next base: position 49,381,808 of record NC_072442.2, on the reverse strand, counting down.
TAAAACACATACACACATATACGTCTAGAGCTACCATGTCATGGGTTACAGTTCAAATTTCTAGCCACCAATCATCACAAAAGTACTACAGGGCAAGTGGAAGTAGATATATGCAACTATAGACTACTGGAGCAAAATTCTCAAAAAAAAAAAATAGAAAACAAATTTTGAATAAGATTTGAAGTACTAAGTTAACTTGATCTATTTCTAACTGCTAAATATTTTAATGAAACATGTTGATACTTGCCTCCACTTCAGCCATGAATGCCTCCAAGGGATCATCATCGCTGTCAGAATCTACTGGCTTGGAATGGAATTGCTGGCGAGTTGGTGAGTTTTCAGCAGGAATGTAAGGTAAATCAACGTTGCTAGAATCTTCTTCCTCATCTTCAAAATAGCTGAGAATTAGAAAGCAAACTGGTAAAGTGAATGTTTACTTTGGGGTCAGTAAATCTTTAACAAAATTTTTATTGTGGTATATCTTATTATTAGGAGATTTAATGCAGATCAAATTAGAGACCTCCAAGGCTTTGGCTAATGACCTAATTTTTTTTTTTTTCTTCCAGATCAAAGTCTAGCGCTCTTTATTTTTATTTTTTATTTTTTTATTTTTTTTATTATACTTTAGGTTTTAGGGTACATGTGCACAATGTGCAGGTTTGTTACATATGTATCCATGTGCCATGTTGATTTCCTGCACCCATTAACTCGTCATTTAGCATTAGGTATATCTCCTAATGCTGTCCCTCCCCCCTCCCCCCACCCCACAACAGTCCCCGGAGTGTGATGTTCCCCTTCCTGTGTCCATGAGTTCTCATTGTTCAATTCCCACCTATGAGTGAGAACACGCGGTGTTTGGTTTTTTGTCCTTGCGATAGTTTACTGAGAATGATGTTTTCCAGTTTCATCCATGTCCCTACAAAGGACATGAACTCATCATTTTTTATGGCTACATAGTATTCCATGGTGTATATGTGCCACATTTTCTTAATCCAGTCTATCGTTGTTGGACATTTGGGTTGGTTCCAACTCTTTGCTTTTGTGAATAGTGCCGCAATAAACATACGTGTGCATGTGTCTTTATAGCAGCATGATTTATAGTCCTTTGGGTATATACCCAGTAATGGGATGGCTGAGTCAAATGGTATTTCTAGTTCTAGATCCCTGAGGAAATCGCCACACTAATTATTAAGTACTACTTAATACATGCAAAATTTCAATATTACAAAAAAGTAATCACAAGAGATTCTTCATTTCAATAGTGTATGGTCAAATCATACTCCCAGTTCTGTTAAAAGGGAAGAGTTTTCAGTACAAACTTACTGATCATTGTTAGATAAATATGACAAATATTAAAGAGCTGTGCTATGGAAAAAAGGAAACTTTTTTTTTTTTTTTTTTTGGGACGGAGTTTTCCTCATCACCCAGGCTGGAGTGCAATGGCACAATCTGGGCTCCCTGCAACCCCTGCCTTCTGGGTTCAAGCTATTCTCCTGCCTCGCCCTCCCTAGTAGCTGGGATCACAGGCACCTGCCACCATGCCTGGCTAATTTTTGTATTTTTAGTAGAGACGGGTTTCACCATGTTGGCCAGGCTGGTCTCGAACTCCTTACCTTATGTGATCTGCCCGCCTCAGCCTCCAAAGTACCAAGATTACAGGCGAGAGCCACTGTGCACAGCCAAAAGGAAACTTAATGAAACATGAAAAATTCAGTTTATTCTTTATAACCCTTAATAAAAACCTGAGATATTCTTTTAAGACCAAAAACCTCAGAAATTCTGGGCTATTTTCTGGGGACCAACAGAAAACTTCCAGAATTGAAAATAAATGCTCAGGCCAGGCGTGGTGGCTCACACCTCTAATCCCAGCACTTTGGGAGGCCGAGACAGGTGGATCACTCGACGTCAGGAGTTTGAGACCAGCCCAGCCAACATGGTGAAACCCTGTGTCTACTAAAAATACAAAATTAGCCAGGCATGGTCGCACATGCCGGTAATCCCAGCTACTCGGGAGGCTGAGGCAGGAGAAGTGCTTGAACCCAGGAGGTGGAGGTTGCAGTGAGCTGAGATTGTGCCACTGCACTCCAGCCTGGGCAACAGAGCAAGACTCTGCAAACAAGAGGAAAAAAAAAGAAAATAAATGCTCAATCCAAAATAATTTACGATACTACTTAAGTATTCAGAAAGGACATCTTCAAAGGCTGGATAAGGTATCACTTTCTCTTTAACAAACATTCCAGAAAAGGATGTCAATACAGCTCTTTATAAACTAAACCACTGTTTAGACTTTAATCTCAAACTCAAATAGTAATATAACCAAATATTAATTTAAATAAATAACTGCAGTTTAAAAAGTTAAAGCATTTCAAGTCTTCCTAGGAATTATTTTAAAAGCTTTAACTGTTATGCTATGTACACACACGCATACATATATACACACACTAATGTAACACTGACTATATGTAACAATAATATAGGCTAAACTATATAGTATATATGCTTTTTTGTTTTTGATACAGCCTCGCCCTGTTGCCCAGGCTGCAGTGCAGCGGCGTGATCTCTGCGCTCACTGCAACCTCTACCACCCAGGTTCAAGCAATCCTCCTGCCTCAGCCTCCCAAGTAGCTGGCATTACAGGTGCATGCCACTGCACCCAGTTAATTTGTGTGGTCTTTTTGTTTTTGAGATGGAGTCTTGCTCTGTTGCCCAGGCTGGAGTGCAGTGGCACAATCTCAACTCACTGCAGCCTCTGCTTCCCGGGTTCCAGTGATTCTCCTGCCTCAGCCTCCCAAGTAGCTGGGATTATATGTGCCGCCACCACACCCAGCTAATTTTTGTATTTTTAGTAGAGATGGGGTTTCACCACGTTGTCCAGGCTGGTCTCTAACTCCTGACCTCAGGCGATCCGCCTGCCTTGGACTTCCAAAGTGCTGGGATTACAGGTGTGAGCCACCACGCCCAGACCAATTTTTGTATTTTTAGTAGAGACGGGGTTTCACCATGTTGCCCAGGCTGGTCTCAAACTTCTGACCTCAAATGATACACCCACCTCGGCCTCCCAAAGTGCTGGGATTACAGATGTGAGCCATTGTGCCTGGCCTAAAATATATAGTCTATATGCTTATGCAAACTCCTTTATATAGTAATTGTTATGTACACTAATATAGCAATAGCATATTCACACTATATACTATACGATGTAATAATATATGCATTAATATATAGCATACACATATACACATATTTACTCATGCATATTCATTAGTACAGTAGGTTTTTAGTTTTTTGTTTGTTTTTTTTAGAGACAGTCTCACTCTGACATACAGGCTGATGTGCAGTGATGCAAACATAGCTATCTGCAGCCTCAGACTCCTGGGCTCAAGCAGTCTTTCCACCTCTGCCTCTTGTATATAGTGTGTTCTATTTAACTAATGAAAAAGTAGCCTGAACTAGTTAACTGCTGTTTAGAATAATGATCTCTGACTTTGCTAAAACTTAAACACTACTTGTATATTTGACTCCTAAATAACATGTCAGCTTTCTAAAATATTACCGTGTACTTTCAAAATATTTTGGCCAGGTGCACTGGCTTACGCTTGTAATCCCAGCACTTTGGGAGGCCGAGGCAGGCAGATCGCCTGGGGTTAGGAGTTTGAAACTAGCCTGGCCAACATGGAGAATCCCCGTCTCTACTAAAAATACAAAATTAGCCAGGTGCATGTCTGTAATCCAGCTACTAAGGAGGCTGAGACAGGAGAATTGCTTGAACCCAGGAGGCAGAGATTGCTGTGAACCTAGATCACGCCATTGCACTCCAGCCTGGGCAACAATAGCGAAACTCCGTCTCAAAAAAAAAAAAAAAAATTAAACTCGTCTTTTAGAAGCTTTTTTTTCCAATTAAAATCTGCTGGGTGCAGTGGCTCACGCCTATAATCCCGGCACTTTGGGAGGCCAAGGTGGGAGGATCACTTGAGCCCAGGAGTTTCAGACCAGCCTGGGCAACAAAGCAAGACCCTGTCTCTACAAAAGAATAAAAAATTGGCCAGGCATGGTGGCTCAGGCCTTTAATTCCAGCACTTTGGGAGGCTGAGGCGGGTGGATCACCTGAGGTCAGGAGCTCGAGGCCAGCCTGGCCAACCTGGTGAAACCCCGTTTCTACTAAAAATACAAAAATCAGCTGGGTGTGGTGGCAGGTACCTGTAATCCCAGCTACATGGGAGGCTGAGGCAGGAGAATCACTTAAACCCGGGAGGTGGAGGTTGCAGTGAGCTGAGATCACGCCACTGCACTCTAGCCTGGGTGACACAGCAAGACTCCATCTCAAAAAAGAAAAAAAAAAGAATAAAAAATTAGCAGGGTGTGGTGGCATGTGCCTATGTTCCTAGCTACTCAGGAGGCTGAGGTGGGAGAACTGCTTAACTGCTTTAGCCTGGGAGGTCGAGACTGCATTGAGCCTTGATCGCACCACTCCACTCCAGCCTGGGTGACAGAGTGAGACCCTATCTCAAAACAACAACAACAAAAAAACCTCAAGTAGTGAAGCAGTGTCACAATCAGCTTGGAAATAACAGTAACAAGAGATTTCTTCAGATTCAGCAAAGAGAGATATTTTGTATAGAAATCAGAACTCAACCCCTTAAATCCCAGCCTTTTCTAACCACATTATTATATCAGCAAGTTAAAAATAGTAATTGGTAAAAAGCATTTACCAATTATGAGCTATGAGAAAAATGTGAGTAGATTTTTCTACCACTATCAGATGTTCCACCATAATAAAGACTTAGATGTAGCCCGGGCCTGGTGGCTCACGCCTGTAATCCCAGCAGTTTGGGAGGCTGAGGCGGGCGGATCACAAGGTCAGGAGATTGAGACCATTGTGGCTAACACGGTGAAACCCCGTCTGTACTAAAAATACAAAAAATTAGCTGGGCATGGTGGCACGCGGCTGTAACTGCAGTCCCAGCTACTTGGGAGGCTGAGGCAGGAGAATCGCTTGAACCTGGGAGGCGGAGGTTGCAGTGAGCCAAGTTCACGCTACTGCATTCTAGCCTGGGCGAGAGAGAGACTCTATCTCAAAAAAAAAAAAAAGACTTCCATGTTGAAGCAAACTTGTATTTCCATCAGTTCTGACAACTGCCTGTGTTTACTAAACAATTTATATGGTGTCAGTAAAAGATTGCAGTAAAGACCACCAGGCCAGGTGCAATAGCTCATGCGTGTAATCCCAGCACTTTGGGAGGCCGAGGCGGGCGGTTCACCTAAGGTCAGGAGTTTGAGACCAGCCTGGCCAACATGGTGAAACCCCGGATCTACTAATAATACAAAAATTAGCCCGGCATGGTGGTGCATGCCTGTAATCCCACCTACACAGGAGGGTGAAGCTGGAGAATCACTTGAGCTCGAGAGGTGGAGGTTGCAGTGAGCTGAGACTGCGCCATTACACTCCAGCCTGGGTGACTAGAGAGAAACTCTGCCTCCAAAAAAAAAAAAAAAAGATCACCAAAACCCACATGAATTATATAAAACTCTTCAGCCATATTTATGTTTCAATGGCTCTTTTTTTTTTTTTTTTTTGAGATGGGAGTCTTGCTCTGTCGCCCAGGTTGGAGTGCAATGGCACCATCTTGGCTTACTGCAACCTGTGCCTCCCGGGCTCAAGCGATTCTCCTGCTTCAGCCTCCCCCTGAGTAGATTACAGGCGTGCACCACCATGCCCAGCTAATGTTTTGTATTTTTACCAGAGATAGGGTTTCACCATATTGGCCAGGCTGTTCTCGAACTCCTGATGTCAGATGATCCACCCGTCTCAGCCTCCCAGAGTGCTGGGATTATAGGTGTGAGCCACCACGCCCAGCCTGTTTCAATGGCTTCTAATCCCACATTTAGCGACAGCCCAGTAGGACGTAACACTGAATAAGTAAAGGTGTGAGCAACCCCACAGGTATTACATTCCTTACAAATGAGTAAACCTGATATTTTAACTTATTAGGAACAGTGGAATTCAGCGAGACACATAATTTAAGAAGTCATTATTATTTGAGAAACAAAGTTACTTTGCCTCAATTTCTGCTGATAGAATGAATATATCAAAGTCCAAACTTTGCTACACTACCAGGAATTACCACTTACGCATTTTCTTCATCAAAGTTGGCCCGCTTAGATCCAATTTTGTAGAAAGAAGGAAGCTGTGGTGGAGCTGACTTTCCAAATCCAGAAGAAGAGCTGGTTGCCCCAAAGGCACTGTGGGACTGCTGTGGGAGTTTGGGTTCCTCCTTTTTCCCAGCACTGATGGCAAAACCTCCAAAGCCAAATCCTCGCTTAGTGCCAGGACCACCTTTATTCCAGTTCATGGTGCCAATGACTGACCTGTTAGGAATAAGATACACAAATATAAATTAAACTTTAAAAAGTGTATAGCCCCAAGGGCCGGGCATGGTAGGTCACGCCTATAATCCCAGCACTTTGGGAGGCCAAGGCAGGCGGACCATGAGGTCAGGAGTTGAAGACCAGCCTGGCCAATATGGTGAAAACCCTTCTCTACTAAAAATACAAAAATTGGCGGGGCATGGTGGCACACGCCTGTGGTCCCAGCTACTTGGGAGGCTGAGGCAGAAGAATCACTTGAATCTGAGAGGAGGAGGTTGCAGTGAGCTGAGATCGCACCACTGCACTCCAGCCTGGGCGACAGAGAGAGACACCGTCTCAAAAAAAAAAGAAAAAAAGAAGTATATAGCCCCATGGAGTTGTATGTCTCTTCTAACCTCCACCTAAAATTTTATTTTAAATTTTAGCTTCTCAATTAAAACTATAACACTGTAGTAAGGAGAGTGGCCCAGGCCAGTAATGTCAACTACTTGGGAGGCTTAGGCAGGAGGACTACTTGAACCCAGGAGTTCCAGATTACACTGAGCTCTGATCACGCCACTGCACTCAAGCCTGGGTGACAGAGATTGTCTCTTTTTATATTAAAAAAGAAAAGAAAAGAGAAAAGAAAAGAAAATCCATCTCATTAAGAGATTCATTTCCATTCAGGAGGCTGAGGCAGGGAAATTGCTTGAGCCCAGGAGTTCAAGGTTACAGTGTGCTATGATCCTGCCTGTGAATAGCCACTGTATTCCAGCCTGGGCAACATAGTGAAATCCTGTCTCTTAAAAAAACAAAAACAAAAACCACAAAAGTTGACATTGTATTTCAGATACACACCATGCTAGCCTCAACAAATGGTTATATTTTCTAAAACACTGAAGAAATTGTTTTAATTTTACTGGGATCTCAATATAAACTGGAATGCAGTATTTAATGTCACCCCCTCCAAAAGGATTTACCTGCTAATTAATATCTTATTAAGCTGACAAAAATACTCATAAAAAGAAATATTTTGGGGAATCTGATATGTGCTAGGCCATTGGAGATATGAAAAGACTAAACATCTTCATCCTTATATGAAAGACTGAGGTTCTATCAGCCAAGACTCTCTGAAAACTAGAGGTTATCCTCTGGTAATGACATCTGGAAGAATCAAAGAATCAAAACTTAAAAGATCAGTTATTTGTAGACAGTATCTATGTATTCATGTCTGAAGAAAAGGTACTATGAAGCACGTATTTATTGAACAACTGCCCAATAGAAACACTATCCAGGAAGAAACTATGGTTCACTGACATGTTGCCTGAAGTATTCAGTTAGCCTGTGGTTAAGAATTACAAAGAGGCCGGGCGCGGTGGCTCACGCTTGTAATCCCAGCACTTTGGGAGGCCGAGGCGGGCAGATCACAAGGTCAGGAGATCGATACCACGGTGAAACCCCATCTCTACTAAAAATACAAAAAAATTAGCCGGGCTTGGTGGCGGGCGCCTGTAGTCCCAGCTACTCCGAAAGGCTGAGGCAGGAGAATGGCGTGAACCCGGGAGGCGGAGCTTGCAGTGAGCCGAGATTGCGCCACTGCACTCCAGCCTGGGCGACAGAGCGAGACTCCGTCTCAAAAAAAAAAAAAAAAAGAATTACAAAGAAATTTCTTGTGCATTGATAAAATCAATTTACAAACAATACCTTACATTAGTCTTGGCTCCAAAAACCTTTTTTTTTTTTTTTTTTTTTTAAGGAACAGGGTCTTGTGATGTTGCCCAGGCTGGTCTCAAACTCATAGCCTCAAGAGACCCCCCCTCACATCTGCCTCCCTAAGTGCTGGGATTACAGGCATGAGCCACCGCACCTGGCCCAAAAAATGTTTTTTTGTTTTTTGAGACAGAGCCTCGATCTGTCACCCAGGCTAGAGTGCAGTGGCCCAATCTCAGCTTGTTGCAACCTCTGTTGCCTGGGTTCAAGTGATTCTCATGCCTCAGCCTCCTGGGTAGGTGGGATTATAAGTGTGCACCACCACATCTAGCTAATATTTTGTATTTTTAGTAGAGATGGGCTGGCCTGGAACTCCTGGCCTCAAGTGATCCACCCACGTCAGCCTCCCTAAGTGCTGGGATTACAGGCATGAGCTCCTGCACTTGGCCCCCAAAAACCCTTTTTAATGATACAACTTACCTAAGTTTTACAGAAAAGCAGAAAGCAAAAAAGAACAAAATTTAAAACTACCTGAAATTTCCTCTCCCAGATATGTAGTTTTGTTCTATTTTTCGCTACTTGTATGCATATGTGTATATACACACAAATTAAAAACTGAAACCATACTGTACATATTATTTTAGTGATTTCTTCACCTAATGATATACTGTGATATTGTTTAATGTCAACAGATATCTATTTCTTCACTACTTTACAGTATAATACTGGTAACACAATGTTGCAGAACACATCATTATAGCTACATCTTTGTGCATACCTTCGATTATTTCCTTAGGAACAAGTTTTAAAATGCAATTGCCCAAAGGAAAATGCATTCTGAGTTTAAAAAAAAAATTTTTTTTGAGACAAGTTTTTGCTGTCACCCAGGCTGCAGTACAGTGGTCTGATTGCAGCTCACTGCAGCCATGAACTCTTGGGCTCAAGTGATCTTCCCACCTCAGCCTCCTGAGTAGCTGGAACTACAAACATGAGCCACCATGCCTGCGTTTTTATTTTAATTTTTTGTGGTCTCAGTATGTTGCCTAGGCTGGTCTCGAAATCCTGGCCTCAAGCAGTCCTCCTACCTCAGTCTCCCAAAGTGCTGGAATTAACAGACATGACTCACACCACCTTGCCTGGCCTAAAAATTTTAACTACTACTTACATTTATGAAAAAGTATCTATTACACATTGAGTAAAATAACTAAGGGCATAAAACAAGGTGGGTAGTATGATTTAATTTATGTAAAAACCGTGAGTTACATATACAGAGACAGCTGACAGGCTGTTTATCAAAATGTTAACAGCAGTTATTTGATTTTTATTTTGTTTACCATTAGTAAGAAAAATTAAAATGTTTACTTTTATTTTAATTTCCACTAGCTTGGAAGCCAGGGTGGAAAAAAAATTCCAAAAACTGTTTATTATAGTAACATTGTCAAAGAGATCAGAAACATGCACTGTTCTATGCCCCTTGTCTATATATACTCTATAGGTTTTGTTCAACTGCTATTATACACAGCACTTAGTTGTTTGCTTAGTTTTAAGGTTTTTGTTTGTTTGTCTGTTTTTTTGGGAGACAGAGTTTCACTCTGTCGCCCAGGCTGGAATGCAGTGGTACAATCTTGGCTCACCGCAACCTCTGCCTCCCTGGTTCAAGTGATTCTCCTGTCTCAGCCTCCCGAGTAGCTAGGATTACAGGCGTGTGCCACCAGGCTCAGCTAATTTTTTGTATTTTTAGTAGAGATGGGGTTTCATTATGTTAGCCAGGCTGGTCTTGAACTCCCGACCTAAATCGATCCAACCACCTTGGCCTCCCAAAGTGCTGGGATTACAGGTGTGAGCCACGGCGCCCAGCCTGCTTAGTATTAAACTTGAATTATACCATGTCAATCTCTACTTAGACCCTTAATTCCAGATAGAAACTGTCTTTACTCATTTTGGACCTCCTTCTCTAACAGTGAAAATGACTAAGGTATGCATTTAGTAAGTACTAATTTACCTGAACTTCATCTTCATCTCCTGCTTTTAGGAATCCCATAAGGGGATTCCTTCAATCAAGGAATCAACATAATTCCAGTGCGATGAAATTTAGTAAGAATCTTTACAAGCAAAATTTTAGCATCTGACGTTTTTAAACTAATCTATAAGCCTATCTTTACAAGAGCTGTTCCCAAGCAACAAAAATGATGGGCTCAATTTTAATCTCATTTTTCCTAGTGTATACAATGTATAACAAGGAGCTAATAAGCCATAAGGATGAGAAGGCAGACAAAGAAAGGATAGTGGAAAGACATTTACGTTCAGGTGGATTTTAAGAATCACACAATCTTCTAGCAGGAAAACTTATAATGGTTTACTGAAAGCTTGCTGAGAAGGTCAGACAGTATATGAAGTGCTAGGCATTCATACATAAAAGATACAGTCCCTGTTCTCAAGGAGTAGACAGTGCAGTCTGAGGCAGCTGAAAACAACATGATGCGTTCTAACAGATGTACTATACAGAGTGCATTCACTGGTGGTCCATGAGTGGGAGCAAAGGCATAGAAGTGTTCTGAGAGATGACATGTTAAATTTTGAAATCTCAAGAGGCATTAGATCAAAGAGGCATTAAAGAAGGGCATTTTAGATGGAAGGCTCTGTTAAGTGCTACCACAGAGAACAGGAAATAGTTCAGTGCAGCTAGAGTTCAGTAGGACATTTGGGAAATTTGCAGGACACATGTTCAGAAAGACAAGGCAGGGCCAAGATGAACAGCTTAGAAGGCTATGCTAACGACGTACCATACAAAACTGTATTCTGCCAGCTACAAAGAATCGTTAATTTTACACAGAAGAGAAATTTTCAGATCAGTGTTTTTGAAAGACAGAATGATAGATACTCATCGTAGAGGCAAGGAAAGTAGTTAGGAGGCTGTTGCAGCAACACAGGTATAAAGCGACAAAATTCTGAACTAAGAAAGCACCTGTGGGAAAGGAGAAATGGGGGATGGATCTGGGTTACTTATTTAGATATCTGAGGAAAGATCAATTAGGATTGTGTGACCAGTAATTGGTGTGGAAGCTAAAGAAGAAGAGTCTAGAATAACTTCAGAAGTTTCTGGCTTTAAAGACTGGGTGAATTGTGGAGCCACTAATGGAGATGGAAACCTAAAAGAGCCAGGCTTGCAAAACCAGGCGGAAGGTGAGTTCAGTATCTATGAGAGAGCTGAGCAGAGATGCCAAGTAGGGGCAGTAACTGCAGAGAGGGGTCTGGAGTGAGCTATAGATTTGATGTAAGCCATTTGCATTTGAGGTTACTGATGTAAATAAGCTAGCAGAGAGACGATGCAGAGTGAGAAAAGAGGTAAGACAATTCTTTTCTCCCCAAGGAGGAGTCTTGCTCTGTCGCCCAGAGCTGGAGGGCAATGGCATGATCTTGGCTCACTGCAACCTCCGCCTCCTGAGTTCAAGCAATTCTCCTGCCTCAGCCTCCCAAGTAGCTGGGATTACAGGCACGCGCCACCATGCCCGGCTAATTTTTGTATTTTTAGTAGAGACAAGTTTCACCATGTTGGCCAGGCTGGTATCAAACTCCTGACCTCATGATCCACTGCGCCCAGCTGTTAAGACAATTCTTTTTTTATTTTTATTTTTTGAGACGGAGTCTCACTCTGTCGCCCAGGCTGGAGTGCAGTGGCACGATCTCGGCTCACTGCAAGCTCCACCTCCCGGGTTCACACCTTTCTCCTGCCTCAGCCTCCCCAGCAGCTGGGACTACAGGCGCCTGCCACCGTGCCTGGCTAATTTTTTTGTATTTTTAGTAGAGACGGGGTTTCACCGTGTTAGCCAAGATGCTCGATCTCCTGGCCTCGTGATCTGCCTGTCTTGGCCTCCCAAAGTGCTAGGATTACAGGTGTGGGCCACCACGTCTGGCCCAGTAAGACAATTCTTAACATATATCACTATTTAGGAATGGGCAGAAAAAGAGAAGCTTACATGGAAACTTCAGATGGAACAGGGATGGGGGAAGGGAAAGAAAGAAGAGAGGGAAAGAAGGGAGACAAGGAGGAACACAGGTGACGAGAGAGAAGCTCTATAGGCAGAAAACTAAAGAGAAGTCAGGTAAGTTAAGAACGAAAATGCACCGGGCGCGGTGGCTCACACCTGTAATCCCAAGCACTTTGGGAGGCCAAGGCAGGCAGATCACAAGGTCAGGAGATCAAGACCATCCTGGCTAACACGGTGAAACCCCGTCTCTACTAAAAATACAAAAAATTAGCCGGACATGGTGGCGGGCACCTGTAGTCCCAGCTACTCAGGAGGCTGAGGCAGGAGAAAGGTATGAACCTGGGAGGCGGAGCTTGCAGTGAGCCGAGATCTGGCTAGGGCACTCCAGCCTGGGCGAGAGTGCGAGACTCTGTCTCAAAAAAACAAAACAAAAAGAACTAAAATGCTTCTGTTTTATATGCAACTAGGAGTCATCAGTGAAAGCAGTTTCAATGGAGCAGTAGGGACAGGGTTGAGGAGTACCTGGCAAGGGGTAGAAGGTGCAGACTAGGTCAAGAGGAGTCAAGAGTACTTTGTAGGCTGTTTATCAATGATAGGAAGGAGAAAGTGAAGCATTAACTACAGAAATTGTATTTTTTAAAGAAACATAGGCATGTTTATATGCTAAAGGGGAAAAACCAGTAAAGTCTGAAAAACTGAAGATGCAAAATGACAGAAAAAAGTCATAGGATTTCCAGAGAAGACCAGACACAATCAAAACTTTTAACAACAGGAGTAACTCGCTCTTCCCCCAAAACTAGAGGGAAGGAGTGAAAAGAACAAGCATGAATATGAATCAGCCCTATTAAATAATCAAAAGGTCCATATTACAAAAGCGGCAAATCAACTCCTGCCATAAACAGGCAGGCAGTGAGACCTTGGGCAGGTGAAGGTTGCTTAATGGCTCTCAAGACTTAGCAAGATGGAAAAGCGATCCTTTCCCTAGCTCATCTAGAACACACAGCTCATTGCCCCTCAATTACTGACTCTAGGAAGGCCAAGCAACTGTGCTTTCTATATACCCTGAGTAGAATGTTAGCTCCATGAGGGCATAGACTTTCCTCAATTTGTCCAGCACTATATCCTTGGTGTCTGCGTAGTACTCAAAAAATTTTGCTGTATGAATAAATATCATGTATTCAGGCTCTCCAAAATTCATCCTAGTATTTGTGAAAACCGTCTTTTATTACTATAAGCCTTGTTATCTAGCTAACCACCCTTCCTGATTAAATCTAAGCCAGATCATCCTCAATGGAGCATTACTTAAGTCTCTTGACAACGGTTTTTCCTACCTTTTTTTTTTTTTTTTTCCCCAGACAGAGTTTCACTCTTGTTGCCCAGGCTGCAATGCAATGGCGCAATCTCGGCTCACCGCAACCTCTCCCTCCCGGGTTCAAGTGATTCTCCTGCCTCAGCCTCCCAAGTAGCTGGAATTACAGGCATGTGCCACCACGCCTGGCTAATTTTGTATTTTCAGTAGAGATGGGGTTTCTCCATGTTGGTCAGGCTGGTCTCAAACTCCCGACCGCCAGTGATCTGCCCGCCTCGGCCTCCCAAAGTGCTGGGATTACAGGCGTGAGCCACCGTGCCCAGCAGTTTTTCCTACTATTAAACCATGTAGTGTATATGGCTACTGAACCTTGACAATCACAGAGGTTTGCGGGAGTATAGCTGACAGAAGAAGCAAAAGATAGCCACCCAAATTTCTATTTGGTTACTAAAAAAATAAAAGAGGCAGGTGCAGTGGCTTACGCCTATATTCCCAGTACTGTGGGAAGCAGGAGGATGGCTTCAGGCCAGGAGTTTGAGACCAGCCTGGGCAACACAGCGAGACCCCATCTCTACAAAAACAAAAAGAAAAAAAAGAGATACCTAGAATAGTCAAACTCAGAGACACAGAGTAGAAGAGTGGTTGCCAGGGGCTGCGAGGAGGGGAGAATAGGGTGTTATTGTTTAATGGGTACAGAATTTCAGTTTTACAAGATGAAAAGTGTTCTGTGGCTACACTGTGGTGATAGTAGCAAAAGAAGAAAACAAAATGAGGTGGGCACAGTGGCTCACAACTGCAATCCCAGCACTTTGGGAAGCCAAGGCAGGAGGATGGCTTGAGCTCAGGAGTTTGAGGTCAGCCTGGACAACAATGCAAAACCTGGTTTCTACAAAAAATACAAAAAATTACCCGGGTGTGGTGGCGTGCACCTATAGCCCCAGCTACTCGGGAGGTTGAGGGAGGATGGCCCGAACCCAGGAGTCGGAGGTTGCAGTGAGCCGAGATCGCGCCACTGCACTCCAGCCTGGGTGACAGAGTGAGACTGCGTCTCAACGAAACAAAAACAAAACAAAACAAAAAAACACACTTGGGGAAATTCAACTGCATTTTTGTATTTTTTCTCTTAAAAAAGATTTCTTCATTTCCTGCTAGGGTGCCAAAAAATAAAAATTTAAAAAAGAACCCTTTTGAAATACCTAATTTGAAAAGAATTAGCTGAATAGAGCCATAAACAAAGTAATGAGTATTTGCTCAAAAAAGAACAACTCTAAGTTGGTTCTTGGTAATAACATCCATTGTTTTATACTGACCAATAACCACTGATGATTTTGTTATATGCCCAGTACTATGAGGGACATCCCTCATGTATATCCGCCTTTCCATCTCCACCTCCACTATTGCAATTATTTCCTAAAAAAAAAATTTCTAATTATTGGAAGGCCAAAGCGGACAGATCACAAGATCAGGAGATCAAGACCATCCTGGCCAACATGGTGAAACCCCGTCTCTACTAAAAATACAAAAATTAGCCAGGCGTGATGGCACGCACCTGTAGTTCCAGCTACTTAGGAGGCTGAGGCAGGAGAATCTCTTGAACCCAGCACATGGAAACTGCAGTGAGCTGAGATCGCGCCACTGCACTCCAGCCTGGACGACAGAGTGAGACCCTGTCTAAAAACAAACAAACAAACAAAACTTTCTGGCCGGGCGCGGTGGCTCACACTTGTAATCCCAGCACTTTGGGAGGCCGAGGCAGGCGGATCACGAGGTCAGAAGATCGAGACCATGGTGAAACACCATCTCTACTAAAAATACAAAAAATTAGCCGGGCGTGGTGGCGGGCGCCTGTAGTCCCAGCTACTTGGAGAGGCTGAGGCAGGAGAATGGCGTGAACCCAGGAGGCGGAGCTTGCAGTGAGCCGAGATTGCGCCACTGCACTCCAGCCTGGGCAACAGAGCGAGACTCCGTCTCAAAAAAACTTTCTATTATCAAGCTCTCACAGCACTACTAGAGTGATCACTAAGTCAAAATATACTGAGTGCCTATCTTGTGCCAGTAACTGCTCTAAGGTGCTAAGGATACAGTAATGGAATCAGACGCAGCCATATTCAGAGTTCACAGTCTGGCCCAGGAGAAAGAAAAACTAAATCATGTAATTCCAGGTAGCAAAAGTGCTATGAAAAGCAAGCAAGAGGGTAAGAGGCAAGCTATTGCAGACTTAAGTCAGGCAAGGCCTCTCTGAGACAAATGACATTTGACAGGTAATCCTCCCCTGACCACTGTCCCAAGAATGTCTGTTTTATTGGAAAAGTAATGGTGATGTACATCCAGATGCTTCATCTAAAACCAGCAAATCTTCCATAGTCTATGAGAAGTGATTCTGTGTAGTAAAGCATAAAATGATGAAGTAATAGTGAGACACACAGTGAAAAGAGAAAAGCAAGTTTTACCTCCTTTGGTAGAGTAGCATAGTGTGTGTTAATACTGTGGAACCAGAAAAAGTCTCACAGAAGGGAGGTCAGTATTCAGATGCTTATCAAAAACCCTTTCCAGGTTCTTCCAGAACACACATTTCTGATTATGTCACTCTCAATTCCACTGCTCTCCACAGTTAATCATGCTGGAATGAGACCCTCCATTGTGGCATCAAACTACTTTACCATTCATATTTCCCAAGGTCTCTCCACATGTACTCAGTTTTCCAGGAAAACAAGCATTCTAGTGAATCCTCTTCCCTCTAACTGGATCCCCTTCACATCAAATCTCTTTCCTATAAACTATGAGTACCTACCAAAGTCCTATCCTTCAAAGCATATCTCAAATACCAACTCCTAGACATGAATATGATATCCCCAAAGAAATGGCATCTCCTGGCTGGGCACGGTGGCTCACGCCTGTAATCTCAGCACTTTGGGAGGCCGAGACGGGCGGATCACGAAGTCAGGATATCGAGACAATCCTGGCTAACATGGTGAAACCCCGTTTCTACTAAAAATACAAAAAAATTAGCCGGGCGTGGTGGCGGGCACCTGTAGTCCCAGCTACTCCGGAGGCTGAGGCAGGAGAATCACTTGAACCCGGGAGGCGGGGCTTGCAGTGAGCCGAGATTGCACCACTGCACTCCAGCCTGGGCGACAGAGTGAGACTCCGTCTCAAAAAAAAAAAAAAGAAAGAAAAAGAAATGGCATCTCCTCCCTCAAACTCCCTTTCCAGTCCAACTCCATATTATAGGATTCATGGCTGAAGAAACAGGCTTATTCCCTTTTCTCTTATAGCATGTTTTCAATATTAGATACTCATTTATTCAATATGTGAAAGACTAAAGGAGGTCTACCACTAGGCTGAGGAGAAATAGTCAAGATGGCATGAAGTCCTATTTGGTATGGCTCTAGGCACTAAATCCTATGGCTGGCTGGGTGAGGTGGCTCACACCTGTAATCCTTGCCCTTTGGGAGGCCAACGTGGGAGGATCACTTAAGGCCAGGAGTTTGAGACCAGCCTGGGCAACACAGCAAAACCCTGTCTTTACAAAAAAAATTTTAAAAATTAGCCAGGCATGGTGGCACACGCCTGTAGTCCTAGCTGCTCAGGAGGATGAGGCAAGAGGATTGCTTGAACCCAGGAGTTCCAGGTTACAATGAGCTAACTGGACCACTGCACTCCAACCTGGGCAACACAGCAAGACACTGTCTCTAAAAAATAAATAAAACGCAGTGGTTTCCTAGGAAATCTTAATAGAATAGCAAAGTAGCACAGGCTATGTGTAAACTATCTTTGCTACTAACTTGATATGAACCTCAGGGAAGTTATTTAGCTTCTCTGGGTTCAGTTTCCTCATCTATAAAAAATGATGAGAGGCTGTGTGTGGTGGCTCACGCCTGTAATCCCAGTACTTTGGGAGGCTGAGGCAGGCGGATTACTTGAGCCCAGGAGTTCAAGATCAGCCTGGGCAACATAGCCAGACACCATCTCAAAAAAAAAAAAAAAAAAAGATGAGACTATCACCTATCTCAAGAGTTGGTGTGAAAAATTAAGTTCATACACAAAAATGTACTTGTTCAATATGTCAGCTACCATCGTGTTTTTCATTATTATATTATTTCTGAAGAACCAATTTCTTCACTGGTAAATTGAGACTATCAGACTTCTTTCAACTCAGGTATTTCACACATAAGTGCCACAAGAACACTGAAGATGTCAGAGATCACCATGAGCTAACAAGCAGGGGCAAGTGTCATAAGAGAGTCAGAAGCCAGGCTAGGCACAGAAAGATGCAAGCTGGGTAGAGACGTGCAGACGAAGACATTCTAGGGAGAAAGACTGAACTAGCGAAGGCTAGGAAGTGAGAATAAATGTGGAACACACTTATAAAGGAAGACAATTTAGCTAGTTTGTGTTTTTGGCAATGGTAGAAAATAAGATATGATCTAAATGACTTTAAATACAGCGGACTAAAAACAACTGATTATATAAACCACATTACTTTATCACTGTATTTTTGGAGGTGGAAGGAAGAGTTCTAGTGACAGTGATTAACATCTACTCTACATATACTTTGAGAGTATCTCACACACTATATACAGGTCAGTTCTTTGATGAGAATCTATATAAAAACTCAAGAACGTAATCACATTCTTCTAAACCAAATACAAGTAAATGCTAGGTTATGGTTATTTTAGAAGCATCCCTTCTCCTGTCAGCTTAAAGCAACTAAGAGCTGATTATATGACTATCAATGTAACAAAACAAATTTAAATAACTGCACTCCTCTCTTAAATTGTTACAATATAAATCAGACATTATCATTCCTCTGATCGAAACCCTCAGATCCTTCCTAAGCAACAGCCTAAAAGGCTTTGGTTGTTCCGCTCACTCCCTTCCCCCAATTCTTCCCTGACCTTATCTCCTAATACTCCCTCAGCTCACAGTGCTCCAAACCCGTTGGTCTTCACTCTTAACGGGCCAGCTTTGTCTTCCTCAAGACCTTTATGTTTGTTATTCTCTAGCTTGGAACGTTCCTTTCCCCAGATAAACATAGGCTCACTCCTCCTTCTAGTCCACTTAAATATCAGCTTGTCTGTATGGACTTCCCTGACCACTTTATTGCAAATTCCAGCAACACCTCCCCAACCCCCTTTCCAGCTTTCTTTTTCCTAAGGTACTGATCATCTTCTAACATTCAGTATAATTTATGTATCTGTTTGCCTCTCCTCCCGCTAACAGAAAGTTAAGTTTCACAAAGGCAGGGGTCTAACACCTATCTCTATCACCAAGAACGGCGCTAGAAAATAGGCACCAATAAAAATACCCCTTGAATGAATGAACTGCACATTAGGCTACACAATGCCTCTTCCAGGTACAGAAAGATACATTTTCTTTTCCCAGCTGTCAAAATCTAAACGTCAATTTTTGTACGAAACACTCATTGCTCACCTCCTATGTGCCAGAACTGAGCTTGGCTCTGCAAAGTGACTTAAGACATAGTCCCTGCCCTTTAGGAAGTCCTGGGTGTGTATACGAGGGAGGACAGACATAGAAATATCACTGACAAAAAGAAAATACAGGGAAGCCCCAGGAAACTGGATAACTGCCTATAGGAGTGGGGGCAAGAGGGAAATTCTCAGTGATGAGAATGTAATTCCCCAAAACTCTCGACAGCTTCTCCTGTTTTTGATGCATATGTTTGCAACTCCACATAAATTATTTATTCACATCAGATAGGCTCTCAAGTAGGCCGCAAAAAAGTTTGTGTGACTACAGTGATACTAATAATCGACCTACTCAAGGCTGCACAAAGATAATCGCCTATGTCTTTTCACTCCTCTCATTTGGCAGCTTTTCCCTATCAAGACCCCAAATTCGGAGACCTGCATCTCCCAAACGCTGCCTCCTTGGGTCAGAAGTCTCCCCGCGCTATTCCTGCTTCGGAGCCGGGCACCCTGCAAATCCCTTTCCTAGGCGAGGGGGCGCCGCCTCCGAAAAGCCGCCAACTGGGCCTGGGTAGACTTGCGAGGGAAGCGGGAGCTGTGGGAGGGCGACGCGGCTGGGAAGGAACCCTCGAGGCCTCAGCCCGCACTCCCACCCCTTCTCGGCACCCCGGCAGCCGGGACCCCGAGGCTCTGCCGACTCTTTGTTAAGCAAGGCCGCCGTTCCTCCGCCCTCGCTAGGCCCAGCAGTTGCCTCCAGTGCCCCCAAGGACTGGCGGCCCTGCGTCCAGAACCCCCACGCACAAACCTGCTGCTATGGCTGCAGCGGCAGCTGCTACCACCGCGGGCGCGGAGAGAATCCCGCGGCCCAAAGTACGCGCTATCCCGGCCCGGTCCCGCCGCGCTCCTTCCTCTCCGCCCCCTTGGCCGCCGCCACCGCCACCGCCACCGCCACCGCCACCGCCGCCACCGCCTCACGGCCCGTTGCTGAAGGGGGGAGGGGAACAAAAACGCGACATGCGCAGTGAGGAATGCGCGGGCCGAAGGGCGGGGCCGGGGCTACGGCTCCCGGAAGGCGCCTGACCTTAAAACTCCAGAACGCCTCACAGGCTCCTCAGATACTCTGACAGGAAGCTGCAGTTGGGTGGACAGTGTTCATGACCCGTCTAGAAAGTGGGTCTGGGAATGAAGAAAAAGTGGCGTCAGGGTGCTGGCCAAAAATCCCAAGAGAAAACGGGTTGGGCAGAAACCATATTTACATGAACATGCCTATCGTTTAAACTGTTGCATATACTACTAGAGCGACACTCTTGCCTCTGGCCACGTGGTCCCACACAGCATGGCCACCTTTAGCTTCCGGAGCACCGGTTCCGTATGACGTCAACTTGACGGAACCCTAGGGAGGAGGATTGGGATAGGCGAGGGCAGTTCCGGCCCAGGGGCGGGGATTATGTAATTTTCCCAGAAGCGCCACCTCGCCTCAGCCGGGCGGGGGAGAGGGAGGTCTCGCGCTGTCCCCGGGGTTGCGTCCCGCCCCGCAGGCTGCGCGCAGGCGCTGACTAGCCGCTCGCATTCTACGTAACGGACGGCGGAGGCTACGTAAAGAGAGGCGCGGCGTGACTGAGCTACGGTTCTGGCTGCGTCCTAGAGGCATCCAGGGCAGTAAAACCGCTGCGATCGCGGAGGCGGCGGCAAGGCCGAGAGGCAGGCGGGGCAGGGGTGTCGGACGCAGGGCGCTGGGCCGGGTTTCGGCTTCGGCCACAGGTAAGGAGTGGGCCTGGACGCGCTTGTCGGGGGGGCCGGGCCAGGCCGAGCAGTGACACCGAGTTGCTTGGCCTGTAGGCCGGTCCGGTTGAGATAATTGTAATGGTTTGGGGGAACTTTCCCACGGAGCTGTGAGCAAATGATAGCCGGAAGGGCAGAGTTAGAGGAAATGTACAGTGTGTGCCCCAGGATGACATTAGGATGTATTGATTCTCTTGGGTGGGGAGAAACTAGGCAAGGGGGTTTGATAGAAGCAAAAACCTCTATGGCCAGTCTCTTCTGGAGGTTTCTAAGATGAAACGTGTTTGTATCCAACACATATAAAGAGACAGAGGAAAGTCTGCATGATTTCCAGAATACTCGTTTTGGCCGTTGTCAGAAAGGCCTAATCTAAAATGACAACAAGGAATGATGGCCTCACTCAGTCCTCTTTCCTCAAGTCTGGACTCAGTCGCTGAGGAACTATTGGATGAGCTTGCAGAAAATAATCAAACCAGACTTGTTAGTGCTTGTGTGAATTTTCCTTGGTCCTGTGTTGCTTGCTTCAGGAGTCATAGAGGCTGGGTGGCCTGGCAAGGACTTGTGCATTTGAGAACTGAGTTGACAGGTGCAGCGGAGACTTCTAAGACGGAAGGCCAAGATAAAAATGGCTTGGATGATTGTAACCTAAATAACCTTGAAGGATCTCCATTATAGTGCTGAGTTATCTCAGAAGTGTTTCTGTGGTGTGAATATTCTAATTGGAAATTCAATTTGAAATGATCGGATCTTTTGGCAGACTGTTAATCGAGTTGACTGTTCCGGTGTTAACTTTTAGTTGCTTCTATTTGAAAAAAAAAAAAAAAGTGTTTTTGTTTTGTTTTGAGACAGAGTCTCGCTCTGTCGCCAGGCTGGAGTGCAGTAGCGCGATCTCGGCTCACTACAACCTCCGCCTCCCCGGTTCAAGCAATTCTCCTGCCTCAGCCTCCCGAGTAGCTGGGACTACAGGCAAGCGCCACCACGCCCAGCTAATTTTTGTACTTTTAATAGGGACGGGGTTTCAACATGTTGGCCAGAATGGTCTCGATCTCTTGACCTCGCGATCCGCCCGCCACGGCCTCCCAAAGTGCTTGGATTACAGGCGTGAGCCACTGCGCCCAGCCTGAAAAAAAAGGTTTTAAGAGTAGGATTTGAAAAGGAGACCGGGCGCGGTGGCCCACTCCTGTAATCCCAGCACTTTGGGAGGCCGAGGCGGGCGGATCACAAGGTCAGGAGATCGAGACCATCCTGGCTAACACAGTGAAACCCCGTCTCTACTAAAAATAACCAAAATTAGCCCGGTGTGGTGGCGAGCCCCTGTAGTCCCTGCTACTTGGGAGGCTGAGGCAGGAGAATGGCCTGAACCTGGGAGGCGGAGTCTCGCTCTGTCTCCCAGGTTGGAGTGCAGTGGCGTGATCTCGGCTCACTGCAATCTCTGCCTCCGAAGTTTAAGCAATTTTCCTGCCTCAACCTCCCAAGTAGCTGGGATTACAGGTGTGCGACACCATGCCCAGCTAATTTTTTGGTATTTTTAGTCGAGACGGGAGTTCACCATGTTGGCCAGGCTGGTCTCGAACTCCTGACCTGCGGTGATCTGCCCGTATTGGCCTCCCAAAGTGCTGGGATTAGAGGTGTGAGCCACTGTGCCCAGCCTTTAAGAGCATTTAATTTCTTGAGCATCCATGGATTGCAAGGCATTGGACAATAACTTTTGATATTAAACTGATTTCTTTAAGAAGTTTCAGTGCTATAAATAAGATTTAGATTTAGATTTAGAATATTCTCCGTCCCAGAGCACCCTGAAAGTACCTATTTCCCCTTTGCCATACTCTCACCTCCGTTAATACTCAGCTCCTTGCATTATGGCTTCCATCCTTACCACTTCCCTGCAGTTGCCAGTAATTATTTCATCATGACCTGGCCCCTGAGGGCCTTTCCAGCCTCCTTTCTCCCACTTGAGTCTACAAACCCAATGCCCTATCATACCAGGCTCCTAAAATATGCTATTTCAGGCCTCTATGCCAAACCTGTTCCTCAGTCTGCAATGCCTCTTCTCGAGTGACAAAACTACATTACAGAAAAAAAAAAAAATTTAGTCCAGGTACGGTGGCTCATGCCGGTAAATGCCTGTAATCCCAGCACTTTGGGAGGCCAAGGCAGGTGGATCACCTGAGGTCAGGAGTTCGAGACCAACTTGGCCAACATGGTGAAACCCCATCTACACTTAAACTACAAAAAAAATTAGCCAGGCATGGTGGTGGGCGCCTATAATCCCAGCTACTCAGGAGGCTGAGACAGAAGAATCGCTTGAACCCAGGAGGCAGAGGTTGCAGTGACCCGAGATCACGCCACTACACTCCAACCTGGGCTACAGAGCAAGACTCTGCCTCAAAAAAAAAAATAAATATGAAGAAAAATAAAGACAAAATACCCAGAATTCTACCATACAAGCTAACTAATATTTGTATGTAAATGTATGTTTTTCTAAACCAAGCTTGTCCAACCCATGGCCTGCAGGCCGCATGTGACCCAGGACAGCTTTGAATGTGGCCTAACACAAATTCATAAACTTTCTTAAAACATTATTAGATATTTTTTAGCTTATTGGCTATCATTAGTGTTAGTGTATTTTATGTGTGGCCCAAGACAATTATTATTCTTCCAATGTGGCTTAGGAAAACCAAAAAATTGGACATCCTTGTTAAACTTTTTTGTTTTCTTTTTCTTTTCTTTTTTTTTTTTTTTTTTTCTTTTTGAGATGGAGTTTCACTCTTGTTGCCCAGGCTGGACTGCAATGGCAGCGTCTCGGCTCACTGCAACCTCCACCTCCTGATTCAAGCGATCCTCCTGCCTCAGCCTCCCAAGTAGCTGGGATTACAGGCACCTGTCACCACACTCGGCTAATTTTTGTATTTTTAGCAGAGACGAGGTTTCGCCATGTTGGTCAGGCTGGCCTCAAACTCCTGACCTCAGGTGATCTGCCCGCCTCGGCCTCCCAAAGTGCTGGGATTACAGGTGTGAGCCATCGCGCACAGCCAAACCTTTTTCTTTATGTGCATTTGCTTCTAAAATTATCTGGATTTCGACTTCATTTGTAACATTTTGGTTGTTGTTTTTTTTTCTTTTAGACAGCCTCCCTCTGTTGCCCAGGCTGTAGTGCAGTGGTGCAGTCATGGCTCACTGATGCCTCAACCTCCTGCTGGGCTCAGGTGATTCTCCCACCTCAGCCACCAGAATAGCTGGACTGCTGGTGCATACCACCAGACTTGGCTAATTTTTTTTTTTTTTTTTTTTTTTTTTGAGACAGTCTCCATGTGTCACCCGGGCTATTGTGCAGTGGTGCAATCTCAGCTCACAGCAACCTCTGCCTCCCAGGTTCAAGTGATTTTTGTATCTCAGCCTCCCAAGTAGCTGGGATTACAAGTGCATGCCACATGCTGGCTAATTTTTAAAATATTTTTAGTAGAGACAGGGTTTTACCATGTTGGCCAGGCTGGTCTCAAACTCCTGACCTCAAGTGATCTGCCTACCTTGGCCTCCCAAACTGCTGGGATTACAGGAATGAGCATGAGACTTGGCTAATTTTTAAAAATTTTTTTGTAGAGAGGAAGTCTCACTATGTTGCCCAGGCTGTGTAACTTTTTTTTTTAATTACTTGGGGGTTTTTCTTTTGTTATTTGTGTTTTGTTTTGAGGCACGTTTCACTGTCCCCCAGGCTGGAATGCATTAGCATGATCACAGTTCACTGCAGCCTCGGCCTTGTGAGCTCAAGCAGATTTTCTCACCTCAGTCCCCCGAGTAGCTGGGTCTACAGGCACATGCCACCAAACCCAGCTAATTTTTCTATTTTGTTTGTAGAGGTGGATTTTCGCCACGTTGCCAAGGCTGGTCTCCAACTCTTGGGCTCAAGCAGTCCACTCACCCCAGTCTCCCACAGTGCTGGGATTACAGGGGAGAGCCACCACCCTATGTAACAATTTTTAATGGACAACAGTAGCTTTGGTTTTTGATACATCCATAGTTTAACCAGAGAGTTTAACCAAATTTCACCATCATAAATAATATTGTAGCACATGTCCTTGAAGCTGAATTCCTGTGCAAATTTATGTTCAATTCAGGAATTGTGCTTTATCTTGGCATAGTACCTACCGTGGCGATATGCTTAGTGAAGGTACATTTAATTACAGTAGGATCATTGTGAAAAGCAGTGAATGCCAAAGGAGTTTTTATATTACTTTGCAATAATTGGTGAACCTTTGATGATTATTGAATCCTTATATGTAACAAAAGTTCTGTTTTAGAAAGATGCTGGTGGTTTTTAGGGAGGAAAAGTAGGGAGTGGGGATAGCATTAAGACGATACCATTTAGAATAATATGGTGGCTCGGCCGGGCGCGGTGGCTCACGCTTGTAATCCCAGCACTTTGGGAGGCCGAGGCGGGCGGATCACGAGGTCAGGAGATCGAGACCACGGTGAAACCCCGTCTCTACTAAAAATACAAAAAATTAGCCGGGCGTGGTGGCGGGCGCCTGTAGTCCCAGCTACTCTGAGAGGCTGAGGCAGGAGAATGGCGTGAATGCGGGAGGCGGAGCTTGCAGTGAGCCGAGATTGCGCCACTGCACTCCAGCCTGGGCGACAGAGCGAGACTCCGTCTCAAAAAAATAAAAATAAAAAAAATAATATGGTGGCTCTTCAGCAGGTGGGGGTAACTTGGATTGTAGTGGCTGTAGGAATCAAAGAAGTAAACACCAGGATTTGATGACTGATAGATTTCAAAGGAAAAAGAAGGCAAAACATTAGATATCTTCTTATTTTCAACAAGCAAGACTGGAAAAATGTGATTGATATTAATATACAAATAGAGAAATTAAGATACCTGATGATTTTGAGATGACTATAGGCAGGGATTGGGTCAGCCTGAGGGGAGGCCTGTGAAGTAAGAATGGTCTTTATAAAGTTTTTTTTTTTTAAAAAGAACAATATGCAGCAGAGACCAGTATGTACCCCATAAAGCCTAAAATATTTACTATCTTACTAGATACACGAAAAGTTTGTAGGGCATCAAACAGATATGTCTTCAAGGTTACAGTGAGTTATGACATGGGGCTGGTGTTTAGATGAGGGACAGGACCGGAAATACAGCCTAAATAGGTTTGATGGTTGAAATATACTTTTCAAATTTCAGCGCAAATGGTCTCCCTACTTTTTTTTTGTAAAGCCTTACCTATTTGGTAAAATGGTTACATTGTCCTCCGTGTTTTCATAGACTTTGGCACATATTTTGTCACAGATACATCATTATATTTGTTAATGCAGAAGCTTTTTTCACATATTAGAAAACTTAATGTTCTTCAAAAAGCTATAAAATGATGATATATTGAATTCCATCATACACACTAGGAACAATTGGTTAGCAAAAAATTACTGCTTCTAAGCAAGTAATATGAAAGCACAGCCACCTACCTACATTTGAGAAGCAGCCTGAGAAGTGGTTCATAGCATGGATTCTGGAGGCAAAACTCTGGGATTAAATCACAGCTCTTTGTCACTTGGTAGTTGTACTACTTAGCATCTCTCTGCCCCATTTTCCTTATTAATGAAATGGGGATGTTAATATTGCAGCTTTCCTTAGAGGGTTGTTACGAGGATTAAATTAGTTGCTTTTTGTAAAGTCTTTGGAACAATGTCTAGCACATAGTGATTTAAGTGTTTGCTCTTATGATGATTATGTTCATACATGAACACAAATCAATCTAAGGGTGAATGGCTTTTTTATTCATGGATTATTCTTGTTACCACTAACAGATAAATAGCTACATCTTATTCCTTCATTTTTACCTCCTTCTCATTTTCTATCGCAAGCTTTTTAATAGGCCCTCAAAAAATGCTTATTGAATACTCTACGTAAATGGACAGTTTTAGAAAACCCAACCTAAAGAAATTAAATGACTTGGGCTGGACGCAGTGACTCACACCTGTAATCCCAGCACTTTGGGAGGCCCAGGCAGGTGGATCACCCTGAGGTCAGGAGTTCACAACTAGCCTGGCCAACATGGTGAAACCCCATCTCTACTAAAAATACAAAAATTAGCAGGGCATGGTGGCACGTGCCTGTAATCCCAGCTACTCAGGAGGCTGAGACAGGAGAGTCGCTTGAACCCAGGAGGCAGAGGTTGCAGTGAGCCGAGATCACACCATGGCGCTCCAGCCTGGGCAACAAGAGCAAAACTCTGTCTCAAAAAAAAAGAAATTAAATAAATGATGACTTGTTGAAGATTTTACAGATATCTAGTGCCAGAATCCAGACTAGAACCCAAGCCTCTTGACCTTACTTCATTGTTCTTTATATAATGTGATCTGAATCTAGTAGTACCGAATAAGAGAAAAGCAGGAGAGATTTAAAGATTTTTACTATTTATAACATCTGATCAGTATGTATAGAATGGCAATCCATTTTGGGGTTCTCTTTTTTTTTAAGCTTTTTTTCTCAAGGTGCAATGAAAGCCTTCCACACTTTCTGTGTTGTCCTTCTGGTGTTTGGGAGTGTCTCTGAAGCCAAGTTTGATGATTTTGAGGATGAGGAGGACATAGTAGAGTATGATGATAATGACTTCGCTGAATTTGAGGATGTCATGGAAGACTCTGTTACTGAATCTCCTCAACGGGTCATAATCACTGAAGATGATGAAGATGAGACCACTGTGGAGTTAGAAGGGCAGGATGAAAACCAAGAAGGAGATTTTGAAGATGCAGATACCCAGGTGAGGTTCTTTTTATTAATTTCTTGGAAAAATTTGTAACTAGCACCTTTCCCAAACATTAAAATTAATCCTCAGGCTCAGGAGACCTTTACTGTCTGGAGTCTTCATTTTCATTCACTAGGTAGAGCTCTTCTAAGTGTTTTGTGGTAAGTTTCCACCTTTTACATTAACAGAATGAATTGTGTTCTTCTATTGAAACCCTGACTGGAGGAGGGGTTAGAGAATAAATACTGTTTGTGGGTGAGAATTGTATTATTTAGAACTTTGCAATTGGCTGGGCGCGGTGGCTCATGCCTGTAATCCTGGCACTTTGGAAGGCCAAGGCAGGCAGATCACCTGAGGTCAGGAGTTTGAGACCAGCCTGGCCAACATGGTGAAACCCTGTCTCTACTAAAAATACAAAAATTACCTGGGCGTGGTGGTGCGTGCCTGTAATGCCAGCTACTTGGGAGGCTGAGCCAGGAGAATCGCTTGAACCTGGGAGGTGGAGGTTGCAGTGAGCTGAGATTGAGCCACTGCACTTCAGCCTGGGTAATAGAGCAAGACCTTGTCTCCAAAAAAAAAAAAGAAAGAAAGAAAGAAAGAACTTTGCCATCAAAAGCATGGGGACTCATCATTTTGATGTTTTGGGTGACCCCCAGCTTTATTGAGGTGTAACTGACAAAAATTTATTTAAGGTGCACAACATAGTGTTTTGGTATACCTATACATACAATGTGAAGTGCTTATCACAAGCTAATTAACATAGTTGCCTCCGTGTGTGTGTGGGGGGGGCGTGAGAATACTTACAATCTATTCTCTTAGCAGATTTCAAGTCTATAATACATTATTATTAACTGTAGTCACCATGCTATACATTAGATCTCCAAAACTTTTTCATTTTAAGCTGAAATTTGTACCCAGTCGTTTTGTTAAAAACATGTAACATCTGTTTTCTGTGCTTGCTGCTTACACATTCTGTTTTCCTCAACAAATGTTGCCAACAAAATGAGACACAGCTGCTGGTGACATTTGTAGAGGAAAACAAATGATGCCTCATTTTTGTAGGAGGGAGATACTGAGAGCGAACCATATGATGATGAAGAATTTGAAGGTTATGAAGACAAACCAGATACTTCTTCTAGCAAAAATAAAGACCCAATAACGATTGTTGATGTAGGTATCCAGGATTCTGAATTCCCAACTAAACAACAAAATGTCTTATCATCAATCCCAGAAATAAAATTAATGATGTATAGCTGGTGTTAATGCAATAGTGGGAGCTGAGAAAGACATCAATTTTTCTGATAAAAATCAACACCTCTCTGTCTCAAAAAAAAAAAAGTCAACACCTACGGAAGCAACCCCTATTCATCATTCTAGCACTTCTAGTTTTACTACTTATCAAGGAATAAGTAAAATTTATTCCTTGGTGATGTACAGCACATTGAATTTATTTGGGGGATTAAGGACCAAGTGTAATACAAAGGGCTTTCCAGCTTTTCATCCCATTTGATTGTCCTTATATTTCCTTAGAGAATCTTTTATAAAGCTAGCCTAGAAAAGTAAAATGGACCTATTTTTCAAAGTTTAACCTTATTCAATGACAGATATCTGAAGTATCCCTTCTGTTTATAGATTTTCTCATTCTTCCTCCCATGAGGTAGATTTCGTTCTTCAGTCTCAGCCAACACTTAATGGAATGATTTTGCTTTTTTAGGTTCCTGCACACCTCCAGAACAGCTGGGAGAGTTATTATCTAGAAATTTTGATGGTGACTGGTCTGCTTGCTTATATCATGAATTACATCATTGGGAAGAATAAAAACAGTCGCCTTGCACAGGCCTGGTTTAACACTCATAGGGAGCTTTTGGAGAGCAACTTTACTTTAGTGGGTAAGTGAGGTCAATGTCAGCCCAGCTTCTTGCTTGAAAACAATCTGGTAAGGATGATGTATTCCCGTCAGTATAAGCATCTAACTGCTTTCATGGAATACCAAAGAGGGTGCATTGTTTTTTCTCTCAAGGATTCCCCCTGCTCTTCTTTTTTTTTTTTAATTTTTATTTTTAATTTAATTTAATTTTATTTTTATTATTACTATTTTTGAGATGGAGTCTCGCTCTGTCACCAGGCTGGAGTGCAGTGGCGTGATCTCGGCTCACTGCAGCCTCCACCTCCTGGGTTCAAGCGATTCTCCTGCCTCAGCCTCCCGAGTAGCTGGGACTACAGGCGTGCACCACCATGCCCTGCTCATTTTTGTATTTTTAGTAGAGTTGGGGTTTCACCATGTTGGCCAGGATGGTCTCAATCTCTTGACCTCGTGGTCCATCCACCTCAGCCTCCCAGAGTGCAGGGATTACAGGTGTGAGCCACCGCACCTGGCCTTTTTATTTTTTTGAGGCAAGGTCTCACTCTGTTACCCAGGCTTGTGTGCAGTGGTGTGATTACAGTTCACTGCAGCCTCGACCTCCCAGGTTCGAGAGATCCTTCCATCTTAACCTTCTGAGTAGACAGGACTACAGGTACATGCTACCACACCCAGCTAATTTTTGTATTTTTTTTGTAGAGACAGAGTTTCATCATATTGCACAGGCTGGTCTCGAACTCCTGGGCTCAAGCAATCTGCCTGCCTTGGCCTCCCAAATTGCTGGGATTACAGGTGTGAGCTACTGCATCCAGCCTCAAGGATCCTGTTTTTTGGCCGGGTGCGGTGGCTCACACGTGTAATTCCACTGCTTTGGGAGGCCAAGGTGGGAGGATTATTTGGGGCCAGGAGTTTAAGACCAGTTTGGGCAACATACTGAGACCTTGTCTCTACAAATAAAGTAAAATAAAAATTGGCCAGTCACCGTGGTGTGCTTCTGTGGTCCCAACCACTTGGGAGGATGAAGTGGGAGAATTGAGCTCAGGAGTTTGAGGCTGCAGTGATACAGGATCATGCTCCTGCACTCCAGCCTGGGTGACAGAATGAGACCCTGTTTCTAAAAATAAGAATATGTTGTATTTAATAATTTTCTCATCTTTCATGAGTCAGCAGTAAAATTGCTAAACAGCTTCTGATTAGTATAATGTAATCGATGTTTTCAAAACAAGTTGATAAAATTCTGACGGAAACCAGGAAAGTTTGACATTTTAGGTAGCTTGATAAATGCTCTCAATTCATCTTTTAGAAATTGAAAGTCCCTCAAAATTCCCTTAGAATCTGGACACTTGAGTTTTGGATCCACTGCTGAAATATACACTGAAGGACTTCAAGGAACCTCTATAGTTGTGCAATGTAGGGAATGAGGTGGACTAACCTCACATTCACCTATTTGGCATTTAGCACCTTATTTCTCTTTAATAGTAAGCATGTATCCACCTGCTCTGCAGCACAGTAGTGTTTATATATTATGCTAGATACTTTGCATACAGTGTTTCTTATTTACTTTTTGTAACAACACTGTCAGTTGGCTATAGTTGCAGTTTTCCTAAGGAGGAAACAGAAGGGCAGAAATGTTAAAACTTATCTAAGCTATTAAATTGCAACCAAGATATCTTTATCTACCTGTTTGCAAAGTCCACCCTGTCTCCACTATACCATAGTATTTCAGAGTATGTTTTGACCAGGAAATTCAAAAAAATAAAATAAAATAAGCAGCTTTGGCTCCTTCTACTTCCCCTTGCTTGTTTTCATTTGGTGTATCAGTCTGTTTTCCCTTGTGAGGTTGAGCAATTTATTTTGTATACTTAATGAATTAAATGAAGAGAGAAAGTATTGGAATTTGAGCTTTTTTCTAGATTTAAAATACAACTCTTAATACCATTAGTAAGACCCAGTTATCATTTTGCATTGGAAAAGAAAGCTTGGTTAAAGTTAATTCATAGGAGACATAGTGAGGAATTGTTGAGTAATTTGCATTAATGGTATTTTTTATTCACTCCATAGGAGGTTTTTTTTTTTAATTTTGGCAGAGATATTTCAACTGATTTTTTTCCCATTTTGTATGTACTCTGAGAGACTTATACTCCAAGCTGATCATCATTAAACTGACAAGCATGTGGTTAGAATCCATATTTCTTCTAATACAGATAATAGTTTTAAAAGTAAAAGGAACAGTGCTAATCTATTTTAGTCCCTGTCCAAACAGAGTTCTGTGAGACAGCAAAGTATTGCTACTCTGAAGCTATGATCATTTTGTGGTCAGGGTAGAGGAACGTGAGGTATTCGGCCTTTTTATTTTTTGAGACGGAGTCTCGCTCTGTCATCCAGGCTGGAGTACAATGGTGCGATTTCAGCTCACTGCAATCTCCGCCTGCCGGGTTCAAGCTATTCTCCTGCCTCAGCCTCCTGAGTAGCTGGGACTACAGGTATGCGCCACCATGCCCGGCTACTTTTTTTTTATAATTTTTTTTTTTAGTAGAGACGGGGTTTCACCATGCTGGCCAGGCTGGTCTTGAACTCCTGACCTCGTGATTCACCCGCCTCAGCCTCCCAAAGTGCTGGGATTACAGGCATGAGCCACCACCCCCGGCCTGGCCTCGACATTTTTTATTGAGTCACATTAAGTGGTTTTACCCCTAGGGGATGATGGAACTAACAAAGAAGCCACAAGCACAGGAAAGTTGAACCAGGAGAATGAGCACATCTATAACCTGTGGTGTTCTGGTCGAGTGTGCTGTGAGGGCATGCTTATCCAGCTGAGGGTAAGTAGGAAACTTCTTGTACGATATATATCTTCCCT
Source organism: Symphalangus syndactylus (assembly GCF_028878055.3). Classification (NCBI taxonomy): domain Eukaryota; kingdom Metazoa; phylum Chordata; class Mammalia; order Primates; family Hylobatidae; genus Symphalangus; species Symphalangus syndactylus. Next base: position 49,349,783 of record NC_072442.2, on the reverse strand, counting down.
TAATTTTGTCCAGCTGTGATTCCCAGCCCCCGAATTCAGCATCTTAGCCCTTCATGTTTGACATAAAATGAAGTCTAAAAGTGATATTTATAGTAACTGGCAAATGTGTCGTAAAGCATATTTGATGAAGCATTTGATTCTCCTCCAAGGCCCTTTTTTCATACTAAGTAGGAGTTGCAGTTGGATTTACTTGCTTCTCTCATTTTTTTCAGTTCCTCAAGAGACAAGACTTACTGAATGTCCTGGCCCGGATGATGAGGCCAGTGAGTGATCAAGTGGTATGTATTCTTCCCGCTGGTTTTCTGTGTTCAGACTGAATTATTTGTTTTCTTTCTTTTCTTTTTTTTTTTTTTTTTTTGATGGAGTCTCACTCTGTTGCTCAGGCTGGAGTGCAATGGCATGATCTTGGCTCACTGCAACCTCTGCCTCCCGTATTCAAGCAATTCTCCTGCCTCAGCCTCCCAAGTAGCTGAGATTACAGATGCCCACCACCACGCCTGGCTAATTTTTGTATTTTTAGGAGAGTCGGGGTTTCACCATGTTGGCCAGGCCAGTCTCGAACTCCTGACCTCAAGTGATCCACCCACTCTGGCCTCCCAAAGTGCTGGGATTATAGATGTGAGTCATCACGCCTGCCCCAGACTGAATTATTTCCTAGAGCTTTTTCCATTTCTGCCTGGATTGTGTTTGGAGTTTCTGGCAATTTATGTTCCTTGACAAAAAATGGACCCTTTTTCTCCTTGGACAGAGCATCATCTTCCACTCTGTGCAATTGTCAGCAGGCCTTCATGGGCCTTTTGGTGGGAAAGAGGTGATACTCTGTCACCACATAGATCGATGGAGTTAGCCTTGACAATAGAGGGCAAAGCAATTGTGACAGGTAGTGGCCCTCATGGGTAACTTGGCTCCTTGTATATGTTTTTATCTTTGGCAGATAGCTGGGTTTCTTCTCAAATATGTTTTGCTTCAAATAATACATTTCTGGCCGAATAAGCTCAGTCATGATCTGAGGACCTTATGTTTGGTGTATCTTCTTTCCTTTATTAAATCAATATGTTTATCTGCAAATTGTGTCCTTCGTCACAAATACCACATTCCTTCTTTGTTTTTTTTTTTGAGACAGAGTCTTGCTCTGTTGCCAGGCTGGAGTGCAGTGGCGCAATCTCGGCTCACTGCAGTCTCTGCCTCCTGGGTTCAAGTAATTCTCCTGCCTCAGCCTCCCAAGTAGCTGGGACTACAGGCGCCCGCCACCACTCCCGGCCAATTTTTTGTATTTTAGTAGAGATGGGGTTTCACCATGTTGGCCAGGATGGTCTCGATCTCCTGACCTCGTGATCCGCCTGCCTTGGCCTCCCAAAGTGCTGGGATTACAGGCATGAGCCACTGCGCCCAGCCTCTTCATTCTTTCAATAAATAATTATGCTGGCTCCCACTGCTACAAGAAACAAAAATATAAAAGACAGTTTTTTTCTTTTCTATAATAGAACAAGAGATAGATATGTATATATGTGAAAGTGTGAAATGGTATTTGGTTAGTAAGTGCTTTGTTAGTGATGTAAATTAGGTACTTTGAAATGTTATTGGATTGGAAATCATTGTTTTATATATATATATATATTTTTTTTTTCTTTTTGGAGACAGAGTCTCACTCTATCACCTAGGCTGGAGTGCAATGGCTTGACCTCGGCTCACTGCAACCTCCACCTCCCGGGTTCAAGCGATTCTCCTGCCTCAGCCTCCCAAGTAGCTGGGATTACAGGCGCCTGCCACCATGCCCAGCTAATTTTTGTATTTTTAGTAGAGACAGGGTTTCACCATGTGGTCAGGCTGGTCTCGAGCTTCTGACCTCAGGTGATCCACTCACCTCAGCCTCCCAAAGTTCTGGGATTACAGGCAAGAGTCACTGCACCCAGCCCCACTGTTATATTTTAAAGGTCTCATTTTTACTTGTAAACCTGTATTTTTATTTTAATTTTTCTAATATGGCCATGATGACTTAGTCCACTAAAATTTAGAGTCCTATCAGTTAATATTTCTGTCATCCTTTCTCCCACCAACTGCCATCTTATTAGGAGGAAAGTTTGCTGTATCCTCAGCCATCTTTTTGTAGAAATTATTCTTTAAAAGTGTTTTAGTCATTTTCAGTTCTCATTCCCTCGCTCTCTCTCTCCTCCTGCTAAGAGAAATCGCTTCAACAAATACGTGGCTCTTTATATTTTATTTGCCCCTGTTTTTGGAATTCTGTTTAAGGTTTGCTTTGTGTCATTTCCCATCAACGATGGAAGAGCAGAAAACGTTTTCTTTTACAGCTGCCATCTTACCAATTCTTTTCCTCTATTAACATTTTCTTTCTTCCATATACTAAAAATTATTTCACCCAAGCATTTAAAGATGTAATTAATATAACAAATATATCATATCAGACTCTTTTAGGCTTATAATTTTTTATCTTTCTGGCCCAGTCAGAGTACTTGTCTGGGCTGTTTTCCAATACAAACAGCCAATTCTCAGATTCTCTGTATACCAACTGGGTATCCCACAATTGAATTCAATAATAATAATAATTCTTTTTAATTTTGTAGATTTAAATTTTTTTTTCTAGAGACCGAGATTTGCTGTGTTGCCCAGGCAGTTCATGTTGCCCTGGCCTTAAATGATCCTCTCACCTGGGCCTCCCAAAGTGCTGCGATTACAGGCATGAGCCACTGTGCCCAGCCTCAATTTCGTTCTGATACTATCTACCTGGAGTTAGCTTCAAATCCTACAGATTAAAGGGCTCAGCCCCACAAGACTGCCCCACTTCAGATGCAGTCGAATGTCCCAGGTTACCCATACTACCATCTGGACTTCTGACCAACTAACTATTAATCAGGGGTTCCTATGACCTCCCCTCTCAACCAATAATTTGTTAGAATGGCTCATAGAACTTGAAAAGACACTTATATTTACTGGTTTATTATAAGGGATAAAACTCAGGAATAGCCAAATGAAAGAAAGACATAGGAAGAAACAGGGTTGGGAGTCATTTGGAGCTTTCATGCCCTCCCTGAGCACACCACTCTACCAGCAGGTTGGTGTGTTCACCAGCTTGGACGCTCTCTAAATCTTGTTCAAGAGTTTTTGTAGAACTCAGTTTCATCCTCCCTCTCTTTCCCGGAGGTAAGGGCAAGGCTGAAGGTCTCTACCCTCTAAGCGCTTGGTTTTTCTGGTTATCAGCGCCATCCTGAGGCTAACTAGGGTCTACGTTAAGTCACCCCATTAGAATAAACTCAGGTGTGATTAAAAGGGGCTCAGTATAAGTAACAAAAGATACTCTTGTTATTCAGGAAATTCAAAGGGCTTTAGGAGCTCTGTGCCTGAAACCTGGGATAAAAACCAAATATATTTCAGTTTATTCCACATTATTCCATTTAGGTTTTGTTTGTTTTTTATTTTTGGACTTGAGTGCTCCTGTGTGAAGTATGGAGTGTATTTGTGTTCTATTGCTACATAGCAAATTACCCAAATTTAGCAGCTTAAAACAACAGTCATTTATTATGTTACAGTTTCTGCAGGTCAGAAGTGCAGCATGTATTGAGTGGGTCCTCTAGGGTTTTAACAGGCTGAAATCAAGATGTCATTCAGATTAGAGTTCTCTGAAGCTTAGGGTCCTCTTAACATCATTTGGGTTGTTGGCAGAATTCAGTTCCTTGTGGGTGTAGGTTCTTGTTTTCCTTTCCTTTTTTTTTTTTTTAAATTTTTTTGAGACAGGGTCTTGCTCTGTTACCTAGCATGGAGTGCACGATCGTCACTTACTACAGCCTCCACCTTTTGGGGCTCAATCGATCCTCCTGCCTCAGCCTCTTGAGTAGCTGGGACTACAGGCATGCACCACAATGCCTGGCTAATTTTTTTTTTTTTTTTACAGATTGGTCCCATTATGTTGCCTAGGCTGCTCTTGAACTCGTGGGCTCAAGCCATCTTCCTCCTTTTGCCTCCTAAAGTGCTAGGATTACAGGTGTGAGCCACCATGCCTGGCCTTTTCTTTCTTTTTTAGAGATTGGGTCTGGTCTCAAACTTCTGGCATCAAGCAGTCATGCCTCAGCCTCCCAGGTAGCTAGGCTTAAAGGCACGAACTACTGTGGTCCCTATTTTCTTGCTAGCTGTCAACTGGGAACCACTCAGTTCCTAAAGGCCACCCTTAGGTCTTTACCATATGTCCCCTACCGCCAACCTTCCTACAAGCCCTTTCATATTTTGACTTTCTTCTTCAAGTGGGGCTATAGTCCCTTTTAAGGACTTGCTTGATTAGGTTGGATACACCCAAGGTAATGTCCCTTTTGGTTAATTCACAGTCAGCTGATTAGGGACGTTCTGCCATAAAACAGCCTGATTATGGGGGTAATATTCCATCATATTTGCAAATCCCAATCACTTAAAGGGAGAGTATATGCACCAGTGGGGAGGGAATCTTAAGGATCATTTAGAAATCTGCCTATCACAGAACCTAACAGGTGAATTTTGTTGTTTTTTACATTTTTTTAAAAGCAAATAAAAGTAACCATGAATGATGAAGACATGGATACCTACGTATTTGCTGTTGGCACACGGAAAGCCTTGGTGCGACTACAGAAAGAGATGCAGGATTTGGTATGTCCAGGTTGCTCCAACTCAAATATACATAGAACTGTGTCTCGTTAGCACATACATATTCAGCTTCATTGCATAATAAAAGGTCATATCTTACTTTCAATTACTTCTTCCTCTAGAGTGAGTTTTGTAGTGATAAACCTAAGTCTGGAGCAAAGTATGGACTGCCGGACTCTTTGGCCATCCTGTCAGAGATGGGAGAAGTCACAGACGGAATGATGGATACAAAGGTAAATGCGACAGAAGACATACATTTGCCAGGCCTTGGCATTTACAGGACGCTCTCCCTAAAAGTTTCATTGTACAAGTTCATCATTTTATGGCAATGTACTAGTTTTACATTCCTTTCCCACACAAATATTAAAATACCTTCTTTAAGCAATAAATTAGCTTGTCAAAAGGACAATTTGATTAGTCAAGAAGTTCTCTAAATCAAGAGCAAATTGTTCCTGGGATTGCTAATGACTTTCAGGTTTTTTTGAAAAAGGAATATAGCTTCTAATCTTTTTCGTCATGTCATTTAGTCTTTTTTTTTGAGCTCCAGTTTGTGTGGGAGAAGAGGGATGTGTAGAGAGCCCTCCTCCTTTGTTTTTAAAAAGATGGGGTCTTGAGATATTGCCCAGGCTGGAGTGCAGTGGCTATTCATGTGTGTGATAGAATTCACTGCAGCATCAAACTTCTGGGCTCAAGTGTTCCTCCTGCCTCAGCAAGAGCCCACCATCGTGCCTGGCTGAGAGAGCCATTTCTTTTTTTTTTTTTTTTTTTATTGAGGCTAAGCCAAGCTGTTTTTTTTTTTTTTTTGAGACGGAGTCTCGCTCTGTTGCCCAGGCTGGAGTGCAGTGGCGCAATCTCGGCTCACTGCAAGCTCCGCCTCCCGGGTTCATGCCATTCTCCTGCCTCAGCCTCTCCGAGTAGCTGAGACTACAGTCGCCCGCCACCACACCCAGCTAATTTTTTGTATTTTTAGTAGAGATGGGGTTTCATCGTGGTCTCGATCTCCTGACCTCGTGATCTGCCCGCCTCGGCCTCCCAAAGTGCTGGGATTACAAGCGTGAGCCACCGCACCCCGCCGAGAGCCATTTCTTTCTATTGGTTGTGTAATGGTAACAGATCTTAGTATCATAGGAATACAGGATAACTCAGAGATGGTTATAAATGTAAGTTCAAGGTGACATGTTTATAAAGGATCCCTTGAAATTATTTTAGGTGTTATCTTTATGCTTTCATTCTTGTTTCGACCATTATTTTGAGAAATATTTTTAGCTTCTCGATAAGAATCTTAATCATTGGTATGACTAAAAAGGAGTACTACTTTTTTTTTTTTTTTTTCTTATTAGAGATGGGGTTTCGCTGTGTTGGCCAGGCTGGTCTGGAATTCGTGGCCTCAAGTGATCCACCCACCTTGGCCTCCCAAAGCGCTTGGATTACAGGCATGAGCCACTGTGCACAGCCTGGAGTACTACTTTAATTCTAAAGAGATTCCCTATCTTATTGAAATTTAATTTTTAAAAAGCTTTAGCCTTGTCCACGCGCTGTGATTCACACTTGTAATCTCAACACTTTGGGTGGCGGAGGCAGGAGAATCACTTGAGTCCAGGGATTCAGGACTAGCCTGGGCAACATAGTGAGACCCTGTCTCTACAATAAAAAAATTAGCCAGGTGTGGTGGTGTGTTCCTTTAGTCCCAGCTACTCAGGAGGTTGAGGCATAAAGATCACTTGAGCCCAGGAGATTAAGGCTACGGTAAGCTATGATTGTGCCACTGCACTCCAGCCTGGGCAAGAGAGCAAGACCTTGTCTCAAAAAATAAATAAATAAAAAGCAGTGAACACGCTTTGGTCTTAATGAATGACATTGTACAAAAGTAAGGATTGAAGAGTGAATTTCTTTTTTTCTTTTTTTTTTTCTTTTTTTTTTTGAGACAGAGTGTTGCTCTGTCGCCCAGACTGGAGTACAGTGGCGTGGTCTCTGCTCACAGCAACCTCCACCTCCCGGGTTCAAACGCTTCTCATGCCTCAGCCTCTTGGATAGCTGGGGTTACAGGCACATGCCACCATGTCCGGCTAATTTTTTTGTATTTTTAATAGAGACGGGGTTTCACTGTGTTGGCCAGGCTGATCTCAAATTCTCAAACTCCTTGCCTCAAGTGATCCATCTGCCTCCCAAAGTGCGGGGATTACTGGCGTGAGCCACTGCACCCAGTCTCAAAGAGTGAATATCTTTATGAAAAAAGGGAAATGCATTAAACCTTGCTTTTAAAAAATATTATTTTCTTTTTTTCAGATGGTTCACTTTCTTACACACTATGCTGACAAGATTGAATCCATTCATTTTTCAGACCAGTTCTCCGGTCCAAAAATTATGCAAGAGTACGTATAAGATAAAATTGTTGAAATTAATTTTCCTCACTAGCTTTCTGTGTTGAAACACCTGTAACGTGCTTCTGCAATATCCCTTACCAAATGTGTGAAGGAAGTTGGTGACAGGCCTCCACATTTTCCTTTGCTTTGACTGCATGCATCATGAGAGGTCATTGTAAACCTATGGGAGAGAAATGAGCCTCCCCTATCCCAGTTTGTATGTGTCCCTGCATGTTTGCGCCACTGACTCAGTGAGGTGGTTGGGAACCTTACAGAATGGCTGGTATTAATAAAATGCAGTGGGTTTTTTGTTTTGTTTTGTTTTGAGACACTGTCTCGCTCTGTTGCCTAGCTGGAGTGCGGTGGCGCAATCTTGGTTCACTGCAACCTCTGCCTCCCAGGTTCAAGCAATTCTCCTGTCTCAGCCTCCTGAGTAGCTGGGATTACAGGCGTGCACCACCATGCTCGGCTAATTTTTGTATTTTTAGTAGAGATGGGGTTTCACCATGTTGGTCAGGCTGGTCTCGAACTCCTGACCTCGTGATCCACCTGCCTTGGCCTCCCAAAGTGCTGGAATTATAAGCATGAGCCACCATGCCCCAGTCCATAGGTTCTTTTTTTTATAATAATTTGTGTGTGATGTTTGACTTATGTCTGATTGCAAATCTGTGTGTTTTGTAATTTATGGCCTTTTCTGGCTTCCCTCTTTGAATAGTTAGGTGATTGTATCCTACCCTAGCATAGAAGACCACAACGTCCATAGGGTTTCTAGCTTTATAGTAATACTGTTCAGGAGTACATATTCAGGACTTGGATTTGTTCTTTGAATTCACAGCCTGTCTCAGGAGAGCTTATTTATTTACCTTTATGCTCGGTTTGAAACTGGTTCTGACTAAATTTTTAGTTAAAGACTACCCTCTGATATGCTATGGAGTTGAGCACAATTCAAGCCAATCTGGATTTTAGTTGTGTACTAAGATTACTCAGGTCCTTATGCCTCTAGATAATGCTGCATCATCCTTGTCTTGCTCAACTCAATGGCACTGAGGACAGTGTTTCACCTTGTAGCATTCATCATGCTTTTTAAATATGAGATGGAGGGCAATTGATAGTCAAAGGATTCATATAGGCAGAGATTACAAAGGAATCTTCAATGACAGAACTAAATTATATATGCTATAGTAGATTATCCCTAAATTTATTCTGAGCCTAACTCAAAAATAAGATAATAAGATGCCTTGTTATAGGAAGATAGGAGTTGGAAATAAAACGTAAAAATCCATCAAAATAAGCAAAAATGTTATCTAAAATATGGGCCTCATACTTAAATATAGGCTCATTTCTGGCTCCCCAAGTGAGATGGAATATACCCTTGCCTGGAGGGAACATCACTGGAGGTGTTCAGGTATAGGATAAAGATCACTTGAGAATGCATCCATCAGATAGACAAGTGGACCAGATGACCTGTAAAGCTCCTTTGGGCTCTGAGATTATATTTGACTTGGGTATGCCAAGCCAAATACTGTGCTGATTACAGGTATCTGTTCATCTAAGTGTATTGGGTGACTTGTGTACATGGAAAACATCTTTCTTGTATTCTTTCTTAATTGCCTTTTCTTTTATGACAGGGAAGGTCAGCCTTTAAAGCTACCTGACACTAAGAGGACACTGTTGTTTACATTTAATGGTAAGTATTCTGGGTCCTTTCTAGGTTCTTAGTGTTCTCTGAGATGACCTTAAGGAGAATATTGTTTCCTCCTAAATGATAGCTTTAAAACTACGTCAAAACTATAAGCCTATGCTTGCTTACTGATTTCTAGATTTCTTCAAGAAGAAATTACCTATTATATATTTTAATTTATATTTTCTGCTGCATTTTAACTAACTAACAAACTTAGAGAAATGAGTCTGTTAAGATAAAAAAAAAAAAAAAAAAAAGAGTTGGATGACCTGGAAATATTAATGCTACCATTAACTCAGTAGGAAAAATGGCTTTGTTTTCCAGTACCTGGCTCAGGTAACACTTACCCAAAGGATATGGAGGCACTGCTACCCCTGATGAACATGGTGATTTATTCTATTGATAAAGCCAAAAAGTTCCGACTCAACAGAGAAGTAAGACCCAATGCCTATATTATATAAATTGGCACCTTTTTTTGTTTCTTCTCAAGGGGTAGGGCAGCTATCAATGATTTCAGTGACTGAATTTTTGCCAGTTAATTTAGAAGTGCCAAATGGGAGTAGTTTTATGAAAGAATGCTAAACGGGATTTTGCTGCTGTTAACTAGAAGTGGATTTCTTATGAAATACTTTGTTTCTTGGGGAAGGGCAAACAAAAAGCAGATAAGAACCGTGCCCGAGTAGAAGAGAACTTCTTGAAACTGACACATGTGCAAAGACAGGAAGCAGCACAGTCTCGGCGGGAGGAGAAAAAAAGAGCAGAGAAGGAGCGAATCATGAATGAGGAAGATCCTGAGAAACAGCGCAGGCTGGAGGTTAGACAAACTTGTCTTATCACTGCGGTAAAACTATGATTTGTAAGGTTGACTGCTTGTGTTCTGTTGGTTGTTAAGGTAATCTTTGTAGGCTAAAAGTTTAGCATTTTCTCAACATTTGGGACATTATGTCAATTGATAACACTATAAAGAATAATAATCCTTCCTGTTCAAGCCGTGCCACACTGAGTCTGTGAACATGAAAAATTATCAGTATTATCCTGTTCCCCCAGCACAGCACAATTTCATTTTGAAAATTCCATTATCAGTTTTCAAGCCAAACACTTTGGTAGAAAGCAATTAGAAATTTTAATAGAAGGCAGCACATGTGCCCTGTTATCTAAATAAACTTGTTATGTAAAATTAAAAATCTGATTATAGAATTAGAGATTTCCAATATTTTTGTTTTCTGTTTTTTACCTAACTAGAATCTCAAACTCAAAAGCTTTTGGGTGTAGTATGTTATATTTGAAAGCTCAGTATGATCTGATATGTTTCTGAAATAAGATGCCATAGTCCAGCTCTAAATTTTTTTTTTTTTTTTTTTTTTTTTTTTGAGATGGAGTCTCGCTCTGTCACCCAGGCTGGAGTGTAATGGCGCAATATTGGCTCAGTGCAATCTCCGCCTCCCGGGTTCAAGCCATTCTCCTGCCTCAGCCTCCCAAGTAGCTGGGACTACAGGTGTGCACCACTCAGTTCTAAAATTTTAGACCTTGTAAATGCTGGTCAAAAAAGAGAACAAAGGCCAGGCACAGTGGCTCACGCTTGTAATCCCAGCACTTTGGGAGACTAAGGCAAGCAGATTGCGTGAGCCCAGGAGTTCAAAACAAGCCTGGGCAACATCATGAGACCTTGTCTCTACTAGTAAAAAAAAAAAAAAAAAAAAAACCCTAGCTGTGCATAGTGGTGCACACCTGTAGTCCCAACTACTTGGGAGACTGAGGTGGAACGATTACCTGAACCTGGGAGATTGAGGCTGCAGTGAGCTATGATCACGCCACTGCACTCTAGCCTAGGCGGCCAAAAAAAAGGAGGGAGAGGACAGGCCGGGCGTGGTGGCTCACGCCTGTAATCCCAGCACTTTGGGAGGCTGAGGTGGGAGGATCACAAGGTCAGGAGTTCGAGACCAGCCTGACCAACGTGCTGAAACCCCATCTCTACTAAAAACAAAGAAAAAATTAGCTGGGCGTGGTGGCACACGCCTGTAATCCCAGCTACTCAGGAGGCTGAGGCAGGAGAATTGCTTGAACCTGAGAGGCAGAGGTTGCAGCGAGCAGGGATCAAGCCACTGCACTCCAGCCTGGGTGACAGAGGGAGACCCCGTCTCAAAAAAAAAAAGAGGGAGAGGACACAGTTCTGGAAGATGTGAATTTTAATAAGAATAATCTTGAGATAATTGAAGAATATTTTTAGGAGCAAAGGGGTCACATGTCCAAGAAAATGTGAGCTGCTGTGCGGGCCTGCATTTGACAGCAGTGTCATTAATGCTGTTGAGTGAACTGCCCAGGATACTGCAGGCCTGTCATCATCATCTTACCCCTTTTATCATTTTTTTGTTTTATTTGTCTTGGTTTAGTGATAGATATTTTTCCCCCGAAAATGTAGCTCTATGTTTATGCAGTCTTCTTTATAAATAAATACGGCTTTTTATGTACATGTGAAGAATCTACATAGGAATCATTAATAGGTAATGCCTTTCATTTTTCTGTAAAAAAGGAAGTTCTACATTTCTTTCTAAGGTTTGAAACTATAATGAGTTAAAGGAAGAGGGGGCCTGAAACTTAACCTGAGTCGGATTGTAAGCTTCTTGTAGATGTAAATCATTTAATTTTTTTGAACTACCACTTTATAGTATCTGGTCTGGGTACCTTGTAAAAAGATCTGGTGAACTCGATAGAACAACCCACCCAACTCCCTCTATATATATCATATACCCTCTGTATATGATATGAAATCTCCTTTTTTTCTTTTATTTTTATTTCTATTTTTGAGACAGGGACTTGCTCTGTTGCCCAGGCTAGAGTACAGTGGCAAAATCGTAGCTCGCTGCAGCTTCGAACTCCTGGGCTCAAGCCATCCTCCCGTCTCGGCCTCCCAATATGCTGGGAATACAGGTGTGAGCCACCGTGCCCAGCCAGAGAGCTCCTCTTCACTCACATCTTTTCAAAAACTAGTTATTAATTTTTTTTTTTTTTTTTTTTGAGACAGAGTCTCGCTCTTTCACCAGGCTGGAGTGCAGTGGCGCAATCTCAGCTCATTGCAGCCTCCGCCTCCCGGGTTCAAGTGATTCTTCTGCCTCAGCCTCAGGACTACAGGCACATGCCACCATGCTCAGCTAATTTTTGTATTTTTAGTAGAGATGGGGTTTCACCATGTTCAGGATGGTTTCGATCTCTTGACCTCGTGATCCACCTGCCTCAGCCTCCCAAAGTGCTGGGATTACAGGCGTGAGCCACCGTGCCAGGTCTTTTTTTTTTTTTTTTTTTTTTTTTTTTTTTTTTTTCTTATTCTGGTAGTGGGGAAATGGTATCCCACTTGTTTTGTATTTTTTGATTTTTTTTTTTTTTTTTTTTTTTGAGACATACTCTTGCTGTGTTGCCCAGGCGGAGTGCAATGGCGTGATCTCAGCTCACTGCAACCTCTGCCTCCTGGGTTCAAGCGATTCTCCTGCCTCCTCAGCTGGGATTACAGGTGCCTGCCACCATGCCCAGCTAATTTTTATATTTTTTAGTAGAAATGGGGTTTCACCATGTTGGTCAGGCTGGTCTCAAACTCCTGACCTCAGGTGATCCACCCACCTTGGCCTCCCAAAGTGCTGGGATTACAGGAGTGAGCCACTACGCCCAGCTATTTTTTGAATTATTATTGAAGTTGAACATTTTTCATGTGTATTGACTTAACATAAATATCTCTTCAATGTGTTAGCATAAATATATTTATCTTTTTTTGAGACAAACTCTGTCACCCAGGCTGGAATGCAGTGGCACAATCTTGGCTCACTGCAACCTCCGCCTCCCAGGTTCAAGTGATTCTCGTGCCTCTGCCTCCCAAGTAGCTGGGATTACAGGTGCCTGCCACCATACCTGGCTAATTTTTGTATTTTTAGTAGAGATGAGGTTTCACCACATTGGCCAGGCTGGTCTCGAACTCCTGACCTCTCAAGTGGCCTACCAGCCTCAGCCACTGCGCCCGGCCAATATTTCTTATACATGATATTGTATTCTGTGTATCATTAGTTTTACACCTGTGTGTAATATGTAATATGGGAGACAGGGATAGGTAGTGCTGGGAAAAGAGTGAATGTGGTGAAGGTAGGGGATGGGACAGTGGGAAGAGGACATTGGGATTGAACCTGGGAGGCAGAGGTTGCAGTGAGTCGGGATTGTGCCATTGCACTCCAGCCTGGGGAACAAGAGCGAAACTCCACCTCAAAAAAAAAAATAGAAAAGAAACCTAAGACAGGCCGGGCGTGGTGGCTCATGCCTATAATCCTAACACTTTGGGAGGCCGAGGCAGGTAGATCACTTGAGGTCAGGAGTTCAACACCAGCCTGGCCAATATGGTGAAACCCCATCTCTACTAAGAATACAAAAATTAGCTGGGCATGGTGGCACACACCTGTAATCCCACCTACTCCAGAGGCTGAGGCAGGAGAGTCATCCCAGGCAACAGAGCAAGAATTCTGTCTCAAAAAAAAACAAAAACAAAAACAAAACCTGGCTGGGCACATTGGCTCACGCCTGTAATCCCAGCACATTGGGAGGCCATAGTGGGTGAACTGCCTGAGGTCAGGAGTTTGAGACCAGCCTGGCCAACATGGTGAAACCCCGTCTCTGCTAAAAATACAAAAATTAGCTGGGTGGTGGCACGCACCTGTAATCCCAGCTACTCAGGAGGCTAAGGCAGGAGAATGGCTTGAACCCGGAAGGCAGAGGCTACAATGACCCGAGATTGTGCCACTGCACTCCAGCCTGGGTGACAGAGCAAGACCCTATCTCTAAAAAATAAAGAAAAAACCTAAGACAGTCAATAGTTCCCAAGCCAGGGATTTACAAATCACCCTTTGAAACCTAATTTGTTGCACTGTGAAGAACTATATATGCTTTACGCTTCTTCTTCTTCCCTATTTTCTCCATCCTGTACCAGTTGAGGAGTATATTTCTGAGCACATTTTTACCCCAGTACCCTAAAAATAAGAAGTTTGAGACTGTAGCTGAAATAAACTTTAATCAGGTGTGACCACTAGTGGCCACACTAGTGAAGTCATACTTTGACTTGACCTCTAAGGCTTCTCTCAGTCCGCATAATAATAACCTGAACCTTCTTCCTCTTCTATGTAACTTCCTAATTCCTAAATAAAAATATGATAAATTTGATAATTTTTATCACATTTGATAAATATGATAATGTCTCAGAGCATTATGAATTTAAGTATTATGTGCAGGTATGGTGTCTGTGCTAATAAGAAGAAATTTGCAATGAATAACCTGATGGAACAAGATTCTTAAAATTTATTGAACTGAAGTAGAATGTATCTTCTGGCAGTTATACATTTATGATATAATCCCATCATGAATGGTATGGTGAACATCAGACTAAGTGTCTCCTGGGTACAGAAAAAAATCAAACCAGAATAACAAAGGCTGGTTAATTATAGTAGTTTCTTTCAAAACTGAGATTTTAGTTTACCTTTGTTTCATTTGAAGTTGATTTAATTTTCATTCACGAATGTAGATATTGGCAATTATTTTTATAACTATCTTCTAGAATGTTGTGGTGCAAGCCTAAGTTTTTGAATAATACTATAGGCAGTATTCTAATTTGGATTTTTTTTAACATGTTTCGAGCTTAATTTGAATTCTCTCGTCCCCACTCCCTTTCTCTTTCTATTTATTACCCCTTCTTTCTCTAGGAGGCTGCATTGAGGCGTGAGCAAAAGAAGTTGGAAAAGAAGCAAATGAAAATGAAACAAATCAAAGTGAAAGCCATGTAAAGCCATCCCAGAGATTTGAGGTCTGATGCCACCTGTAAGCTCTGAATTCACAGGAAACATGAAAAACGCCAGTCCATTTCTCAACTTTAAATTTCAGACAGTCTTGGGCAACTGAGAAATCCTTATTTCATCATCTACTCTGTTTGGGGTTTGGAGTTTTACAGAGATTGAAGATACCTGGAAAGGGCTCTGTTTCAAGAATTTTTCCAGATAATCAAATTATTTTGATTATTTTATAAAAGGAATGATCTATGAAATCTGTGTAGGTTTTAAATATTTTAAAAATTATAATACAAATCATCAGTGCTTTTAGTACTTCAGTGTTTGAAGAAATACCATGAAATTTATAAGTAAATAACCAGATTGTTGCTTTTTGTTTAAACCAAGCAGTTGAAATGGCTATAAAGACTGACTCTAAACCAAGATTCTGCAAATAATGATTGGAATTGCACAATAAACATTGCTTGATGTTTTCTTGTATGTCTACATTAAACTTGAGAAAAAGTAAAAATTAGAACACTGTATGTGGTAATGAAATTTCAGGAACCCAGAACATAATGTAGTATTTGTTTTTAGGTGGGAGATGCTGATAGCAGAATTAATAGGAAGTCTGTAGGCATTAGGATACTGACATGTACATGGAAAATTCTAGGGACAGGAATTTCTAGGGACAAGAGCATCATTTTTTCCTTACCTGATACCACGAACCAGTGACGTGAATGCTGTATTTTAAGTGGTTGTATGTTTATTTTCTTGAGTAACAAATGCATGAAAAATTAATGCTTCACCTAGGTAAGATCATTGGTCTATGTGAAGTCACAAATGTTTTTTCCTTCTTGGTTGCTGCAGCCTGGTGGATGTTCATGGAGAAGCTCTGTTCCCTATATTATGGCGGTGTGCCTTTGCTTCTCCCTCTGCTTTTATCTTTTCCATAGTTGAGGCTGGGTATGTTCTTTCAAAGAAATGGCCATGAATATGTATAAGTATACTTTTGAAAATGAGCTTTCCTAAACTATTGAGAGTTCTTTTCGCCTCTTGCGGAAGCAACTCTTGGAGGAGAGGCCCATGTATCTGCACGAGCACTTAGCTTGTTCAGATCTCTGCATTTTATAAATGCTTCTTACCAAGAAAGCATTTTTTAGGTCATTGCTTGTACCAGGTAATTTTTGCCGGGGATGGGTAAGGGTTGGGTTTTCTGGTGGGAGTGGGGTGGTGGGTATTTTTTGTTGATGCTTTAGTGCAGGCCTGTTCTGAGGCAATAACAAATTGCTGTGAAAACAGCATGTGCTGCTGCCTTTGTAACTGCATGGAAACTTTTCACATGGGTTTTTCTCCAGGTTAATACAGAAATACGTAAACTGAGAGATGCAAATGTAATATTTTTAACAGTTCATGAAGTTAAGTTATTAAAATAACAAAAGTAACATAAAAATTACTTTAATATTATATAATTATAGTATTAGCCTTGTTTTACAAACCTTTAAAATACATTTTAGAAATCAAAGTTGATAGTCTTAGTTATCTTTTGAGTAAGAAAAGCTTTCCTAAAGTCCCATACGTTTGGACCGTGGCAGCTAATTTTGTAATTTAAGCATTCATATGAACTACCTATGGACATCTATTAAAGTGATTGACAAAATCTCAGAGTGCCGTCTTGACTTTCTGGAGTTATCCTACAAGAGTATAAGCTCAGAGGAAAATTCTTTCTGTTCAATAAAACTCAGCACTGAAATGCCTTTCCTTCAAAAGAGTTCATCTGAATATTCCTTTTGTTATTACCATTCAATCATTTTAAAAACATTTTATATTTTTAGAGCCCCATATGTTATTTACGGGCTCCTCCCTGCAGTCCACCTCTTGAGTTAAGACTCCATGAACTCTCTTGTGAATGCGAGGACAAAGAGAGGAGGATGTTGTTTAGTGTCACACACTGGAAAACCACTAAGTCTCCAATCTCATTTGCGTTGCCTGGATGTTTAGCAATGCCGAAATAAGCACTGGATTGTAAGACAAAGACCTTGCTTTTAGTGCCAGCAGAACTAATTACTAATCCTTTGACTTTGGGCAAGTTATTAACCTAACGTGAAGTGAGGATAGTAATTATTTGCCCTGCCTACTTCACAGGTAGTTGAACACTAAGAGATAATATTTATATATGTAAGATTGTTTTGTAAACTGTTTAAGCACTTTGCAAGTATAAGGCATCATCTAGGACTGGTCTCCAAGTGATGCATTCTTGCTTTACTCTCTTTTGCTTTTCTTTCTCCCAGTGGAAACCAAGCAGATCCTTTCAGAGTTCTTTATCTACAAAAACTGATAGGGTATTTTTTGAGGAAGAGGGGAGTAGCTTATGATTCTGTTTCCTTAGTAACAGCAAACCTTTTCCTGTAAAGACCAGATGTGAAACTCCTCTTTTTTTGTTTTTGAGATGGAGTCTCACTATGTTGCCCAGGCTGGAGTGCAGTGCTGCAATTTCAGCTCACTGCAACCTCCATCTCCCAAATTCAAGCGATTCTCCTGCCTCGGCCACCCGAGTAGCTGGGACTACAGGTGCGTGCTACCACGCCCTGCTAATTTTTTGTATTTTTAGTAGAGATGGGATTTCACCGTGTTAGCCAGGATGGTCTCGATCTCCTGACCTCGTGATCCACCCACCTCGGCCTCCCAAAGTGCTGGGATTACAGGTGTGAGCCAGCACACCCGGCCCTAACTCCTTTCTTTAGATGGAATTTAGACCAAAGAAAAACATTGATTTCTTATTCCACCCATTCAGTAGGAATTGGCAATGTGAAGATTGTTTAGAATTGTGTTGTGCAAGAATCCAGTGGATTTGGCAGGAAGAAGTGAAACACTGTACTTTATCATCCCAGGTTCTCATTCCTTACCATTCCTGCCTCCTCTCATTTTGAATGATGTGAAACGATATAAGAAAGACAAGAGGCCAGGCGTGGCGGCTCACACCTGTAATCCCAGCAGTTTGGGAGGCCGAGGCAGGCAGATCACATGAGGTCAGGAGTTCAAGACCAGCCTGGCCAATATGGCAAATCCCCATCTCTACTAAAAATACAAAAATTAACCGGGTGTGGTGGCACAAACCTGTAATCCCAGCTACTCAGGAAGCTGAGGCAGGAGAATCGCTTGAACCCAGGAGGCGGAGGTTGCAGTGAACCAAGATTGCACCACTGCACTCCAGCCTGGGCAATAGAGCGAGACTTCCGTCTCAAAAAAGAGAAAGAGAAGAGTTATACCCATAGGAGTGTCTTCTGTTACAGACTGCTAAAACAATAGTTCTGAGACAATATGTTTTCTCTGCCCATTTGTAATGGCTGCAAGAAGTTTATCATCTTTTCAGGCAGTCTCTCTAATACTCGGTTCCAAAAGACCACATGTGAAAGACCCTTCAGTAGAACACTGCTAGAAATGTTACTTCTGTTTATACTGTGTTGCTTTGTGAGTTTACCAAGTTTGCTCCTGAGAGTGGCATCTTATTTTGAGAATGAGAGCATGTGACGGTAGCCCTTAGCAATGTCAAAGCACTCGATAAAATCAAAGTGATGTGGCCCAGCGCAGATGGCTCACGCCTGTAATCCCAGCACTTTGGGAGGCCGAGGCTGGTGGATCACCTGAGGTCAGGATTTTAAGACCAGCCTGACCAATATGGTGAAACCTCATCTCTACTAAAAATACAAAAATCAGCCGGGCGTGGTGGCATGCGCCTGTAGTCCCAGCGACTTGGGAGGCTGAGACAGGAGAATTGCTTGAGCCCAGGAGGCAGAGGTTGCAGTGAGCTCAGATCACGTCACTGCATTCCAGCCTGGGCAACAAAGCAAGACTCCATCTCAAAAAAAATCAAAGTGATGTATGTAAGATCAGATGAGACCTCATGTGCATAGTTTCAGGGGCATATTTTTTTTTTTTTTTTTTTTGAGACAGAGTCTCGCTCTGTCGCCCAGGCTGGAGTGCAGTGGCGCGATTTCTGCTTATTGCAAGCTCCGCCTCCCGGGTTCAGGCCATTCTCCTGCCTCAGCCTCCATAGTAGCTGGGATTACAGGCGCCCGCCACCACGCCCGGCTAATTTTTTTGTACTTTTAGTAGAGACGGGGTTTCGCCGTGTTAGCCAGGATGGTCTCGATCTCCTGACCTCGTGAACCACCCGCGTCAGCCTCCCAAAGTGCTGGGATTACAGGCCTGAGCCACCGCGCCCGGCCTTCCTGGGGCATATTTCTATCAGTCCCTACTTGGATGTAGCTAAACTTCTCCCCCAGTCTTGGAAGTTAGGACGGTCTAAATCTGTCTCAAGGCTCAGAGCTGGCAAGAGCGAGTTGAGTGTTCATTACCTGATGGTATATATCCGCGTTTTGGACACCCCCTCCTGCGCACACGGGGGATAAGTCACGGAAAAGCCTAGTCTCACAGGAGTGGGGCTTAGTTCATCGCTTCCTCATTTCTCAAGCTCTGCATAACCTGGCTTGGACAAACCTGTTAGGTTTCCACAAACGGCCTCAGCTGTGGATGAGGAAGGCTTCGGGGGAAAAAAAAAGATACAGAGGGGACAGGATCGTTTTCATTAGTTGAGCTATTTTCCTCGTTTTACAAACAGTGGGGAGCAAAGAAAGGATGGGCTTCCCCTTTGCAGCTTGTTGTCTGGTGCCCGAGAGGCCAAAGTGAGAGGCATTTGAGATGTCCAAGAAAAGTGCGAGGCGGGTTTTCCCATAGAAGTCCTACCACATGAAATGAGAAAAAAACAATTCTCAGGAACAGCCAAGTTTGCCTTTCTCTGGTCCTTCATTTTTGAAGCCGCCTGCTTCCCCATCCTGCTGCGGGGGCGGAGGCTGTAGGCGGAAGCGCTGCGCGGCAGGAATGACAACCGGAGCTGAGAAAGGCTCTCGGCGCGGCGGCGGCGGCTGCTAGGGCCTGCCGCAGCCGCGGCCACTCGGAAAAGGCGGGGCTTCCCCGCAGGGCGGGGCGGGGCGGAGCGCTCTATCAGCCCTCCCGGTCGCCCGACTGCGCATGGCACGTTGCGTACTCCCCTCTCAGCAACCGGCCTGGCGGCGGCGCGGCAGTAAAACTGAGGAGGCGGAGCCAAGACGATCGGGGCTGCTTGCTAACTCCAGGAACAGGTACCTGCCCGGCGGTGTGCCTGGTGCGCTGCCGGGGCCAGTCCCTCCTCGCTCTGCCACCGATTCCATCTCCCCAGGCCCGGGCCTTCGTCGGAGCGGCCATCCTGGGCTCACCCTCACCCTCCACGGACCCTCTTTTTAACCCGCGTCCTCGACTCCCGCAATGAGGCGCCGCAGCCCGAGAGCAGAATAGGCTTGGGCCTGGCGGGGAGACGCTGAAGCGGAGTTGCCGGGCGAGAGAGGCGGGCTCCTGCTTTCCCCTTCCTCCCCACCTCCTAGGACTTCCAGGTGGGGAACCTAGGGCTGGGTGCCGGTTTGTCCTGCTCAGGCAGAGTGGCGGCCGACCCCAGTGCTGGGCTCCCCGCTCTCCCCAGCCGCCGCGCACCTCGGGCTGACAGGCAGCGGGTCAAGTCCTCGTAAGGACGCCAGATCCAGCTGACTCCCAGAATCGGCCTAAACGAAGAGCTCATTGTCTTTTTGTTTTCCAAAAATGTTTTTTGAGTGCCTGCAGGGGATTTGGGCGCCGGAGATGGGGGTTGAGGGTTGAGGGTTGGGGATAAGGAAGAGAGCTCGAGGGAAGGGCAGTGGGTAAGTAAAATTGTTCATAGTTCTCAGGAAATAGGGAACTAACCAACCTCTCTGCCAGTCTTCTCCTGCATCCTAACATACTTTAACTTGACTTTCCTCGAAGAAAAAGCCGTTGGAACTTGCCCTTTTCTTATTGTAATATCTGTTCAAGTAGAAGCATGTTCCAATACGTATATGCGACGTTAAGACAATTCTTAATTGACACTCATACCTTTCTGAAGACACCCAGGACTGTTTCTTGTCCCTGAGAGTTAAGGAAGAAACCAAATTTGATCACCTGCCTAGAAGCCTATGAATTCAGCCTTTAGTTACAGTGCTGAACTGGTCATATCTGTCCCCTACTTTTTAATCAGATTTCTTAGAGGTGTTTTGGCTGGAATGCAGTGTTTATAGTTGTGGCCCCAGAAATGGAGGAAGTTTACTCTGGTTTTAGAGCACAGGCTTTGGAACAGATTTAATTAGTCCCCTACCAATTACCTGTGTGACTTTGGGCATTTAACCTCCCTGCACCTTAATTTCCTGATCTGTAAAACAGAGATGATAATACTTGTGAGCTGCTCATGAAGCATTTAGCACAGTGCCTGACACGTAGGAAGTTTGCCATAAATGTTTGCTGGGTTTATTATTTTCTCTCTTTATTTTTATTTTATTTTTTGAGATGGAGTTTCGCCCTTGTCCCCCAGGCTGGAATGCAATGGCGCGATCTCCGCTCACTGCAACCTCGGCCTCCTGGGTACAAGCAGTTATCCTGCCTCAGCCTTCCGAGTAGCTGGCATTACAGGCACCCCCCACCACACCCGGTTAATTTTTGTATTTTCAGTAGAGACGGGGTTTCACCATGTTGGTCAGGCCGATCTCTGAGGTCCTGACCTCAGGTGATCCACCAGCCTTGGCCTCCCAAAGTGCTGGGATTACAGGCGTGAGCCACCGCGCCCGGCCAATAAAGCTATTTCTATGTCTGTCCACTAGTAATATTGCTTTGTTATGTGTATATGTATATATAGTGTTAAATGTTTCTGATAGGCTGGGTACCGTGGGCCACCTCGGTAATCCCAGCACTTTGAGAGACTGAGGCAGTAGGATTGCTTGAGCTCCGGAGTTTGAAACCAGGAACAGGTACCTGCCTGGCAGGGTGCCTGGTGCGCTGCCGGAGCCAGTCCCTCCTCGCTCTGCCACCCATTCCATCTCCCCAGGCCCGGGCCTTCGTCGGAGCGGCCATCCCGGGCCATATAATTATGTACATTATATGTATATACATATAATTATATACATTATATGTATATATGTACATATATATGTACATATACATATTAATATATAATGTATTAATAGGTATACATTTATGTATATATAATATATACACATAAAATTATGTATACCTATTAATACATTATATATTGTACATATATAATGTGCATAGACATGTATGTACATATATAATGTACATATATTATATACATAATAGATACATAATAATATATGCATAATATATAATATACACATACATATGTATTTCTTAATTCTTGATAAATGTGGATATATCTTTCGAATGATATCCATCTGCCCTCCCCTTTCATTAGAATTTACATTTTAAGGAAATTTACATTTGCATTTTAAGGAAATTTGAAGGGAGCACAGTGATGATGTTAATGTCATACAGATAACCGGGTATGGCAGCTCATGCCTGTAATCCTAGCACTTTGGGAGTCTGATGCAGGAGGATTGCTTGAGTTCAGGAGTTTGAGACCAGCCTGGGCAAGTTCATTTGTACGTGATTCAATCTGAAAATAGAAAAGTAGGCCGGGCGTGGTGGCTCACGCTTGTAATCCCAGCACTTTGGGAGGCCGAGGCGGGCGGATCACGAGGTCAGGAGATCGAGACCACGGTGAAACCCCGTCTCTACTAAAAACACAAAAAATTAGCCGGGCATGGTGGCGGGCGCCTGTAGTCCCAACTACTTGGAGAGGCTGAGGCAGGAGAATGGCGTGAACCCGGGAGGCGGAGCTTGCAGTGAGCCGAGATTGCGCCACTGCACTCCATCCTGGGCGACAGAGCAAGACTCCGTCTCAAAAAAAGAAAATAGAAAAGTCCTTCATAATTTGTATACCATTTACTGCTAATCACTAGGTAGAGCTACTCTAAACCAGCTCAGATGAAATTTATTAATAAGATTTTATCAAAGAAAATACCTGTGTGCAGTTATTAAATAATTGTACAGGGGGCTGTAAAGAAAAGTACCGGTCTCTCATCTCTGTCTCTCTCCATCCCTGTGTCTATTCCCCATTCTTTTTTTTTTTTTTTTTTGAGATGGAGTCTTGCTCTGTTGCCCAGGCTGGAGTGCAATGGCGCAGTCTCACTTCACCTCCCAGGTTCACGCCATTCTCCTGCCTCAGCCTCCCAAGTAGCTGGGACTGCAGGCGCCCGCCACCATGCCCGGCTAATTTTTTTTGTATTTTTAGTAGAGATGAGGTTTCACCGTGTTAGCCAGGATGGTCTCAATCTCCTGACCTTGTGATCCGCCCGCCTCTGCCTCCCAAAGTGCTGGGATTACAGGCGTGAGCCACTGCGCCCGGCCTGTTCCTTATTATTATTATTATTATTATTATTTTGAGATGGAGTGTCACTCTGCAGCCCGAGCTGGAGTGCAGTAGCACGATCACAGCTCACTGCAACCTCCTGCCTCAGTCTCCCTAGTAGCTGAGACTACAGGTGCATGCCACCACACCCTGCTAATTTTTTGTATTTTAGGAGAGATGGGGTTTCACCATGTTGCCCAGGGCAGTGTTGAACTGCGGAGCTCAGGAGATCTGCCTGCCTCGGCCTCCCAAAGTGCTGGAATTACAGGCATGAGCCACTGGGCCCGGCCCCCATTAATTTAATCATTTTTTGTTTTAGTTCTTTAATGATGGACTTCTGTAATTCTAAACAACATGTTTAGACTTTCCACTGACAGGAGAGACAGAGAAAGGACCAGGGAAGCTTATCCTTATTTTTCCAACAGAGTAAAGGTCATGCTGAATCTCACACCACCCCCTCCTCACTGCCTCTCAACTTTTTCTTTTTCTTTTCTTTTCTTTTTTTCTTTTTCTTTCTTTTTTTTTTTTTTTTTTTTTTGAGATGGAGTCTCGCTCTGTCGCCCAGGCTGGAGTACAGTGATATACTCTTGGCTCACTACAACCTCCGCCTCCCAGTTTCAAGCAATTCCCCTACCTCAGCCTCCCAAGTAGCTGGGAGTACAGACGCCCGCCACCACATCCGGCTAATTTTTGTATTTTTAGTAGAGACGGGGTTTCACTATATTGGCCAGGCTGGTCTCGAACTCCTGACCTTGTGATCTGCCCACCTCAGCCTCCCAAGGTGCTGGGATTATAGGCGTGAGCCACCGCGCCCGGCCCCTTCTTTTCTTTTTTCTTTTCGTTTTCTTTTCATCTTTTCATTTATTTTCGTTTTTCTTCTCTCCTCTCCTCTCCCCTCCCCTCCCCTCCCCTCCCCTCCCCTCCCCTCTCCTCTTTTCGAAGGGGTCCCTCTGTTGCCCAAGCTGGAGTGCAGTGGCTCAGTCTCAGCTCACTGCAGCCTCCACCTCTGGAGCTCAAGTGATCCTCCTGTCTCAGCCTCCTGAGTAGCTGGGACCACAGGCACATGCCACCACACCTGGCCAGTTTTTGTATTTTTTATAGAGTTGGGGTTTCAAACTGCTCGGCTCAAGTGATCCGCCCACCTCTGTTTCCCAAAGTGCTGGGAATACAGGCATGATCCACTGCACCCAGCCAGCACCTCCGAACTTTTGATAGTTGAATCCCTCTATTTTTACACTTGTTGGTTACCTTTGTAACCTTAAATATTATACATAAGTTTCTATTTTTTATCTTATCAACTTTCAGTATTAACTTTACCTTCTTGGGAAGATAGGGATATTAGCTTCCCCAGTCATTCCTCTATCTCTTCCCTGTTCCATTTCCCATCTTCTGTCAGGTGAAACTTTATTTTCATATTATCAAATTTGAAGGCATTTACGTTGTGTTCTATAACTGTAATTAAGTTTATCATGCTTTGTCTATAGACTTAAAATTTATAAGCTGATAATGAGCACTTATAGTCTTGTAAGTATTATTCACAAAACAGCCAAATGTTATTCTGCACTGCAGTCCACTGTCCTAACTTCCTTGTCATTCAAGGTCAGGTGGATTTTCTTTCTCATTCCTTGCTGAACTATCTCAATTTTTTATTTTTATTTTTTGAGATAGAGTGTCGCTCTGTCACCCAGGCTAGAGTGCAGTGGCATGATCTTGACTCACTGCAACCTCCGCCTCCCAGGTTCAAGTGATTCCCCTGCCTCAGCCTCCCCAGTAGCTGGGACTACAAGCATGTGCCACCATGCCCAGCTACTTTTTGTATTTTTAGTAGAGACAGGGTTTCACCATGTTGACTAGACTGGTCTTGAACTCCTGACCTCAAGTGATCTGCCCTCCTCGGCCTCCCAAAGTGCTGGGATTATAGGCGTGGGCCACTATGCCCAGCCATACTATCTCAAAATTATAACACATTTAAGTTTGTTTCAAATTCAGACTTCGACTTTTAAAATACAGTTTTAATTTCTGTTGGAATTTTTGGTTGCCTTTCTGTTTGATATTTTTGTTTTTTGGGCGGGGGGAAGAAACAGGCCACTTTCCACCCTGTCCCTGATATTTTTCATCCTTTATAATCTGTATATTTCATGATATTATTATATTTTCTTCAACCTGCCAACTTCATGTTCTAATTTTGACTGATTCCTTTCTTGATCAGCTTCATAGCTATCATCTTGAGATATCTCTTCAATGGACACACCACTTTTTTTTTTTTTCTTGAGGCAGAGTCTCACTCTGTCACCCAGGCTGGAGTGCAATGGTGTGATCTTGGCTCACTGCAACCTCCGCCTCCCAAGTTCAAGCAATTCTCCTGCCTCAGCCTCCCGAGTAGCTGGCATTACAGGCACCTGCCAACATCCCTGGCTAATTATTGTATTTTTAGTAGAGACAGGGTTTTGCAATGTTGGGCAGGCTGGTCTCAAACTCCTGACCTCAGGTGATCCGCCCCCTTCAGCCTCCCAAAGCTCTGGGATTACAGGAGTGAGCCACTGCGCCCAGCTGGACACACTACTTTTTATATCTCATAGCTTCCTTTTTAAATTTTAGCCTTATTTTACTGGAGTACATTCTCAAATAATTTCATTAAAAAACGTGTATGGGGCTGGATGCGTTGGCTCATGCCTGTAATCCCAGCACTTTGAGAGGCTGAGGCGGGCGGATCAGCTGAGGTGTTTGAGACCAGCCTGGCCAACATGGTTAAGCCCCGTCTCTACTAAAAATACAAAAATTAGCCGGGCATAGTGGCACATGCCAGTAATCCCAGCTACTCCGGAGGCTGAGGCAGGAGAATCCCTTGAACCCAAGAGGCGGAGGTTGCAGTGCGCCAAGATCACGCCATTGCACTCCAGCCTGGCCTGGGTGACAGAGCCAGACTCCGTCTCAAAAAAAAAAAAAGGAATAGAAAAGCTGCTGACTGGGAGCTCTGTGGATTTAAGACTCATGGACATGACTGGGCAGTTACACCAGGGGCTTGTTTTCAGCCCCACTTCTTCCCTCATTCCTTATTGCTGCAGTTTTGTTTCAGAGCCCCTTAGGATTGTCTGCTGGGCATATCTGCCGTCTCCTCTACTATACTCTCCATTCACATTCTAGCCTGCAGCTTTCTCTCCATTTCCTGAGACAGCACCCTTATGTCCACTTTTCAACTCCTAGAAATTTATTGAAATTTCATCTAATAGCTCCTCTCATTCTGTCCTCAGATATATGGTTATTATTTGTATTCCTTTACCTTAATTGGGATCTTGGGAGAGAGGTGAGATTCTAAAATCTTAAATCAGAAACCTGAACATCTAATCTTTCTAATTCTCAGAAAAAGTTAATTTTAAGCTCTCTCCTAGAAACATAAGCCATTATTATAAGCATCACTATCAGAGGGAGAAGGATATTTGTCTCAGGTATCAGACAGATGTCATTAACCTCATTTTAGAGTTATTAACGTTGAGATTCAGCAAGCCAAAGTATGTTGATCAAGTTAACACAGATGCAGGAACGTAATTCATACCATGCTTGTCTTATTTCAGAGTATGTGCTTTTTTCACTACGCCATATTGTCACCCTTAAGTATACATCTCTGACTTCAGGTTACTCTTAATGAGCCTTTAGCCATGTTTTAACCTTATTGATTATTCTTACCATTTGTATAGTAACATTATGGGTGAAATTAGCTCGCTCTTTTTTTTGAGACAGAGTCTCGCTCTGTCACCCAAGCTGGAGTGTGCAATGGCGCGATCTCGGCCCACTGCAACCTCCGCCTCCTGGGTTCAAACGATTCTCCTGTCTCAGCTTCACAAATAGCTGAGATTACAGGTGCCCACCACCACGCCTAATTTTTATATTTTTTATTAGAGACGGGGTTTCTCCCTGTTGGTCAGGCTGGTCTTGAACTCCTGACCTCAGGTGATCCACCTGCCTTAGCCTCCCAAAATGTTGGGATTACAGGTGTGAGCCACCATGCCCGGCCAAATTTGTTCTTTTCTAGATGTTAACCTTTCCTAATAGCTTCTATTTTTCTAAATTAATCTTTACTATCTTTGAAACATTTCCAAGTTCTTTGTGTGTCTTTACCATTTTCTTACATAGGACTGAAATACACATTTGGTAAATGCTGTTAGGGAAAGATTAATTTGGTCAAGGTTGAAGTTAGTTTGGCAAAAATTCAGAAAAAGCAAAAGTATCCCTGATTCTTTTTTCTTTTTTTTGAGACAGGGTCTCACTCTGTCACCCAGGCTGGAGTGCAGTGGCACAATTTCGGCTCACTGCAACCTCTGCCTCCTGGGTTCAAGCAATTCTCAGCCTCCCAAGTAGCTGCGATTACAGGCCAGTGTCACCATGCCTGGCTAATTTTTATATTTTTTATAGAGATGGGATTTTCACCATGTTGGCCAGGCTGGCCTCTAACCCCTGACCTCTAGTGATCTGCCTGCCTCAGCCTTGCTAAGTGCTGGGATTACAGGTATGAGCCACCGTGCCCGGCCTATCCCTGATTCTTAATCCAGAATGACATTTCTTCTGCCTCTTCTCACTTAGTGAACACAGTAATAAAAGCATTTTTAGAACATTCTTATTGAAAACAGTGACAAGTTTCTTAGAGCTTTTGATATAAAATAAAGGCTATTCAAGTACAGTTCAGTAAAAACAATTTTATTGGAGGCAAATAGAGTAAGACCTAGGCCTGTAGCCATCCATTGGTCAGTCTTAATCCAGGAATAGATTTAGAACATTTAAAATAATTTCCTTCAGGTATCCCTGTGTCGGAGGTTCCCAAGAACACCCTCAGGTTCAGTAATTCACTAGGAGGACTCACAGGACTCGGCATATAGTTACATTCATGACTAGGATTTATTTCAACAGAAGAATACAAAGAAAAACCAGCAAAGGGAAACAGCACATGGGGTGAAGTCTGGGGGAAACCAGGAGCAAACTTCCAAGGATCCTCCCCCAGTAGAGTGACACAGGACTCAAAGCAAGAAGTTGTGGTAGCATGTGTGAAATATTATCAACCAGGAAAGCTCATTAGAAACTCCATACCCAAGATGGTCACGTAGGCAGCCTCTGCCTGACATGTATCAAAACTGGACTCCCAGAAGGAAAGCAGGTGTTCAGCATAAACCATACTGTTTGTACAAATAGTTTAGGCATAATAAGCCACTCTTGTCATTTTTAGGAAAATGGGAAATCTCTCAAAATCCAAGTTCCCCGATGCCAGCCAATGGCTAATCACGTAAGCAGACTTTTTAAAGGATAAGAAGTTAGGCCTGCTATATTAACCCTTCTTCTGCAGAATCCCAGTCTGTAAATACTATTTCTTTAAATTGGTCTTTTGAGAGATACGGGGATGGGAGTGGGTTGAAGATTGTATTCTTTGAGCCAGTTCCACTTGAGATGAAAAATAAGAATAGAAAAGCAAAGATAAAAGGAAGAAGAACTTTGGGAGGCTGAGGCGGGCGGATCAAGAGGTCAGGAGATTGAGACCATCCTAGCTAACACAGTGAAACCCCGTCTCTACTAAAAATACAAAAAATTAGCCTGGCGTGGTGGTGGGTGCCTGTAGTCTCAGCTACTCGGGAGGCTGAGGCAGGAGAATGGCGTGAACCCGGGAGGCAGAGCTTGCAGTGAGCCGAGATCACGCCATTGCACTCCAGCCTGGGTGACAGAGCGAGACTCCATCTGAAAAAAAAAAAAGAAGAAAAAGCAAGAGAATTGAATACAATTTTAAAAAGGAAATTTAAAAAAAAGATTGTACTCTGACAAATACCAGGAGTACTGCTGTTTTATTGTCAGTTATATGTGACCCATATGTCTTAAACATTTAGTAGTGAAAATTGAGGAGGCTGATAAAGATCATACCTGAATAGAAGGGCATCCTACCTCTTTGCAAAAGTGTGTCTAGCTTGTGCCCATTGGCAGGCCCAAAATATTCTTAGGAAATGGTGTTTAGTTGGAAGGCTGAGGTGGGCGGATCACCTGAGGTCAGGAGTTTTAAGATTAGCCTGGCCAACATGGTAAAACCCTGTCTCTACTAAAAATACAAAAAAACTAGCTGGGCGTGGTGGTGGGTGCCTGTAATCCCATCTACTTGGGAGGCCGAGGCAGGAGAATCTCGTGAACCTGGGAGGTGGAGGTTGCAGTGAGCCGAGACCACACCATTGCATTCCAGCCTGGGCAACAGCGCGAGACTCTGTCCTTCCCCAAAAAGAAAATGGTTTTTAGGCTGGGCGTGGTGGCTCATACTGTTAATCTCACTACTTTGGGAGGCCAAGGTAGGAGAATTACTTGAGCCCAGGAGTTCAAGACCAGCCTGGACAACATAGTCTGTTACCTAGGCTGGAGTGCAGTGGTGTGATCGTGGCTCACTTCAACCTCTGCCTCCCAGGTTCAAGCTATCCTCCCACCTCACCCTCCCAAGTAGTTGGGACTACAGGCACATGCCACCATGCCTGGCTAATTTTTATATTTTTGTAGAGATGGGCTTTTGCCATGTTGCCCACACTGGTCTTGAACTCCTGAGCTCAAGCAATCCACCTGCCTCAGCCTCCCAAAGTGCTGGGACTACAGAAGTGAACCACCATGGCTGGCCTACATAAACAATTTTTTTTTTTTTTTAACTAGCCAGGCAGCTTCACACACCTGTGGTCCCAGCTATTCAGAAGGCTGAGGTAGGAGGATTGCTTGAGCCCAGGAGGTTGAGGTTGCAGTGAGCCGTGGTTACACCACTGCTTTCCAGCCTAGGTGACAGAGCAAGACCCCATCTCCAAAAAAGGAATGGTTTTTAATATGCTACTATTGGCCAGGTGCGGTGGCTCACACCTGTAATCCTAGCACTTTGGGAGGCCGAGGCACGTGGATTGCCTTAGCTCAGGAGTTTGAGACTAGCCTGGGTAACGTGGCAAAACCCCGTCTCTACTAAAAATACAAAAAATTAAGCCAGGCTCGGTGGCTCACGCCTGTAATCCCAGCACTTTGGGAGGCCGAGGCGGGTGGATCATGAGGTCAGGAGATCGAGACCATCCTGGCTAACATGGTGAAACCCTGTCTATACTAAAAATACAAAAAAAATTAGCTGGGTGTGGTGGCGGGCGCCTGTAGTCCCAGCTACTCGGGAGGCTGAGGCAGGAGAATGGCGTGAACCCGGGAGGTGGAGCTTGCAGTGAGCTGAGATTGTGCCACTGCACTCCAGCCTCCATCTCAAATAAATAAATAAAATAAAATAAAAATACAAAAAATTAGCTGGCCGTGGTGGCACGTGCCTGTAGTCCCAGCTACTCCAGAGGCTGAGACAGGAGAATTGCTTGAACCCAGGAAGCAGAGGTTGCAGGGAGTCAAGATCACTGCACTCCAGCCTGGGCGACAGAGCGAGATTCTGTCTCCAAAAAAAATACGCCACTATGCACATGCACACAAACACAGACATGATTGGACTTCACATAGCATGACAATAAAATGTACTTGGAATTTTAAGATAGGGACTGTGAATCTCCTTCCATGGCTGTGTCCATTAAAGGTAACAAGAAGAAGCTATTAATAATAAACCACCAGTAGCACTAATACACCTAACATGGAGGAGTGCCGCTTCCAGTGTTTCCGTCAAGATGAACTGTTTCCAGATGTATTTCTGAGGGACTAAATTAGGTGTCTTTGCCCAGTGGGATTATTTGACATAACTCTTACATAGGTCTGAGCTAATTAATTAAGAATTTCACAGAGGATGTCTTGAGCTCAGGAGTTCAAGACCAACATCGGCAATATAGCAAGACCTGTCTGTACTAAAAATAAAAAATTGGCCAGGCATGGTGGGTCACGCCTGTAATTCCAACAATTTAGGAGGTTGAGGCGGGCGGATCACTTGAGCCCAGGAGTTCAAGACCAACCTTGGGCAACATGGTGAAACCTCATCTCTACAAAAAATACAAAACTTAGCTGGGTATCGTGATGCATGCCTGTAGTCCCAGCTACTTGGGAGGCTGAGGTGGGAGCATCACTTGACTTTGGGAGGTGGAGGTTGCAGTGAGCCTCTGAGATCACACCACTGTAATCCAGCCTCAGCAACAGAGTGAGACTTTCTCAGAAAAAAAAAAAAAAAAATAGCCAGGCATGGTGACACATGCCTGTGGTGGTCTCAGCTACTCAGGAGGCTGAGGCGGGGGACTGCTTGGGCCTGGGAGGTCAAGGCTGCAGTGAACCGTCATCGTGCCACTGCACTGTAGCTGGGGCAACAAGAGCGAGATTCTATCTCAAAAGGCAAAAGAATTTCAAAAAAGATAAACCATGGACACATTCAGCTGGCCCTGTGCTTTCCC
Source organism: Symphalangus syndactylus (assembly GCF_028878055.3). Classification (NCBI taxonomy): domain Eukaryota; kingdom Metazoa; phylum Chordata; class Mammalia; order Primates; family Hylobatidae; genus Symphalangus; species Symphalangus syndactylus. The sequence goes on along the minus strand of NC_072442.2, from coordinate 49,318,674 downwards.
AGGCATTCTCATCTTCTAATAGAGAAGCTGCTAGCTACATGTGACTCCTGAGAACTCGAAATGTAATGTGATTGAGGAACTGAATTTTTTTTTTTTTTTTTTAAGACAGGATGTCTCTCTGTCACCCAGGCTGGAGTATGGTGGTACAATAACAGCTCATCAGACCCTTGACCTCCCAGGCTCAAGTGATCCTCTCACCTCAGCCTCCCAAGTAGCTAAGAGTATAGGCACCACACCTGACTAATTTTTTTTTTTTTTGGCCAGTGGTGGGGTGGGGGTAGAGACGGGGTCTCACTATGTTGCCCAGGCTAGTCTTGAATTCCTGGGCTCAAGTGATCTTCCCCACTTGGCCTCTCAAAGTGCTGGGATTACAGGTATGAGCTCCCACACCAGCCACAGTAACTGAAATTTTAATTTTATTTATTACAAATTCAGATGTAAGTTTAACCACATTTGGCTAGTGGTAGCTATAATAGACAGTGACACTATAGGAGATATCATTGTAACTGAATTTCTACATAAATTTTCCTTAGGGCAAAATTCTACAAGTGGAAAAACAGCAAGGTATATTCATATTTTATTTATTTTATTTTTTTTTGAGACAAAGTCTCGCTCTTTTTCCCTAGGCTGGAGTGCAATGGTGCGATCTCGGCTCACTGCAACCTCCACCTCCCAGGTTCAAGCGATTCTCCTGCCTCAGCCTCCCAAGCAGCTGGGATTACAGGCACCTGCCACCACGCCCAGCTAATTTTTGTATTTTTAGTAGAGATGAGGGTTTCACCATGTTGGCCAAGCTGGTGTTGAACTCTTGACCTCAGGTGATCCACCCACCTCAGCCTCCTAAAATGCTGGGATTACAGGCGTGAGCCACCACGCCCAGCCGGTATATTCATATTTTTAAGATTCTTACTATCCATTTAACTGGAGATTTTTAATCAGCTGTACATTTGAAGAACTATTCCAAGACCTGATTAGAAAAGCAGAAAAGAGCCTGGAACTTACTCCATCTCTTTGCTCAGTGGTTCTCAATCTTGACAATGCAGGGCTTTTGTTGTTTTTATGGTGAGGTGGGGGAGAATGGTGGGAGTTTTAGCAGCTAGAACTTTTAAAACTATATAGATGTCCAAGGCCCTCCCCAGACCTGCAGAATTAGAATTTTTAAAGGTGGATGTCTGAGCATCTATAGGTGTTTATAAATACACAAGTTAATTTGAAATACATTCTGTTTTAGGCCGGTAGGGTGGCTCACACCTGTAATCCCAGAACTTTGGGAGGCTGAGGCAGGTGGATAACTTGAGGTCAGGAGTTCAAGACCAACCTGGCTAACATGGTGAATCCCTGACTCTACTAAAAATACAAAAATTAGCCAGGGATGGTGTTGCACACCTGTAGTCCCAGCTACTTGGGAGGCGGAGGCAGGAGAATCACTTGAACCTCTGAAGCAGAGGTTGCTGTGAGCCGAGATTGTGCCACTGCACTCTAACCTGGGCAATAGAATGAAACCCTGTATCATAAAAAAAAAGAAAGAAAATTTAATTTTATTTTTAAATTCCAAAATTTTTTGAGACCATAGAAACTTTTTTTGCAGATAAAAACATTTACGTGCCTCTTTACACTAATTTTCTCTTTCTATTGTAAACTACATGAGGATATGGACCTTTTTTCCTCTTAAATTTCTTTTGCATGATGCTTTGTGTTTAATACTATTAAATATGCATTCTAATCATGTTTTTTCAAATCTATATTTTTAAAATTTTATGACAAGATAAATGAGTGATTCTCAGCTGGGGTTGGAGAAGGAGCTTCTATAAGAATATCAGGGCTGGCCAGGCGCGGTGGCTCATGCCTGTAATCCTAGCACTTTGGGAGGCCAAGGCAGGCGGATCACAAGGTCAGGAGATCGAGATCATCTTGGCCAACATGGTGAAACCCCACCTCTACTAAAAAAATACAAAAAATTAGCTGGGTGTGGTAGCCCATGCCTGTAATCCCAGCTACTGGGGAGGCTGAGGCAGGGGAATCGCTTGCACCCAGGAGGCGGAGGTTGCAGTGAGCTGAGATCATGCCACTGCACTCCAGCCTGGTGACACAGCAAGACTCCGTCTCAAAAAAAAAAAGGAAAGAATATCAGGGCCGGGTGCAGTGAGTCACGCCTGTAATCCCAGCACTTTGGAAGGCTGAGGCGGGCGGATCACGAGGTCAGGAGATTGAGACCATCCTGGCCAACATGGTGGAACCCCGTCTCTATTAAAAATACAAAACTAAGCAGGGCATGGCAGCACAAGCTTGTAACCCCAGCTACTCGGGAGGCTGAGGCAGGAGAATCGCTGGAACCCGGGAGTCGGAGGTTGCAGTGAGCCAAGATCGCCGCTGTACTCCAGCCTGGCAACAGAACGAGACTCCGTCTCAAAAAAAAAAATATCAGGGTAGGGCCAGGCACGGTGGCTCACACCTGTAATCCTAGCACTTTGGGAGGCTGAGGCAGACAGATTGCCTGAGCTCAAGAGTTTGAGACCAGGCGCAGTGGCTCACGCCTGTAATCCCAGCACTTTGGGAGGCTGAGGTGGGTGGATCACCTGAGATCAAGGGTTCGAGACCAGCCTGGCCAACATAGTGAAACCTTGTCTCTACTAAAAATACAAAGAAATTAGCCAGGCGTAGTGGTGCGCACACCTGTAGTCCCAGTAACTCGGGAGGCTGAAGCAAGAGAATCACTTGAACCTGGGAGGCAGAGGTTGCAGTGAGCCAGGATCGCGCCACCGCACTCCAGCCTGGGCAACATGGCAAAGCCCCGTCTCTACAAAAAATACAAAAATTAGGCATGGTGGCATGTACCTGTAGTTCCAGCTACTCAGGAGGCTGAGGTGGGAGGATGGTTGGAGCCCTGGAGGCAGAGGTTGCAGTGAGCCAGGATCGCGCCACTGCACTCCAGCCTGGGTAACATGGCAAAGCCCTGTCTCTACAAAAAATACAAAAATTAGGCATGGTGGCATGTACCTGTAGTTCCAGCTACTCAGGAGGCTGAGGTGGGAGGATGGTTGGAGCCCTGGAGGCAGAGGTTGCAGTGAGCAGAGATCGCATCACTGCACTCCAGACTGGTTGACAGAGCCAGACCCTGCCTCAAAAAAAAAAAAAAGTCAACTAAGTGCAACTGGCCTAAAAAGCAGTTAGTCCAGATTGTAGCAGGAGACTGGAGGGCCCTATGAAGGCAACTTCCAGGAGAAAATTGAAATTGATGGGTTTGAGGGTATGGAAAAATATATGGATAAGGCAAATAGCAGAGATGTTGGCATATTTGTAAAAAAATAATAGCTATATGGGAAACCAAGCAAGTGAACAAATGAGGCAGTTATTAACTCTAGGAAAAAATAGGTGTATAAGGAAAGAGAGACATTGTCTGGGCACAGTGGCTCATCCCTTATATAATCCCAGCACTTTGGGAGGCTGAGGTGGGTGGATCACCTGAAGTCAGGAGTTCGAGACTAGCCTGGCCAACATGGTGAAACCCCATCTCTACTAAATACAAAAATCAGTCAGGCATGGTGGCAGGCACCTGTTATCCCAGCTACTCGGGAGGCTAGGGCAGGAGAATCCCTTGAACTGGGAGGTGGAGGTTGCAGTGAGTCAAGATCATCGTGCAACTGCACTCCAGCCTGGGCAACAAGAGGGAAACTCCCATCTCAAAAAAAAAAAAAAAAAGGAAAAGAGACATGGTGTTGTTGTTGTTTTTTTGTTTGTTTGTTTTTGTTTTTGTTTGTTTTGAGATGGAGTCTAGCTCTGTCACCCAGGCTGGAGTGCAGTGGCGTGACCTTGGCTCACTGCAACCTCTGCCTCCCGGCTTCAAGCAATTCTTCTTTCTCAGCCTCTTGAGTAGCTGGGACTACAGGCGCCCGCCACCACACCTGGCTAATTTTTTTGTGTATTTTTAGTAGAGACAGGGTTTTACCATGTTGGTCAGGCTAGTCTCGAACTCCTGACCTCAAGTGATCCACCTACCTCGGCCTCCCAAAGTGCTGGGTGTACAGGCTTGAGCCACCAGGCCTGGCAGAGACATAGTTATTTCTCTTTGCCTCAGCTCTGAACCATATTTGCATAGTCATAATAATATAAATGTGGACTATTGATTTAACCAAATTATACCAGAGCTGTGTTGGTAGAATGAGAGCAGGAGATACAGTGGAAGATGATGATGTAAGAAGCTTCGTCTTCATCTACCATAGTAGGAAGTTAAAACTGGCTGACTCTGGGTACATTGCCTGTGAGTTAGCCCTGCTCTGCAAGGAGCAGTAAAGAAAATTTAAAAAGTCTAAAATTAAGTCATACCCATATAAACATTGTTTAAGAATAATTATTAAAAAGCAAGATAACACTGTGCATGGTGGTTCACGTGGTAACCCCCGCACTTTGGGAGGCCAAGATGGGAGGATCGCTTGAGTCCAGGAGTTCCAGACCAGCCTAGGCCACATAGAGAGACCCTGTCTCTACAAAAAGTAAATAAATAAAAAGTAGGATAACCACGGAAAATAACTGAAGGTAATTGCTTCTGGGAAAAGGTTAGTGGGGAATTAAGAGAAATTTAGGAATTAATTTAAAACCATATAATAACAAATTTCTCTTTCTACAGAAATCAATTTTTTTTTTTTTTTGAGACAGTCTCACTCTGTCACCCAGGCTGGAATGCAATGGCATGATCTCGGCTCACTGCAATCTCCATCTCCTGGGTTCAAACAATTCTTAAGTAGCTGGGATTACAGCCACCTGCCACCTTGCCTGGCTTTTTTTTTTTTTTTTTTTAATAGAGACGGAGTTTCACCATGTTGGCCAGGCTGGTCTCGAACTCTTGACCTCAGGTGATCCACCTGCCTCGGCCTCCCAAAGTGCTGGGATTACAGACATGAACCACCATGCCTGGCCAGAAATTACAGAATTTTATAATGTACTTGGCCAAAGTATATTCAGATTTATCATCACTTAAACTTTCTCTAAACAAATCTAGCAATTTATAGGTGAAGTCCAGTGCTTTGAATGGTAGACCTGTAATAAGTTTTTGTTAATCAGAAGGTATTTCTCTATAAGGAGATTTTTGCTAACTCAACCTGTTTCTATTTTCCTTTTAGGTTTAAGTTTTTGAAACTGAAGTAGGTCTACACAGTAGGAACTCATGTCGTTTCTTGTAAGTAAACCAGAGCGAATTAGGGTGAGTGTTTTTCTATTCTTCTGGCTTTACTATTTTTGTTTTCTGAAAAGCAGTGTGTTTTGGCAGATGTTGTAGGTGGTTTTCTATGTGAGGGTCGGATTGATACGGAAGTGAGGGATGTAGGAAGTAAGGCAGGTAGTGCAGCCTCCACTCCTGAGAAGAGTTTGCAGACAGAGGCTGACCAGAGACACAAAATTTACCACCAGCTTGTCTGATAGAGAATAAATAAGAAGAAAGTGGCTTATTTCATGAATATCAGTAATACAACATTAAATGAGTCGATGATACTTTTCAGTGTAGATGTTTAACTGCTTATGACCCCCCGTGAGTTTGTGAGTTTTCAAAATCAAGTTGTAATTACTAGGACACTTTTTTCTAAGTAATATCATTAGTTTTAATTGAAGACTTTTTGAACATGAAAGATTTTATTATACTTCAAAACTTCATCAGATAAAATGACCTCAAAAACAATACTAGATTTAGCTTCTTTACAAATTCCCATTATTTCATGAGTTTCTTATTTTCTTTATTATCAAGTACCTAATTTCTAAATGCAGTTGTAATTATTTTAGAATTTTGTAACAGTGTATAAGTGCTATGATATATTATGAGTACACCACTTTCTTTACATTAAAGCATAATTTATGTTTTTTGATGCGGTGCATATAATTTATATGAAGTTTTAAGTTTAGGATGTTACTTCTTTTTTGATTTGGAAAAAATGGTTATAGGTAAGGACAGAGAATGATGCTATAGTTCCAATTCACAGTCTGTATCATGCAACTTATTTCTGAATGTTACTTAATCTTTTTTCTAATGTTTATGCATATAAGAACAATTTATATTAGAAAGAGTAAACTTCACTGTTAATTAAGAGGAAAAAAGGAATCTCTCCATAGGCTGAACTCTGCCCAGTGGAAAGAATGTCCCCAAGCCAAAGTGTAACACCAGTCCTTAAGGGAAATACAATCTTGATTCCATTGCTTTTAAATATGAGCTCCTTGTCTGTTTCAACATAGCCTAATTCAGGTGAAACGAAACCACTGATCAGAATGACAGAAATCTAATACTCGTTTGAAATAGGCCAGTAAAGTGAGCCATAAATTGATCCTGCTAGTTTGATCTTACTAGTTTGGCCCTTGTGAACTTGGCAGAAAATGTAAGCAGCCATGTCTTTAGAACCCCTAGTGGATAAAGAATATACAACTTGTTGTGTGTCGTTTTACAAACTAACAGGGTCTTGTGAGTAACTACTGTTTCATCTCTGTTTTCTGTGTTATGAATTCCAGTAATAGTTTTCAAATTGACATCAGTGATCCAAGGCATCTGTAATGTAGAATGAGTAAGATGGAACCAATCAATATAGGGAAGGCAAAAACAGTCTCCATTATTACAGCCAGTACTATCTATTTCTCATCTGTCAAATTTAAGAATTATTCATCAATTAGGCAAAGAGGAGTAGAGAAAGGAATCTTGTTTTTAGTTCATTTCAAGATTCTGTTAAAAACTTTTCCATAGAAATGATTCCTAACTATACTGCATGATTCTGTTTTCATAGTTGTGACTTTGTTTGTCTGTCTAAAGGTTGATAGCTAATTTGTTGTGGCTTGGAAGAAATACTAATTCTCTTTGGGGTTTTCCTCTTTAGCGGTGGGTCTCGGAAAAGTTCATTGTTGAGGGCTTAAGAGATTTGGAACTATTTGGAGGTAAGTACAGTATGGCATTTAGCCATCACTTCAGGATATAAAAATCACTACTTTTTTGTTGACTAAATCAATCTATAGCAATTGGCAATTCTAAGGGCAAGTGTAACCTACAGTTGTTGGATTTCTTTGGTTCCTTTTTGAATTTATGGTTTCCTAAAGATTTGAAGACTAACCTGGCAATTTTCCTTGGCCTGTCTTGATTGTTAGAAAGCCAGTATTTACTTAAAAGCATATATGTTTTCTTCTGTCCAGGTGAAATACATATTTTTAAAGGAAGAAAACTATTTAAAAGTCTCTAGCCTTGATTTAAAAAATAATTGTCAAGACGAAGCAATGATATGAAAGTTCTGGTTTTACTGATGAATCTAGTTGACTCATTTTTTCATGGTAGAAATTATGAGACTTAAGAAAACTAAGGAGAAATCTTTCAGAGCAAAAATATGAACTTCCTGTTGTAAAACCTGACTGTTGATTTCAGAAGTAAACCTTGACAGGCCTAGGCATTACCCTTTGGCCATTTTCAAAGTGAGCCTTTTTGGGAACTGTCATCTTAATTTAGGGCAAAAAAATTATTTTCAATAAAAATAATAGTAGAGCCCCATTCTTTGTGTCTGAATACTAAGATACTCTTTTAGGATCCTATAGTTTAAGAAACAGATTACCGGCTGGGCGCGGTGGCTCACACCGGTAATCCCAGCACGTTGGGAGGCCAAGGCGGGCAGATTACGAGGTCAGGAGATCGAGACCATCCTGGCTAACACGGTGAAACCCCCTCTCTACTAAAAATATGAAACAATTAGCCGGGCGTGGTGGCGGGTGCCCGTAATCCCAGCTACTTGAGAGGCTGAGGCAGGAGAATGGCATGAACCCAGGAGGCGGAGCTTGCAATGAGCAGAGATCGCGCCACTGCACGCCAGCCTGGGTGACAGAGCTAGACTCCGTCTCAAAGAAAAAAAAAAAAAGAAAGAAAGAAACAAATTATCAGGCCGGGCATGGCGGCTCATGCCTGTAATCCCAACACTTTGGGAGGCTGAGGCAGGCGGATCACTTGAGGTCAGGAATTCGGGACCAGCCAGGCCAGTGTGCGGAAACCCCATCTCTACTAAAAATACAAAAATTAGCTGGGCATGGTGGCGCACACAGTAGTCCCAGGTACTCGGGAGGCTGAGGCAGAAGAATCGCTTGAACCCAGGAGGCAGAGGTTGCAGTGAGCCGAGATGGCGCCACTGCATTCCAGCCTGGGTGACAGAGCAAGACTCCGTCTCAAAAATAAAAATAAAAATAAAAAAATAAGATTATCGGCTGGGCACGGTGGCTCATGCCTGTAATCCCAGCACTTTGGGAGGCCGAGGCAGGCGGATCACCTGAGGTCAGGAGTTCAAGACCAGGCTGGCCAACGTGGTGAAACCACATCTCTACTAAAAATAGAAAAATTAGCCAGGCATGGTGGCGCAGACCTGTGGTCCCAGCTACTAGGGAGACTGAAGCAGGAGAATGGCTTGAACTCGGGAGGTGGAGGTTGCAGTGAGCCAAGATCACACCACTGCACTCCAGCCTGGGCGACAGAGCAAGGCTGAGTTTTTGGGACTCCGTCTCAAAAAATAAAATAAGAAGTAAATTTAAAAAACAGATTATCAGATTGAGTACATTGGTTAGCTGATCCAAAATACCCCCAGATAGGTTTTTTTGGTTTTGTTTTGTTTTGTTGTTGTTTTGTTTTGAGACAGAGTCTTGCTCTGTCGCTCAAGCTGGAGTGCAGTGGCACGATCTCGGCTCACCACAACCTCCGCCTCCCGGGTTCAAACGATTCTCCTGCCTCAGCCCTCCTGAGTAGCTGGGATTACAGGAGCACACCACCATGCCTGGCTAAATTTTTTTTGTATTTTTAGTAGGGACGGGGTTTCACTTTGGGAGGCCCAGGCGGGCGGATCACGAGGTCAGGGATAGGTTTAAGTAATTGAAAACTGAAACTTGTTAGTTACTAGGTGGTACCTATTAATTTATTTTCCCTAACACATCTCAAAGAATTTCTGGACTAGTAATATTTGTGAACTTTGTCAAAGTGTTATGTTTTAGACAAATGGGAATTTAGAAAAATGATGAGTTCTTTATATTTTAGTTGGAAAGAATTAGTTAGATGCACAGTAAAGGAAAGGCTAGTGGAACAAAAATACCACATTCTGTTCCTGTTCTCATTTTCTTCCCATCATTAATGGGAATAAAATGGTTTAAAAGTAAACAATGAGGCCGGGCACGGTGGCTTATGCCTGTAATCCCAGCACTTTGGGAGGCCGAGGCGGGCGGATCACAAGGTCAGGAGTTCAAGACCAGCCTGGCCAATATGGTAAAAACCCCATCTCTACTAAAAAGACAAAAAAAGATAGTCAGCGGCCGGGCGTGGTGGCTCACGCTTGTAATCCCAGCACTTTGGGCGGCCGAGGCGGGCGGATCACGAGGTCAGGAGATCGAGACCACGGTGAAACCCCGTCTTTACTAAAAATACAAAAAATTAGCCGGGCGTGGTGGCGGGCGCCTGTAGTCCCAGCTACTCGGAGAGGCTGAGGCAGGAGAATGGCATGAACCCGGGAGACGGAGCTTGCAGTGAGCCGAGATTGCGCCACTGCACTCCAGCCTGGGCGACAGAGCGAGACTCGGTCTCAAAAAAAAAAAAAAAAAAAAAAAGATAGTCAGCATGGTGGCGCATGCCTGTAATCCCAGCTACTCAGGAGGCTGAGGCAGGAGAATTGCCAAGATCGCACCACTGCACTCCAGCCTGGGCGACAGAGGGAGACTCCGTCTCAAAAAAAAAAAGTAGGCCGGGCATGGTGGCTCACGCCTGTAATCCCAGCACTTTGGGAGGCCGAGGTAGGCAGATCACCTGAAGTCAGGAGTTGGAGACCAGCCTGGCCAACATGGCAAAACCCCATCTCTACTAAAAATATAAAAATTAGCCAGGCGTGGTGGCAGGCACCTGTAATCCCAGCTCCTTGGGAGGCTGAGGCAGGAGAATCGTTTGAACCCGGGAGGCGGAGGTTGCAGTGAGCCAAGATCACACCACTGCACTCCAGCCTAGGGGATAAAGCAAGACTCTGCCTCCAAAAAAAAAAAAAAGAGAAGAAAGCATTTTCCTTGGTAACTAGACTTTTCTGATTTTGTAGTTTATTTAGAATTGTATAATTTGATTAGAAATGTATAATCACTCCAATATTTTACAGTTAAAAATTTTCAGTTTGGTGATTTTTATCACTTTTACAGAATAGAGAAGGTCAAAAGCACATACAGAATTTGACTTAAGAACAGAAAGTTATTTCAGTTGTCCTTTGTTTTGTTCATTTTCACTAGGACTAGTAGAGGGCCAAAATGCCTTTGCTTTATTTACATTTAGAATCAAATCTATCTGACTTTAGAGAATCAGGTTGGGTAATGGTCCTTCATACACGTGTTGCTATATTAAAACTTTTTGCCCTTTTTTGAAAAAACATGTTTTGTGGTTCCCACACTCACTGGGAAATGGCCAACCATCTCTGTAACTTCTGTAACTAATAAATAATGAATTGTTTATTCACAAAGTATAAGGAACTGGCCTATTCATAATAACATTGTGTGTTGATGCCAAGTAAATGTTATGACCAGAAATGTAAGAGTTGAGTTTTATCCAGTAAAGAATACCCATAGAGTAGTAGCCTTGCCACCTTTTGAAGAACCATAGATCCATGTTTAAAGCCCTATCTCTCTGCAGCATTTTTACTGTGGATCTATGTGTGTGTGTTTGTATGTAGCCCCGCAGGCACTTTTTGCTGTAATGACTCTTAAGTGGTTTCTATTAATAAATGTAGTCCTAAGTAGAGTAATTGCTGTTCTGAATGTGGGTGTGTCTTCTGCTAAAACACAAAATGCCAACAATCAATTTCTCTACCCCAGAGCAGCCTCCGGGTGACACTCGGAGAAAAGTAAGTGACTTCCTAGGCCCTAGCACTATGGCTGTTGCATGGAGATGACTTCTTGTGGAAGTTTGTGTGTTTTGTTGGCTTATCATTTTATGTTTCTGCTTATCTGTCACTGAGCTTTATTTGTAGTGTGATTTTTGTACTTGTGGAGATTCAGGTTTCACCCTGGAAAGATTTGGATGTGTAGTCTGAAAACTGAAAAAAGTCTCAGGTACTTTTTGTCTCTTCTGGGGATTAAGGTCTCCTCCCCTCCCCAGCCCTGCCAATCGACCACCACCCCTTCCCCCAAAAAAGTAAGTTTCAACAATCAGAAATACGGTTATTGTTTAGTGACTAATGGTATTAAATTTTCCGTCCTTAGTCTATTAATAATAGATTTTAGTCCACAGAGATAATACAGATCTCTGTCTAGATAATAAGACAGGACCTTAAATCTCTTACCTTAAAAACAAAAGCAAAATTAAAAAGTATAAAGCAGAACATTTACTTTTTTCATTGGTGAAAGCTGCAAGATTCTTACCCTGTTTCTTTCTCTTCTAGTTTATTTTACTTAAATAGCACCAGATGTGCACAATGTACCAAGCTATTTTGGAATATATGAATCAGTGTCTTATAAGGAGAGAGGATAAGAACCTTTCCTACCTAGACTTCTGACTCTGTTCAGATTGCAGACATTTGCAGCTTCTGCAGCAGCCCCAAGGTTGAGTGAAGGACAATGATGTTGACTGGGAATTTCTGAGTAAAGCTTTGGCTGTGCTTATGTCATCTGCTAATCAGGAGCACCTCTCTATCAGATCCAAATGCTTTCCAATCTGGAGACCAAAAACGTTCCCTATAGGCTCACTTAGCTATTTTTCTAGAATACAATGCCAATTACATATAATTTTTATATTTTTACAGCTGCTGATGTTATATCAAAAGTTATCCTGTGTGAAACCTGTGGGAAGTTGAATGTGTTTATTTGGTAGCATTTTGTGAATATTGTCTTTGTATGCTTTACTGTATTTTGTTTTAAACTCTTTAAACATAGTTATTTTATGGTCATTTCTGGATATCAGCTGCTTATTTATTTTTCAAATGCTTCAAAATGAATAAAATGCATTTCATGGTGGGGGAAACTAAGAAAACACTTTGACAGAATTAGTTCCTTTCTATGAGCAACTGGAGATTATTACATTGCACTAATTAAACTATGCCATGCTGCATTTAAAGAGAATGGGCTAAATATTTCATTCTTTTTATCTGAGTTTAGACCTGTTCTAAAACTGAAACAGTGTGATGAACTAACCTGCCTTTCTTGTGGCAATGTCAGATGAGCTAGACTTCTTCCCTTCAAAATATTGCCTGTTTCCTTGTTTGTTTGTTTGTTTGTTTTCCTAAATGAAGTTTGGTCTCTCTTTGAGTTCGGACCTATACAATATCCACAAAGTAGAAGGCCTCTGTTTTAGAATCATTCCTAGTGAGCTGGGGACAGAGCAGTTGCTATCACTGGACTAGTTCATTTTATGCAATTCCAGATTGCCTGTGAGCTCATATTGCCAGTTTCATAAAGAACTTTCTTTTCTTTTTTTTTTTTTTTTTCTTTTTTGAGACCGAGTCTCACTCTGTTGCCCAGGCTGGAGTGCAGTGGTGCGATCTCAGCTTACTGCAACCTCTGCCTCCTGGGTTCAAGCAATTCTCCTGCCTCAACCTCCCGAGTAGCTGGGATTACAGGCATGTGCCACCACACCCAGCTAATTTTTATATTTTTAGTAGAAACAGCATTTCACTATGTTGGCTGGTCTCAAACTCCTGACCTCAAGTGATCTACCTGACTCAGCCTCCCAAAGTGCTGGTATTACAGGCGTGAGCCACCATGCCCAGTCAAGAACTTTTTTTTTTTTTTTTGCGATGGCGTCTCACTCTGTCGCCCAGGCTGGAGTGCAATGGTGTGATCTCGGCTCACTGCAACCTCCACCTCCCGGGTTCAAGCGATTCTCCTGCCTCAGCCTCCCGAGTAGCTGGGACTACAGGCATCCGCCACCACGCCCAGCTAATGTTTATACTTTTAATAGAGACGGGGTTTCACCATGTTGGCCAGGATGGTCTCAATCTCTTGACCTTGTGATCCGCCTGCCTCGGCCTCCCAAAGTGCTGGGATTACAGGCTTGAGCCACCGCGCCCGGCCGGAGCTTCACTTTTGTTGCCCAGGCTGGAGTGCAATGGTGCAATCTCGGCTCACTGCAACGTCTGCCTCCTGGGTTCAAGCGATTCTCCTTCCTCAGCCTCCCAAGTAGCTGGGATTACAGACATGTGCCACCACACCCAGCTAATTTTTTGTATTCAGTAGAGACAGGGTTTCACCATGTTGGTCAGGCTGGACTCGAACTCCTGACCTCAGATGATCCACCTGCCTTAGCCTCCCAAAGTGCTAGGATTACAGGCGTGAGCCACCTTGCCTGGCCAAGAACTTTATTTTCTTTTTTTTTCTTTTTTCGTTTTTTTTGAAACAGTCTCGCTCTGTCGCCCAGGCTGGAGTGCAGTGGTGCGATCTCAGCTCACTGCAAGCTTCCCCTCCCGGGTTCACGGCATTCTCCTGCCTCAGCCTCCCGAGTAGCTGGGACTGCAGGCGTCCGCTGCCATGCACAGCTAATTTTTTGTAGTTTTAGTAGAGACAGGGTTTCACCGTGTTGGCCAGGATGGTCTCGATCTCCTGACCTTGTGATCCTCCTGCCTTGGCCTCCCAAAGTGCTGGGATTACAGGCGAGAGCCACCACGCCCGGCCCCCAGAACTTTATTTTCTAAAGTCCAGGTGTGGTGGCTCACACATGTAAACCCAGCACTTTGGGAGGCTGAGGCAGGAGGATGACTTGAGGCCAAGAATTTGAAGCCAGCCTGGGCAACATAGTGAGACCCCATCTCTAAAAACAAAAAAATTAGCCAGGCATGGTGGCACACACTGGTAGTCCTAGCTACCCAGGAAGATGAGGCAGAAAAATCCCTTAAGCCCAGGAGTTCAAGGCTGCAATGAGCTAGGATAGCGCCGTTGCACTCCAGCTTGGGAGACAGAGTGAGACTCTGTCCCTAATTAAAAAAAAAAAAAAATTAGCCTGGCATGGTGGCATATACCTGGGAGGCTGAGGTGGGAGGATCCGCTTGAGCCCTGGAGTTCGAGGCTGTAGTGAACTATGGTCATGCCACTGTACTCTAGCCTGGGTGACACAGTGAGACCCTGTCTCAAAAAAAAAAGAAAAAGAATTTCATTTTCCAAAACTAATACTTTTGGGTTAGTTTTAGTAGTTTTCTGTACTACTGGAGAGTAGAAATAAATATTATCAAGTTACTAACTAAGCACATTGATAGTTTAATGAATCATTCCCTACCTAGGCTTAGCAAGAATGTGTCTTAGTTTATAGCCTAGTAGACAATATGTCTTATAAGCTTATATGCACGCCTGACAAGGAAGAGGGACATAGGTAATGAAGTATCTATCTGCTGGGCGCCGTGGCTCACACCTGTAATCCCAGCACTTTGGGAGGCCGAGGTGGGCGGATCACCTGAGGTCAGGAGTTTGAGACCAGCCTGGCCAATACAATGAAACCCTGTCTCTACTAAAAATACAAAAATTAGCCGGGCATGGTAGCACGCACCTGTAATCCCAGCTACCCAGGAGGCTGGGGCAGGAGAATCACTTGAACCTGGGAGGTGGAGGTTGCAGCGAGCTGAGATTGCGCCATTGCGCTCCAGCCTGGGCGATAGAGCGAGACTCTGTCTCAAAAAAAAAAAAAAAAAGTAGTATCTATCTGTGGTTTCTCCAAAGGGAGTTATTTAAAGTACATAAAATGAATATTTGAATCTCAGGACTCAGCTGTCTTTCATAGTCCTTTTTCAAGTGAGAGAAATTTTAAGGAGTTTGCTTAGAGAGCTGATGTGCAAAGACCTTCAGATACAAAATAGTTGCCTCTCATTGAGGCCATATTGTTACCTACTGAAAAGTGCAGTACTTTCTCACATGCAGGAATCAGATTCTGATCTATAGAGTGTCCTGAGTAACACAGGAATCTAACGACTGTGTCATATGAGGCTGGCATTTCCAGCATAGGTCATCATGCTGCACCTGTTTCCAAAGGAACTGGCTGCATTGACCTATTCTCTTCTTTAGCCTGTGGGAATGAAAAGATCATGGGCAGAAAGCCTCAGTTCAGACTTTGCTTAAATCATTTTCATTTTTTAAGTATTTGCCAGCGGTGTTCCAGGCATTGGGGGAATACATCAGTGAACATGACAGACAAGGTCCCTGCCCTTCTGGTGCTTGCATTTTAATGGAAGAGACTTTAGTGGAAGATTTTAGAGAAATAAGCTGCAATGGTAACTTCTGTGAAGAAAGGAAAGCAAGTCTGTCTGATAACGTGACCAGTAGCCTAGTTTACTTTGGCTAGGCAGTCTCTCTGAAAAGTGGACATTTAAGTTGAGACTTCAGTGATGTTGAAGAGGTAGCCATGAGAAAAATAGCAGGGTCAGGGGAAGGAGGAGGCTAGGAGGGTTCCAAAGGGACAGTTAGTGCAGGTTTCCTGAGACTGGAGCACGCTTGTTTATGTGGGGATATTGTTCGAGTCAGGCAAGTGTGGTGTGGAATGAGATCACAGAGGTAGGCAAGGGCCAAATCATTTGGATACTCATAGGCTGGGGTGGGGAGTTTGGATCTGAAAGCAACCCACTGAGCATTCTATTAACTGGTAACATTGATTTTATTGAGGAATAGATTAATACTTCAGAAAACAGAATCTGCAGAACAAGAATATGTGCAGGAGTTAGGGGTGTATAAGGTTGAGAAAATGAGACACTTCAAGACCAAATGAGCATTGTGAATTTTAAACCGATGGAAAGTTGTCATTTCAGAACTCTTGCTTGAGGATTTTTGCTCAAATTGCTGCTCCATTTTTGCCTCCTGGTTGTGTATCTCTCTCACCTTTGTGAGGTACCTGGCATGTGGTAAGCAGTATCTTAAGATCTTAAGATTATTCTGAAGATGAGATCGTTTCAAGAAGCTAGAGTCAGCAGGGTGCGGTGGCTCAAGCCTGTAATCCCAGTACTTTGGGAGGCTGAGGCAAGAGAATCGCTTGAGCCCAGGAGGTTGAGACCAGCCTGGGCAACATAGGGAGACCTCATCTCTACAAAAAATACAACAATTAGCTAGGCATGGTGGCACATGCCTGTAGTCTTAGCCACTTGAGAGGACTGCTTGAGCCTGGGAGATTGAGGTTGCAGTGAGCCATCATCTTGCCACTGCATTCCAGCCTGGGTGACATAGTGAGAGCCTATCTCAAATAATAATAATAATAATTTTTAAAAATTTAGTGATCCTAGGCCAGGCATGGTGGCTCACGCCTATAATCCCAGCACTTTGAGAGGCCAAGGTGGGAGGATCACTTGAGGTCAGGAGTTCAAGGCCAGTCTGGCCAACATGGTGAAACCCTGTCTCTACTAAAAATACAAAAATTAGCTGGGCACAGTGGCTCACACCTGTAATCCCAGCACTTTGGGAGGCTGAGGCAGGTAGATCACTTGAAGTCAGGAGTTCGAGACCAATCTGGCCAACATGGTGAAACCCTGTCTCTACTAAAAATACAGAAATTAGGGGTGGTGGCAGGCATCTGTAATCCCAGCTACTCGGGAGGCTGAGGCAGGAGAATCACTTGAATCCAGGAGGCAGAGGTTGCAGTGAGCCGAGGTCGCACTATTGCACTCCAGCCTGGGCAACAGAGTGAGACTCTCTCTAAAAAAAAAAAAAAAAAAAAAAGAAAAGAAAAAAACTTAGCCAGGTGTGGTGGCTCACACCTGTAGTCCAAGCTACTTAGAAGGCTGAGGTAGGAGAATCGCTTAAGCCCAAAAGGCAGAGGCTATAGTGAGCTGAGATCACACCATTGCACTCCAGTCTGGGTGACAGAGCGAGACTCCGTCTCAAAAATAAATAAATAAAATAAAATAAAATTTAATGATCCTAGAATTTATTTTGAGAGCATTAGAAAACACAGATAAGTATAAAAACCAGTATCAAATCAACTTTACTGATCAAGCTTTGCTTAGGATTCTCTGTTTCCTCCATTTTCTCTTTTCCATTTTATTTGTTGAACAGGAGAGTCACCAAAAAGTAGAGAGCAATAGAAGGAGGAGGAGAATAGGATTCACATGTATTGAATGTCTTTTATACACCAGGTAGCACTAAGCTCTTAACATATTTTATCTCATCTAATAGATACAACACTATGAGATGGAAATTATTCAGCTGCTGATATAATGGAGATCCCAAGAGATCAGAGTGACTTGCCCAGGATCACAGAACCAGTAATAGACCTGAGTTCAAATTCGGCCTCTATGTGGCCCATAAGCCTATGCTCTTTGCATTGTAGCATATGTTTTATTTAAAATAGCCTTTCCCAATTATCTTTCCCAAAATTTTTTTTTTTTTTTTCTTTTTTGAGACGGAGTCTCGCTCTGTCACCCAGGCTGGAGTGCAGTGGCGCGATCTCGGCTCACTGCAAGCTCCGCCTCCTGGGTTCTCGCCATTCTCCTGCCTCAGCCTCTCCGAGTAGCTGGGACTACAGGCGCCCGCCACCACGCCCGGCTAATTTTTTTTATATTTTTAGTAGAGACGGGGTTTCACCGTGGTCTCGATCTCCTGACCTCGTGATCCGCCCGCCTCGGCCTCCCAAAGTGCTGGGATTACAAGCGTGAGCCACCGCGCCCGGCCTGTCTTTCCCAAAATTTAACAGATGTTAGGCACAGAAGGTTCCCTAGACAGATCTCTTTGGGAAATGCTAGGTTAAACAAAGTAAGTTTTCTTACTACAGAATTTCTCAGTGCCTTTAATATGGACGTACACCTTGTGATCCTCCCTGAGAGAGTATCTGCATTTCCTAACTTCACTGGACATGGCAACTTTTTCCATCCAACTGGCAGAATCAGAGTTCTATGGGGCCTACTTTGGGGAAATCCTGCACTGAAACAATAGGAAAATGGGCAAGAGACAGGAAGAGGCATTTTCACCTTGGAGAAAGCTCACATGACTGATAAATATATGAAAAGATCCTTGTCTTCATTAGTAATCAGGGAAATGTAAATCAAATCCATGAGACTGGAGAAAATTAAGAAATCTGAAAATATCAAATGTTGGGGAAAAGATAAATTAATAAGAACACATGTGGCCGGGCACAGTGGCTCACGCCTGTAATCTTAGCACTTTGGGAGGCCAAGCTGGGTGGATCACTTGAGGTCAGGAGTTCAAGACCAGCTGGGCAACATGGCAGAACCCCATCTCTACAAAAAAATACAAAACTTAGCCAGGCGTGGTGGCTCACACCTATAGTCCCAGCCACCTGGGAGGCTGAGGCAGGAGAATTGCTTGGACCCAGGAGGCGGAGCTTGCATTGAGCCGAGATCATCGTGCCACTGCACTCCAGCCTGGTGACAGAGTGAGACTCCATCTAAAAAAAAAAAAAAACCACCTACGTTGCTGGTGGGAGTGTAAATTGGTATAAGCATTTTGGAAAATAATTTGGTGTTGTCTCAAACAGTTGACTGTTCATATGGTCTGTCACTAGCAATTCCAGCCACTCCTAATTACAAGCTTTAGTCAGGAGGCATATTCAAACATGTTTATAGTAGCACAGTCCATAATAGCAGAACAGAGAAGCAATCCAAATGAGCCATCAATGTTGGAATTGGATAAACTGAGATATATTCATGTGGTGAATATATTATACAGCAGTGAAAATGGGTGAACTACAGTGAAATACAACAATATGGCCAAATCTTATAAATATAAAAATTGATTAAATTAGAAATGGAATTTGGTGACAGGGCTTAATTTTGCTTGACTAGGTTCCTCTTATTGCCAGGGTAAGTGGTGAGGGAGACAGAGCCCACTTGAGGGTTTCTTTTCCCATCAGCAGCATCAACTGTTTTGAAACCACATACAGCCAATAATCTCAGCTCCTGCCAATAATCTCAGGTACTTGGGAGGCTGAGGCAGGAGGATCAATTGAGCCCAGGAGTTTGAGGCCACGGTAAATCAGGATCTCACCA
Organism: Symphalangus syndactylus; assembly: GCF_028878055.3. Classification (NCBI taxonomy): domain Eukaryota; kingdom Metazoa; phylum Chordata; class Mammalia; order Primates; family Hylobatidae; genus Symphalangus; species Symphalangus syndactylus. The sequence continues at coordinate 49,299,760 of NC_072442.2, read as the reverse complement.
CTGCACTTTAGCCTGAGCGAGAGAGAGATAACCCATCTCTTAAAAACAACAGCAACAAAACAACAAACAAACCAAATACACGTGAAATGTCAGCCAACAGGGTGGTAGATTAATCTCACTGGCTTGGGCCTGGGTCCTGTGCCATGTACTCACGTTTTGATTTTTGGCAAGTCACATAATCTCCTTGGCCCTTGTTTTTGTTAGTGAAAAGTGGAGATAAGATCTGTCCTGGCTACTTCACTGAGCTATGGAGGAGATCATGTGCAATGTGGAAGTGCTCTGGAAAGTATACCCTGGTCATCTAACAGGTATAGAGCACTGTCATCTTTATGGTTTCCTCTGCAGAGCTGCTTCCCAAAGAGTTGTTCAAGCACCGCCTTGTCAGAACACTCTCAGCTCGTGCTCTTCTGGGTAGTGCTGGACCAGGAGCCTCTCATACTTTCACAAAGGACTTTTTCTGCTTGGAGGTCAGGTTTATGAGTGCAGCACATGAAACATGAGCTGGTCCAGGTTTCTCCATTTCAGTTAGATGTGCATCTAAAGAAAGAGAATCTAAAAAAAAGAAAAGCGGTCACAGCCCCTAAATCATACACATAAATTTAGGTCTGGATGAAGGAAACAGTCCATTAAGCTGAAAGAAGAGCTGTTGGTCTGCCGTGTGTTTTGCACAAACTCGGACATGGCTGGACACCTTCTTCTAGGACCTCAGAGGCCAGAGTTGTGACACATCCTAAGTGGCTGGACTCCAGCTTCACTCTCAGCACACGTGGGCAGGGACGAGGGAGCAGGCCTCCTCCGCTGCCTGGATGATGCCTGAGACCTGACAGTTCTGTGCCTTTCCTGCAGCTCAGGGCATCAGGGTTCTCCCACTTCACTTGGAAACGTCAGGCAATGACTGGCCCGGGCTCTTGGTTTGCTAAAGAGGGGGCTACTCCTGGCCACATTTTCCCTAGAGCAAGATTCAGTGTTTGACTTTGAGATTCTTGTGGTCAGGACCTTAAAAATAGGATCCTAATGCATCAGGAAATTCAAGAGAACCCCTACCTCTCCACCTGCTTCTCTTTTCCAAACATGCTTTCATTCTCTAGACATCCCTTCTCCAAGTGACCATTTCATAGCTTTTAGCAAATGCATTGATTGTTGGAAAGGACAAGCAGATTAACAGCTGATGGGAACAGGTCCTTGTCTCATTTGTAGACAACCCTAACGCTTGCTCTGATATTAGTGCTGATTACTACACTGAATGTGGTGTTTTGTTTCTCTTCAAATAGTGCTGGCACCGAGTCGGGATTTGTGTGTGTGTTTAGATGCCAGTCTCCTCGTGGGTCTGAATTACCACCTTCACCCCACTCCCATCCCACCCCCAGTTTTCTCTACTAACCTATTTTTCTTTTTCTTTTTTAGACCAATGATGCGAGCTCAGAGTCAATAGCATCCTTCTCTAAACAGGAGGTCATGAGTAGCTTTCTGCCAGAGGGAGGGTGTTATGAACTGCTCACTGTGATAGGTATGTGCAGGGGCCGTCCTTACTCTCCTGCTCTCTGCTCCAGGGGCTGCTGCAGCTTTCTCAGCAGCCCCAGATGTGTGTACAGCAGAGGCCGTCCACTAGTTAGGAGGATTCATGGGCACAGACTTGCTTCTGTGGGTCTTCTCTGTTTTTTTCTGCCAAGTATGGGAAGAGATCAAACTTCCAGGAGAGAAGCTCTTTTGCCATCTTTCCTTTGTGGCTGCATGTTTCTGGTGTCCTGGCCATAGTGAGTAAGAAAGGTTGGCTGAGAAGGAACTGATAAGAGAAAAATCAAGAAATGTGAGCCATGAACATAACAGTTAAATTCTGCTGGGAAAAGGAAAAAAAAAAAGTAACAGTAGTGAAAAATTTAACATTAAGTTTCTTTTGAAATCAAGTCCCTTTTTTAAAGGAAAATTTTCTTAAAAACCTTTGTTGTTCTTGTCCTTGTGTATGGCATTCCCGTTTTCTTTTAGGCAAAGGATTTGAGGACCTGATGACTGTGAATCTAGCAAGGTACAAACCAACAGGAGAGTATGTGACTGTACGGAGGATTAACCTAGAAGCTTGCTCCAATGAGATGGTAACATTCTTGCAGGTAATAAACCATGAGTGTGTCACATGGAGGGAGGGTGGGCTCTTGGCTCTGATAGGAATTACAAAGAAATGAAGGCAGACTAAACGTTCGGAAGTTATGGAAGCTTTCAGTGGAGAATCCTGGCCATTTGGCACTAAGGATTGGGCTGAAATGCTGCTCAGACTAATTTATATTTCCCTTTTCTTCTCCAAACACTCCCTTCTGGCTCTTTTATTCATTTATTTATTATTTAGAGAGAAGCTAAGTAACTTGCCCATGGCAGAGGCAGGATTCAAACCCAAGCCATCTTGTTCCAGACGCTAGGCGCCTGCCCTGCCACCAGTGGCCATCTTCTGGCTCTCAGCATCCTGTTTGATGTTCCTTTCTTTTTCTTTTCTTTTTTGAGACGGATTCTCACTGTCACCCAGGGTGGAGTGCAGTGGCACGATCTCGGCTCACTGCAACCCCCGCCTCCTGGGTTCAAGCGATTCTCCTGCCTTAGCCTCCCGAGTAGCTGGGACTATAGGCGCCACACCACCATGCCCGGCTAACTTTTGTATTTTTAGTAAAGACGGGGTTTCTTCATGTTGGCCAGGCTGGTCGCAAACTCCTGACTTCAGGTGATCCGCCTGCCTTGGTCTCCCAAAGTGCTGTGATTACAAACATGAGCCACCGCATCTGGCCTTTTTTTTTTTTTTTTTTGAGACAGGGTCTCATTTTATTGCCCTGGCTGGAGTACAGTGGCAGGAGCACGGCTCACTGCAGCCTTAACCTCCTGGGCTCAAGTGATTCTCCTGCCTCAGCCTGCCAAGTAGCTGGGACTATAGGCACACCACACCTGGCTAATTTTTGTATTTTTGGTAGAGATAGGGTTTCACCATCTTGCCCAGGCTGGTCTCAAACTCCTGAGCTCGAGCAATCAACTCACCTCAGCCTCCCAAAGTGCTAGGATTGGTGTGAGCCACTATGCCCGGTCCTGACATTCCTTTCTATTCGAGAAGCAAGTAGCCACTCTCTCGTTAAACTGAGAGAGGGGCCAGGCATGGTAGCTCATGCCTGTAATCCCAACACTTTGGGAGGGCAAGGCAGGCAGATTGCTTGAGCCCAGGAGTTTGAGATTGCACTACCAAACTCCAGCCTGGGTGACAGACTGAGTCCCTGGCTCAAAAAACAAAACAAAACAAAACAGAGACTGTGAGTCTAGTAAGTGCCTGGGAGTTAGACTCTCCTTTCCTGATGCCAGCTTAGATTCAGGGCCTGGGGCAGTTTTCCTTCAGTAGAGTTAGTTGCAGCCCCTCCCCTCCTTCATTTACAACTTTTTCTGAATTGGTGGTTACCTGATGGTGCTCTAGGACCTGTTCATCTGTTCATAGTAGTATGGTGGGTCTGAGGATGGAGCAGAAGCCAGTCTCAGCCGGCCTTCTCCTCCATCAACTATGTTTTCTTTCTTTCTTTTTTTTTTTCTTTATTTGAGACAAGGTCTGGCTCTGTTGCTCAGGCTGGAGTGCAGTGGTGCAATCACAGCTCACCACAGCCTCGACTTCTCAGGCACAGCTGATTCTACCACTTAAGCTTCCCGAGTAGCTGGGACTAAAGGCATACACCACCACGCTCAACTAATTTTTTTTGTGTTTCATATAGATGGGGTTTCGCCATGTTGCCCAGGCTGGTCTCCAACTCTTGGGCTCAAGTGATCCGCCCGCCTCGCCTCCCAAAGTGCTGTGATTACAGGCATGAGCCACCATGCCCGGCCATGTTTTCTTTTATAATAGAAACATAGTTTTGGGCTGGGCACGGTGGCTCACGCCTGTAATCCCAGCACTTTGGGAGGCCAAAGCAGGCCTAGGCAACATGGCAAAACCCTGTACAAAAAAATACAAAACACCAGCTAGGTATGGTGACGTCCACCTGTGGTCGCAGCTACCAGCGAGGCTGAGGTGGGACAATGACTTGAGCCTGGGAAGTTGAGGCTACAGTGAGACAAGATCGCACCACTGCACTCCAGTCTGGGTGACAGAGCAAGACCCTGTCTCAAAAAAATAAAAAAGAAAACATTTTTGGCCAGGTGCAGTGGCTCGGTGGCTCACGCCTATAATCCTAGCACTTTGGGAGGCTGAGGCAGAAGGATTGCTTAAGCCCAGGAGTTTGAGACCAGCCTGGGCAACACAGTGAGACCTTGTCTCTACAAATAACAACAACAAAATATTTTTTGTTTTCTTATCTTAAAGAGGAATTCTGTACGTTGGCCCTTGAAATTGAGATAAGCTTATAACTTCAGAAGTCTTCAGTCAACAGTTTGCCTTCATCATCTCTGAGTCAGTGTGCTGGCACCCTCTGTTGTTGGCAGTTTCCCTATTTGGCAGAGGCAAAGCAGTGCTGGGTCCCTGCAGAGGCAGCAGGGCCTTGTTTTTCCTATGTTGGCAGGCACCTGCTTAGGCTGCTCCCACGACTCTTGAGAATACCCAGAAAGTGCCAGGTCCCCCTATTGTCCATGCTGCCACCTTCATGTTGAGCGGCATCCTTGCTTCATCATTGCTTCCAGGGCGAGCTGCATGTCTCCAAACTCTTCAACCATCCCAATATCGTGCCATATCGAGCCACTTTTATTGCAGACAATGAGCTGTGGGTTGTCACATCATTCATGGCATATGGTGAGTGGGAAAGGGTTCTTGGTAGAAAGGGGTTATTGGGACTCTGTTGTCAGATTGCCTGTGTTTTCCTCCTCCATTACCTTTCACTGCCTCCATGCAATTCTTTTCTCCAGGTTCTGCAAAAGATCTCATCTGTACACACTTCATGGATGGCATGAATGAGTTGGCGATCGCTTATATCCTGCAGGGGGTGCTGAAGGCCCTCGACTACATCCACCACATGGGATATGTACACAGGTGCGTTCTTAGGCGGCCTTTCCCATGATTACAGTGGGTAGCTATGCCCCGAGCCTTCAGGTAAACAGGTGAAGTTTGACTGAAGTTAATGAAGCCAGAGTTTAAAATCAAGGATCTGGATTCTTGCTGAAGAACTCTTTGCTCTGAAAAGAAAAAGGGCCCAGTGCGATGGCTCATGCCTGTAATCACAGTGCTTGGGAGGCCAAGGCGGGTGGATCACAAGGTCAGGAGTTTGAGACCAGCCTGGCCAACATAGTGAAACCCTGTCTCTATTAAAAATACAAAAATTAGCTGGGTGTGGTGGCACGTGCTTGTAGTCCCAGCTACTGGGACCACAAGCTGAGGCAGGAGAATCTCTTGAACCTGGGAGGCAGAGGTTGCAGTGACTGGAGATCACACCATTGCACTCCAGCCTGGGTGGCAGAGTGAGACTCTTGTCTTAAAAAAAAACAGAGAAGGATCTGGATTCTGACCTTGCCACTGACTTGGGGGATGGTCACTTAGCCTGTTAGTGCTGAAGCCACTGACTTTCTCTTTGCTGAGCAGCTTGGTCCTGAGTGTTGCATGAGAGGAACATCTGATGTGGACCTTTGTACTCCACCCTCTGCCTCCTTTCTGTGCCCCAGAGTCAGTCTTATGCTGAGAGACCAGGACGAAGACAGATAGCTTAGTAGATGGTGTCAGGAAATCAGCTCATAGTAGGGAAAATGGTAAAACTGGACCCCTACCTAACTCCTCATACAGAGGAGGACTCCAGCTGGATTAAAGGCTTCTATGTAAAACATTAAACTATAGACTTAAATAGAAGGAAATGTGAGAAAATGTTTTTGTGACCTGAGGCATATAGTAATTTCTCAACATTTTAGAAGCACAAAACATAAGACAAAAGATTGATGAATTTGATTACATCAAGAAGATTTCTATCCAATACAAGATACCATGAAAAACGTTAAGAAACAAGTGACAGAGCAGATGATATTAGCTTTGTCAACACAGGAGATTAGTAACAGGGAAATCTTGCAAATCAACAAGAAATGGACACAGCAAAGCAAGAAAAATGGGCCAAAGATACGAAGTTTACAAAAGAGGAAACCCCAAGACAAACCCATCATAGGAAGAGCCACTCAAATCTCGCAATCAGAGAAAAGCAAATGAAAAACAAGAGGTCACCTTATACACATGAGACTGGAAGCGGTTGGGAGGCTGGACGAGTCCCAGTGTGGCAAGGACGGGGAGCCTCCTGTCCAGGTGGTGGAAGATGGCCGGTGCTGCCAGTCAGGGTCACGGAACCAGAACCATCAATGCCACTTCTGGATGTACACCCTAAAGAAACCCTTGTGCAGACCCATCAGGGGACATGTTTGGATGTCACCATTCACACATGTGTTGGTTAGGGGTAGTGTGAATGTCTGTCCCCAGAAGGATGGATGAGTAAAAGTGTTAGATCTCTTCCCAGAGCCAAGGTGACAATTAGAAGCAAAGATGAAAGGTACACAGCTAGCAACACAAATGTGTCTGGAAACTACAGCTCTGAGTGAAAAAGGAAGAATGGGATGCGGAACACAGTACCCCTAGGTACACTTTACAAGATTCCTACAAATAAAAAGTACAGATTAAAAGCATTCATAGGAGGTAGGGCAAGAGGTGGTCTAGAGCATACAAGAGCACTTAACGGTCCCAGCACTCTGGGAGGCCAAGGCGGGTGGATCACTTGAGGTCAGGAGTTCAAGACCAGCCTGGCCAACATGGCAAAACCCTGTCTCTACTAAACATACAAAAATTAGCCGAGCGTGGTGGCAGGTGCCTGTAATCCCAGCTACTCGGGAGGCTGAGGCAGGATAATCACTTGAACCTGGGAGGTGGAGGCTGCAGTGAGCCAAGATTGTGCCATTGCACTCCAGCCTGGATGACAGCTAAATAAGCTTTTAATCTGATGATATGTAAATGGAGTCATGCTATTTTATGTAGATTTGAAGTTTTTCATTAAAACATAGTTATAGCTGGATGCAGTGGCAGCACTTTGGGAGGCCAAGGGGTGGATCTCTTGAGGTCAGGAGTTCAAGACCAGCCTGGCTAACATGGTGAAACCCTGTCTCTACTAAAAATACAAAAACTGGCCGGATGTGGTGGCATGTGCCTGTAGTCCCAGCTGCTCAGGAGGCTAAGGCAGGAGAATCACTTGAACCTGGGAGGCAGAGGTTGCAGTGAACTGAGATTGCGCCACTGCACTCCAGCCTGGGCGACAGAGTGAGACTCTCTCTCAACAACAACAACAACAAGAACAAAAAATCTGGTGATAGGCCGGTCACAGTGACTCACACCTGTAATCCCAGCACTTTGGGAGGCCAAAGCAGGCGGATCATTTAAAGCCAGGAGTTCAAGACTGGCATGGCCAACATGGCGAAACCCCATCTCTAAAAAAATATAAAAATTAGCTGGGCGGGCCGGGTGCAATGGTTCACGCCTGTAATCCTAGCACTTTGGGAGGCCGAGATGGGTGGATCACGAGGTCAGGAGATCGAGACCATCCTGGCTAACACAGTGAAACCCCGTCTCCACTAAAAATACAAAAAAAAAATTAGCCGGGCGTCATGGTGGGCGCCTGTATTCCCAGCTACTCGGGAGGCTGAGGCAGGAGAATGGTGTGAACCCGGGAGGTGGAGCTTGCAGTGAGCCGAGATGGCGTACTGCACTCCAGCCTGTGTGACAGAGCAAGACTCCGTCTCAAAAAGAAAAAAAAAAAAGAAAAAAATTAGCTGAGTGTGGTGGTGAACACCTGTAATCCCAGCTACTTGGATGGCTGAGGCACAGGAATTGTTTGAACCCAGGAGGCAGAGGTTGCAGTGAGCCTAGATTGAGCCACTGCACTCTAGCCTGGTGACAGAGTGAGACTCTATCTGAATAAAAACAAAAACATGTTTATATATGTAAAATACACATATACATGTATAACACACACAGGAGAGAGCTGGCCAGGTGGAGTGTGCGAAGACCAAAAATTTGTAGCAGGAGGGGCTCCTACTCTCCATGACACCCTCCCCGCTTCCCCAGGAGTGTCAAAGCCAGCCACATCCTGATCTCTGTGGATGGGAAGGTCTACCTGTCTGGTTTGCGCAGCAACCTCAGCATGATAAGCCACGGGCAGCGGCAGCGAGTGGTCCACGATTTTCCCAAGTACAGCGTCAAGGTTCTGCCGTGGCTCAGCCCTGAGGTCCTCCAGCAGGTCTGTGTGTGGGCCCAGAGGAGCTCTCCTACCCAACTCATGATTCCCAAGGGAGCCTTCAGGCATTGCCTGGAGTCGGGGGCTCTCAACTTCCCAGTGGGGTAAAGGGGTTCCTGGAGGGAGGGAGCCCTCAGCGTGGGCAGTGCCTGTCCACTGCAGATGGATGTGGTTCCTCCCAGGGGGTCCTAACCTCTACTGGATGCTATTTCAGCTCCCTTTAGGGACCCTTGGCACCCTATGAGAAGAGTGAGCATTTTGGAAATGTTTGCTGTTCTCTGGATTCCTGTGCTAAGCAGGGGCATGGGGCTGGCACTTCCTGCTCCTTACAGAGCATTGCCAAACAGTTGCAGGTGGTAAAATAGCAGTTAGTCTTCAGTAGCACAGGCAAGGAGAGTCATTAGCAGCAGGTCCTGATTTGGGGACAGCCATCCTTTTCCTCTCTTTAGTTCTACCCTTTTTCTAAGAACAAAGACCAAATGGGGTAATCTGTGGCCTTTTTTTCCTGGCTTAGAATCTCCAGGGTTATGATGCCAAGTCTGACATCTACAGTGTGGGAATCACAGCCTGTGAACTGGCCAACGGCCACGTCCCCTTTAAGGATATGCCTGCCACCCAGGTAAGCCTGCCGTCCATCGGTTTCCTTCTTGCCTGCTTGCCTTCCACAGATGTTCGTTGAGTATCTCTCACACTCAGGACACAGCCCAGGAATACTAAGATGAAAGACCCTGTCTTTTCCTTCAAGAAGTCCCACCCAGCGGGGGATGGTGACCTCACTCTTTGTTTACTTCTTGTGGCAAACTTGGTGGTAAGGGAGGCCAGCTTGGGGAGGGGAGCCTGGGAGCAGGGGTGCAAATGGAGACCCACACGCTACATGTCTATTTAAAACATATACATTAAGCTAACCAGTTTTTATAAATGTATAAAATATGTTCTGTCCTCCTACTTGGATAAATATACCTGGAAGGTCAGTTTCTAATTTAGAATTCCCACAGTTCTCAACCGCATTCCAGCTGACACCTTTGGAACCCCCATTCTGTAAGTTCAGCTTCTGTTCATGCCCCTCCAGATGCCTGTCCTCTGGCCACCCCTCGGATCCAAGGGTGCACAGTCAGTGGCACAGTCTACCCTTGGGAAAACAGACCCAGGGAAGAGGCTTATCCAAGCCTCATTAATTCCAGAAAATGGATTTGGGGTCATTTGGGCAAGGATTACCTGGGTCCCAGGTACTTGGAATGTGGGCTAGAACTGGAAGGGGCAGGATGCAGGCTCTAAGTAAGCCACTTCCAGAACCCACAGGCTGCTTGCCCGGTGGTAGGGGCAGCTGGAGGGTGGCCAGAGTGCAGCCCCCCAGAGCAGGGGCCCAGGGAGGTCCTGGGAAGAGGCAGCCTTGAGTTGGAAGGCAAACAGCAGTCACCTGTGTGGAGGAGGAACTAGGACACTCTTCTCGGCAGACAGCAGCATGTGCAGAGACCCAGAGTCTAGAAAAAACAGATCTGGAGAACAGCAAGGAGGTGTAAATGGTATAAATGGCCAAGGTGCAGTGCTTCTTGGGGGCTGCCAGGTGACAGGCGCAGAAAGAAGCAAGGGTACATTGTGAAGGGCTTTGATGCCACTTTAGAGCACTGGTTCCTGTCCTAAAGCCTGTGGAGCAGTGCTGAGGATTCTAAGCACAGGAATGACAGCATAAGTTAGCTCATTTACAAAGACCACCCCGGCAGATGGATTAGATCCAGTAGATCAGTTAGGAGGGTATGGAAGTCTATGTGAAGAATCTAGGAGATCTCAGTAAAATAATTCAGTGACAGAGGATGCTCAGGAAAGAATTAAAAGGCAACTGAGGGGAAACAAGAAGTCCAGGCCTAGAAGCAGCACCGTCCACTAGAATTTGCTGCAGCGAAGGAGGGCTTCTGTGGCTGCACTGTCCAGCGTGGGAGCCATGAGACTGTGTGGCTGTCGAGCATTTAGAAGGTGACCAGTGAGACTGAGGGACTGAATTTTAAACCTCATTTAAATCGAAATAGCCACAAGTGGCTAGTGGCTATCATGTTAGTGCAGCTCTAGAGCAATTTCCAGGTTTCTGGCTTGGACAGCTTATGCGGTCATGAGGACTTCCACGAGGACAGCAGTCCCAGGTGGGGCTGGCTTTATATGTGTTGAGTTGAGGTACTTTGGAACAGCCACCCAGCCTGGCCTCCCCTTGGGCATCTTGCTCCCGTGTGGCCTGCTGCAACGACAGCCCAGGCTGTGGCACTGCAGGGACTGCCTCTCAAACCTCATCGGATCCACCTGGGCATGACAGACGGCTGCGCTTCAAAGCAGGTTCATCTGGCTGCTTCTCTCCCCTAGGGTGAGGACTCTACAGCAAAAGGAATTTGATGCCTTGTAAAGGGAGAGAGGAAACTGTGAACCCTGCTTTCCAGCCATGGCGAAAGCGGGTACTTTTGTGCAACCCCTCTGCTTTCACGTTGGCCTGGCTAGGGCGGAGCTGCCACACCAGTGACCAGCATTTCTTTGGGAAAATTGGACTTACTCCACTTCCACCTTTTCTACTCTCAAATGATCACATTTGCATATTGGGAAAAGCGTATTTGTGAAGAGACTCTCAGGCCTTCCAGGGACCCCCCCTACAGCCCAGGTCCTGGTTCTGTCCTCCCCAGATGCTGCTAGAGAAACTGAACGGCACAGTGCCCTGCCTGTTGGATACCAGCACCATCCCCGCCGAGGAGCTGACCATGAGCCCTTCGCGCTCAGTGGTCAACTCTGGCCTGAGTGACAGCCTGACCACCAGCACCCCCCGGCCCTCCAACGGCGACTCGCCTTCCCACCCCTACCACCGAACCTTCTCCCCCCACTTCCACCACTTTGTGGAGCAGTGCCTTCAGCGCAACCCGGATGCCAGGTATTCCTGTTGGCCTGGGCCTGGGCTTCGGGAGAGCAGAGGGTGCTCAGGAGGGTAAGGCCAGGGTGTGAAGGGACACACCTCTCAAAGGTTCTGCAGGGGAATCTGAAGCTACACACAGGAGGGATCAGCTCCTGGGTGTGTCAGAGGCCAGCCTGGGGAGCTCTGGCCACTGCTTCCCACGAGCTGAGGGAGAGGGAGAGGGGACCCGAGGCTGAGGCATAAGTGGCAGGATTTCGGGAAGCTGGGGGCACAGCAGTGATGCTGCGGTCTCTCCTCCCCTTTCCCTCCAGGCCCAGTGCCAGCGCCCTCCTGAACCACTCGTTCTTCAAGCAGGTACCGTAGCCCCTTGGTTCTGGTTCTGGTTCTAACAACTCACAATCCCTTTAGCTTTCTCTCCCCTCCCTTTGAATGAGAGAAATTACCCCGCTTCCGAAGCCCCTGAAAGACACTGCTCCTTCCTCTCGTAGAGTTGGCTCTGACAGCCCGTCTGCCACCAGGCCATGGTTCCTTGCCCCATGGTGTCCTGGGACCCAGAGCAACAGGATCTGTCCCCCACCTCTCTCTTCTCCCCCAGATCAAGCGACGTGCTTCAGAAGCTTTGCCCGAATTGCTTCGTCCTGTCACCCCCATCACCAATTTTGAGGGCAGCCAGTCTCAGGACCACAGTGGAATCTTTGGCCTGGTAACAAACCTGGAAGAGCTGGAAGTGGACGACTGGGAGTTCTGAGCCTCTGCAAACTGTGCGCATTCTCCAGCCAGGGACGCAGAGGCCACCCAGAGACCCTTCCTGAGGGCTGGCCACATTCCCGCCCTCCTGGGCAGATTGGGTAGAAAGGACATTCTTCCAGGAAAGTTGACTGCTGACTGATTGGGAAAGAAAATCCTGGAGAGACACTTCACTGCTCCAAGGCTTTTGAGACACAAGGGAATCTCAACAACCAGGGATCAGGAGGGTTCAAAGCCAACATTCCCAGTCCTGTGAGCTCAGGTGACCTCCTCCACAGAAGGAAGAGATGCTGCTCTGGCCCTGGGAGCTGAATTCCAAGCCCAGGGTTTGACTCCTTAACCCCGAGGACCGCCACCTCTTCCCAGTGCTTGCGACCAGCCTCATTCTATTTAACTTTGCTCTCAGATCCTATAGGTTAGTGAAAGGGCAAGTAGTAAGCTGCCTGCCTCCCTTCCCTCAGACCTCTCCCTCACAATTCCAGAGAAGGGCATTTCTGTCTTTTTAAGCACAGACTAAGGCTGGGACAGTCCATCCTTATCCCTCTTCTGACTCCTAAGTCTTTCCCACGGTTTATGTGTGTGCCTCATTCCTTTCCCACCAAGAATCCATCTTAGCGCCTCCTGCCAGCTGCCCTGGTGCTTTCTCCAAGGGCCATCAGTGTCTTGCCTAGCTTGAGGGCTTAAGTCCTTATGCTGTCTTAGTTTCATTGTCAGAACAAATTAAAATTTCTAGAGACCCTGCTGGAGAATGGCATTGTGTCTGCATCAGCTCAGGGGCTACAGGCTGCTTCCTTGTGTGTGTGCTTGCAGAGATGGCCATGCTGCCCCAGGTGAGAGCCGTCCCGCCATCCAAGAGCAGGCCCATGGGTGCTCACGGAAGCTCAGCAGTGACCTCTTTCACTGGATACACCAGTTTATTTGAAAACCTGTAACAGATCTGTCTCTTAACTATCTAAAATTTTAAGACTATGAATTTTAGCCTGTGGTCATCAAACCACTTTGGAGCTAAAAAGGTCCACAGATTGAGATTGAGGCAGAGGACGCTGGCGGCCTTTGGCAGGAAAGGAGGTAGAAGGGTTTGTCTTGCAACCTGACCTGGGTGTCTCCTTACTCTGGGTGCTAGCACCCAAAGAGCAGGAAACCTAAGAACCAGCCCTGCCCGTCCCTGCCATCCTGGCTGGTGCCAGCGAGTGTGAGCCAGGGGGTGCAAATCTGAGGCTCCCTGCAGTGCTTCCAGGGCACACGGCTTACCCTTCTCCCAGTCCCTCAGGGGGAAGGCCCTCCCCCAGCTCGGGCACCTCAAATGCCCTCTAACCTGAAACTGCTCTGAACCATCAGGTGTCCTCACTTTCCGTTTCCTCCCAAATTTTAACAGCAGTTTAAAGAAGAAAAGCCTCTTCGGGCAGTGAGAGGCTAAGGTGAAGGGAATGACACCGACCCTGGGCTAGGATGGGGCCTGTGGTGAGTGAGTGACCCGGGGGCGGGGGGGGCTCATTTCTGGCCCTCCTCCTCCTGCTTTAAACCTCAAGTTCCCTTCGCCCCGCCCCCCCCCCCCCCCCCCCCCCACTCAACAGAGTTGCTCTGTCGCTCAGGCTGGAGTGCACTGGCTTCATCTTGACTCACTGTAGCCTCCACCTCCTGGGTTCAAGCGATTCTCCTGCCTCAGCCTCCCGAGTAGCTACGATTACAGGCACACACCACCACACCTGGATAATGTTTGTATTTTTAGTAGAGACGGGATTTCACCATGTTGGCTAGGCTGGTCTCGAACTTCTGACCTCGTGATCCACCTGCCTCCCAAAGTGCTGGGTCTACAGGCGTGAGCCACTGGCGAGCCAAGTTCTCTTTTTTTGTTGTTTGTTTTTAACGCTGGTCATCAGTTTCCTTTGCTTCCGGATGCCTTCTGCACCTTGCTGTCGGGGCATCCTCAATGCCCATCTGCAGCTCAGCCCACAGGCCCGTCCTGGGCAGGGTGCCGGGGCCTCACCATGCCCAATGGCAGCGAGCCCTGCTCCTGGTACCTCCGGGGCTTCCCGTTTCTTGCATCAAACAGCCCCTTTGGAGAATCTGATGACAGGTGTGGAAGCTTTCCCGAGAGGCAGCCACTTTAGAGGGTCTGACACTCCCCACTAGAGAGTCGGCCTACAGTGCAGGCAAAACGCAGATCTTCCTCTAGAGAGAACAGAAGGCTGGAGAGGAGACGCGGAGCCGGTCCGTGGAGCCCGCCAGCCTGGGAAACAGCTGGGCGCTGGGGAAGCTGCAGCCTCCCTGCTCCCCTGCCAGGAGCTGTTCTGTTCCCTGACAAGTGCGTGGGCCGCCAGTGCTATTCCTGCCACAGTGTGGGAAGGCTCTGGGCTCAGGGCTGTGCTTCCCGGAGCTGCTTCTAGCCTGATTTCAGGCCAAGCCACGCGGTCCCTCGTGCCCGGGAAGGCGCCGGCCTCGCCGCCGCTCCAAAGCGAGTGGCCGTCTCTCGCCTGCTGTGCCTCCGGCCTGCTGTACGGCTGCAGGGAGGGAGCAGCTCTGCGGCCCGAGCTCTGTCACCTCAGCTGTCTGGGCTGCGGCTCCCCCGTGAGAAATGAGGTGCGCTTGTTGGAGGGGCGGCCCGCGTTGCTGCCCACAGAATTCCGCCCCAGAAACGCTTGAGGACGTGGAGCCTCGGGGGACGGGTGCTCCGGGAACCACGCATAGCGGCCACCCCAGCCTGTCGCAGGGTTGCAGAGGCGCCGAGGGCTGGTGGGGCCGCCGGGCCCTCGTGCGGGCTCCGCGGCGAGCCGGCGCCCCAGGCTCCTCCCCGCAGCCTCGCGGCCGGACCTGGGGACCGCGTGCCTGGACGCCGCTGCCAGCCTCGTGGGCCGCAAAGGGGCGGGGGCGGCCCCTGGCGGCAGGAGGACTCGCGGCCCGAGGGACCCCGGGCCAGGCTCCGGGGTCGCCCCGGCTGGGTCTCTGAGGCCCCACAGCTCTGGGCGGGGATGGGGACGCCGGCGCCTACGGGCGAGGCCACCCGGGGGAAACCGAGGCAGTGAATGGCCCAGGCCCAGCTTGGTTATCCCGGAGCCAGGCCGGGAGCGCCCGGTGTCCCGCGACCGCAGCCGCCGCAGCCTGAACTCGTCCCCTCCCCGTGGGATGCGCAGCGCGGCCCTTCCATCCTGTCCCTGCCACCGTCGCTTCCCCACGCCGGGCCGCCGTCGGGATGGGCAGACGGCGGGGCCGGTACCCGAGGCCTGCGAGCGCAAGGCCCGCGGGGCGCTGCGGAGCCGGGAGCGCGGACCCGGGGTGGGGGACAGACAAAGGCGGGGACGGCGGCGAGGGGAAGACAAAGCGCGGAGGGGGGTCGGCGGCGGCTCCGGGCGCGGCGGAGCCAATGGGCGGGCGCGGGGCGGGGGCCGGCGGGGGCGGTGCGGCGATAAGGCGGTGGCGGCGGCGGCGGCTCAGGGACCACTGGCAGCGGCAGCAGCTCGCGCCCGCGCCCTCCTCGCACCCGTGCGCCCCCGGAGACCGATCCTGCCCCGCGGCCCAGGCTGGGCCTGGTGAGAGCCGCGGGGGGAGGGGCCGCGTCCGGCTCCGGAACCGGGAGAGGCGCCGAGTGGTGTGGGGTGAGGGCCGCCCGTGGGGTCCCGGCGAGTCCACAAGCCGCTCTGGCCCGGGGCGCACAGGCTCGAGTCCTGGCTTCAAGGCCGACCCCCGGCTGGGCGGAGCCGAGACCCGCTGGCAGGGCTCGCAGGGACGGGGTCTGGGGTCCGGTCCGCGCGGGACCAGTTTGGGGGCCGAGGGGCGGGGCGGGCGGGGACCTCCGGCGCTGTCCAGGGGCTGCGCAGCCTAGGCCTGGACGCCCGGGCGCGGCGCAGGGCAGCGAGGGCCGGGGTCAGGTCCGGGCAGCGGCTTCTCATCGCGGCCCCGCCGGCCCCGACCTGCCCTCACCCCAAGCGGGGTCCCAGTCCGCGGGGCGCACACGGCGGCTGCGCGGGAGCCCCTGGCCCTTCCGCTCCCGCTAACTTTGTTCTTCCGAGGGACTGTGCCACTCGGGACCCCGGCCCCTGGGGAGCAGGGGTGGGGGAGGTGGGTGAGGGGCGGAAGTGGCAAGACCAAAAGCAACAGGAAATGACTTAGGGAAAGTCCCAACCGCAATCCCCCCCAGCCCCTGCCTGTCAACACCCCCCACCCTGCAGGCTGGGGCCGGGCTGGCGGGGCCCTCCCTACTGACTTCCCCTTGCAGAACCCAGCGGGTGCCGCGTCTCCACCCGAGGCTTCTACCTCCAACGAGCCATGTTCCAGGCTGCAGGAGCCGCCCAGGCCACCCCCTCTCATGTAAGTGCCCGGCCGGGTGGGAGGGCCCCCCGGACAGGAGCCTGGCCTGGGGTGAAGGGGAGAGGCGCCAGAGTTTGCCCGCCCCCTTTGCCCCCTGCGGCGCGCCCCTGGGCCTTGGGCTGATGGCTGCAGCCCTGGTCCAGGGCCTCCCGGAGCTGCCCCTGCCCTGACCGCCCCTCTCCCTCAGGACGCCAAAGGCGGCGGCAGCAGCACGGTGCAGCGCTCCAAGGTAGGGGCCTGGGGCCGGGTGTGCGGGAGGAGGGGTGTGAGGGAGCGGGATGGACACTGGGGCAGCACCTGGCTGAGCCTCCCGCACAGTCCTTCAGCCTGCGGGCCCAGGTGAAGGAGACCTGCGCCGCCTGCCAGAAGACCGTGTACCCCATGGAGCGGCTGGTGGCCGACAAGCTCATTTTCCACAACTCTTGCTTCTGCTGCAAGCACTGTCACACCAAGCTCAGGTGCGCCCCTGCCCTGCCCGCCCCCGCCTCGTCTGCCAACCCAGCCCCGACCTGGCCTGACCTGACGCCGTTGTTTGGCTTCTGCAGCCTGGGCAGCTACGCCGCGCTGCACGGGGAGTTCTACTGCAAACCCCACTTCCAGCAGCTGTTTAAGAGCAAAGGCAACTACGACGAGGGGTTTGGTCGCAAGCAGCACAAGGAGCTGTGGGCCCACAAGGAGGTGGACCCCGGCACCAAGACGGCCTGAGGCCTCTGTAACCTTCCACCCCCTCTGCGGAGGGCCTGGAGTCGGCAGGGGGAAGGTGGGAAGGAGGTCAAGGTGGGCTTGCGTGGGGGCCAGGTGGGAAGGGGATGAGGCTTGCTCAGGCGGAGGGGCCCAGGGCAGGGCTCTGCTCCAGGACTCTTTCCTTCTTCCTTCTCCCGCAGCCGGTAAGGGTTTGGGAACCAGGATTGGGGTCTGCCCACCACCCTGCTTCCTGCTTCGTTCAGCCGCCCTCCCCACCTCACCCCAGGACCCCCTGGGAGGCCCCCAAGCCCAGCTTCCCTATCTAGGTGCCTTTTCTCCAGCAAGGAGTCAGCATGCCCCGCTCAGGGTCCCAAGCTCCCTCACTGCCACCGGAGACTGTGTGGCCCCCACATCTCCCCATCTACCTCTACCCTTAACCTGGTTCTGAGCCACGGAGACAGGGAGGAAGGAGCGCGACAGTGCCACCTGTTGGGCCTCATAAATGCCCCTGCAGCCCATGGGGGAGGGGATGGGGAAGTGGAGCCACTCTGCCTCTGCAGGGCAAGGCAGGGCCTGCCCCAGTGGGGCTTGGGACCATCTCGAACCACCAGCGTGGAGAAGCAGAAGCAAAGCACTCACCAGGCTGCAGCCTCAGGCACTGGCAGGGGCTGGTGCGGCCCCACTCCCCTCCCCCGCTCCCGTTTCTGCCCATCCTGTTGTGACCAACCCCATTTTAAACATGTTTCAATAGATCCAGATTCTCTATTGTGTGGCCTGCTGGGGGATTTGTCACAGGAAGGGTGCAGACTCACCATGGGGAGGGCATGGGGGGACAGGGCCAGCCCCGAGTACCTTGGCCCTGACGGGGGCAGGGGGCTAGAAGTGGGTGGCAGTTCCCTGACACACCATTGAGAAATGGGAGGGCTCCTCTTCACAGCGAGGGCTTCATGCTGTCACACCCACAGTGGTTTTGGAACTGAAACTCCACCTCGCCCCTCAGTTTTGGCTTGGTTCAGACCCACCAACTTACCATATGCACCCCATTGTGAAGAGGTCTGAGAGCGGGAGGGCCAGGCTGCCAGTGGGTGATGGCGCCTGTCCTTGCTGCACTTCAGTGCCTGCAGTGCGAGCTGCCGCGTTCCCTGGCTGGTTCCAGCTGTCTAGCTCCCTCCCTTCTTCCCAGCCCTTTGACCTGGAAGTTAGCGAAGAATGGCGGGAACCAGCAGACCCAGCAAGTGCTGCCCAAGGTTTTAGTGACCCCCGGATTGTCCACCCTCATCGTTCCCCCTCGTTGCTGTCATCATCCCCTTGCCTTTTCAAGCTCTGGGGAGGGGCAGTCACAGCTACTGTCCCAGGAAATCCAAAGAGAAACATACATCTGCTCCTCTGAAAACCCAGGGACAATGAGGGATGAGTTCACAGCAGAGCAAACCAGGCAAGCTGGGAGGAACTGAGGGCGCCCCGGTGGGACACAGGCAGAAGTCTGGGTTGTACTGCTCCAGATTCAACTTCCTGATGTCTCCAGACATGGGATCGATGAGGACAGAGACTCCTGGAGGGTTTGCTGCCACCACACCGTACAACTGCCTGAGTTCCTAAGTGGCCTCCCCATGGAACAGGGCAGGGAGCTGGGCCACAGGCTCCAGTGTCACATGAGCCACTATGCTGAGGCAGGTACTGCTCCTCGAGGGAGCAGAGCGAATACTCAGCAGAGATGGTGCCCCAAGCCTGGGTCCTTCCAAGTGTGAAGCAAGTGGCTCAGAGCCTCAGGGCAGGCCAACTTCCTGCACCAAAGGTCTCAGATGGCAAGGACCGTCTTGGTTCGGTTAAGCAGCAGTAGCAGATGACCACAAGGGGGTACTGGAGAGGTGGCTCTTGGAGGCACCTGACCCCCGCCCTGCAAAGATGGGACTGAAGGAAGTCCTCTGGACCAGGAAGACCCTACCAAATATCATAAAAGCTCCGGGAACCCAGCCACTGGTGACGTTCAGGTCGTGAGGGCCAGCGGTACCACCTTGGCAAATCAGCCCTGTTGGGACCACCCCAGTGGAGCTCCTGGAGGGGCAAGTGGAGGAAAGGGGCAGACACCTCTGGGCTGACAGTGGTACCAGCCAGGTCACCCCAGGACCCCTCTACTTGGAGTCAAGTTCTCTTCTGCTTGAGGCCCAAGCACGTTGCCAGGCACCATACCTGGCCCCTGCTAAGCAAAAACCTACCTCCACCCTCTACAACCGAAAGCACTGCCACAGGACCCCTCTGATATAAATGATCCCTTTTATTGTAAGTAATGCGCAACACTGGCCTGGCTTTGCACTGCAAGCCCTCAGTCAAGATATAGTCAAATAACTATGGCTGCAGGTTCCACAGTTCCACAATAACCATGGCTGCACGATCCACAATTCAGACACAGACATAGAGCTGGGGTGGACGGGAGGGGCAGGAGGGCGGCAGAGTGCGGACTGTCCCCAGCCCTGGCCTCTCCACGTGGAGTTGGCCCAGGCAGACACACCCCATGGAATGATGAGAAAGTGACGGCAAGGCCCCTTCCCACAGCATGCCTGGGGCTGCCAGGAAACTGCCCTTCAGAACCTTTGGACCCAGGTCACCCTGAAGCCCCACAACTTTTTATCTGGCTTAGTTATTAAAAAACAATAAATTAAGCAAAAACTTGGTCCTGAGGATGCTGAGCCAGCATGTCCACAGTTTTTGGCACAAAAAAATTAGGGTCTGTTTTGCTTTTTTGGAGTGCAGGGTTTGTTGGCTTGTCTTCAAATTCATTTTCAAAACACATTCCCAGTGAGGTAAGACCCCAGGGGGTGGAGCTCTGTAAGAGCCTGAACCTGGGACGCACAGTCGAGTCAGCCAGCACCGTGCTCTGTATCCTCTTGGGGAACAGGGACTGGGGATGGGAGTGCAGGCCAGGAAGAGTGTGCAGCCAGCAGGATGGGGTCGTAGAGAGGCCGAGCTGCCACACAGCAGCTTTGGTCGAGATGAGGGCCGGGCCCCACCCTGGGCAAGGGCCGAGGTGGAAGCGGGAGCCTGTGCTGTCTTCAGAGGGCAGTGTGGGGTACAGGGGCTGATAGAGCCCCTGGGGGAAAAGGGATGGACACAGGAGGGTCCAGGCCCAGCTGGCGCATGCGACACACACTTCTGCAAAACCAGCTGCTTTCATTTTCTCTTCTCTCTCTCGAGGCGTCCATCACCTGTAACAGTCTAGAATTGATATATATAAAAACCATCAAATATGATCTGAGATATAAATTAACAAGTACAAGGCCTCACATTACATGATGTGAAAAGGCTAAAAACAGCGATAGAAACTACATTCATAAAAGTGCATCGTCAACATACAACGAAGGCTTTGGCTTGTTCTGTGCCCGCAGGGATGTAGGCATGGCTGGAAGGGCTGCCTGGCACTAATCCCCAGCTCCCTGGAGATGCTCATCCCTGGGCACTGGCTTTTTTTTTTTTTTTCCTTTAATGACAACTCCCAAGGAAACTGGGTGTTGAGAGGGAGGAGCTCTAGCAATAGGCACATTTTGGAGGGGAGGGGCCGGAAGAAAGGACCAGCGCCCAGGCTGAGGTAAATATGGCCAACTCTAAGCTGCTTGGAGATGCTGTTTCCCCAACCCCTGCTGCCATTCCCCCCCAAGGGGAGGAGCCACAAGGGAAAGGGGCTGAGACCTCAAGGGAATGGGCGAGGCTGGCTGAGGAAGAACAGAGCTGGCGGTTTTGGACACAGCTGGTGGTAGCACATGGCCTTTCCCTTCTACCAGACGGAGTGGGCTCTGGCCTAGCAGGTCACGACTCAGGCAGCCTGAGACACCTCCTCGGGCTCTCTCGGATCAGGGCACTGGCCGGGCCAGATGCCCCCACCGTGTCGTCCATCTCCCCTTCTGCTCCAGTGGGGAGCAAAGGCTGGGCCAGGAGCACAAAGGCCACGACCTTCAGCTCTTTCCAATGCAGCCTAGGCCCAAGCCCACAGCAGGGGTACTCAGAGCCCAGAGGGCACACACAGTCTCCAGTTTAGAAACTGGGTACAGCATAAGAGTGACTCCAACTTGTAAAACAGAGACAACTGCATTGACAAAACTAGATCCCCCCTCAGTGGCAGCAGTTCCACATCACGGGCCCCTGCCTGGGAGAGGCAGGGTCATGGCCACAGGCAGGACAGGCTCCTCCTTCCCTGAATAAGGCAGCATGACATTTGCTTCATTCATCTTTGGTAAAGAACAGGACTGGCAGAGCCAACCTGGGGCTCAGGGGACAGCAGCCTGGGCCTCTGCCTGCCACTGCTAGCGAGTGCTGGCCTTTCCCTCAGGCTTGTGGGAGCTCATCCAGCCCAGAGACGCCCTGGTGGTCTCCAGACATTGGAAGGAAAAACAAAATAACACTTTGAATGAAAATAACACTCTTCATACCCTGGCGTCAGTCTCGTGCCCCCAGACCCTCTGGGCTTCGGTGCCAATTGCAGTGTCAGGACACATCCCCGAGGGTGGGGCCCACAGCCGCCTTGCACACTGTTCCCAGCCCCTACCCCTCCACGCTGAGCTCAGGACACTGGAGCTCCTGGATCTGACAGGCTGGGGGCTCCCAGTCCTGAGGCTGCAGCCACCCCACCCCGGCCCTGAGCCCTAGTGGCGGAAGGGGCACAGACCGATGCTGGCTGGGCTGCCACTCCATGGTCCACAGCCTTGCCTGGGAGAAGCAGCAACTTCACTGAGCCTGGTAGCAGCCCCCTGCCATGTAGCAAAGGGCGACTGGCAGCTGTGTGGCCGTGAGAGCTCAGTACATGAGCTGTGCAAAGTGGTGTGTGAGCAGCTCCTCAGCTGAAGGTCTCTGGCGAGCCTCCACAAAAATGCGCCTCAGGAAGTCCCGGCCATGTTCAGAGATGTGGGAGGGCAGCTGAGGATTGGTGGGCTGGGTGGCAATCTTGAAGATGGCGGCCATAGCTTCATACTCTGCCCACGGTGGTTTCTCTGTCAGCATCTCCACCACAGTGCAGCCCAGGCTCCTAGAAAGAGAGAACTCCACGTCACCCCTCAGCCAGCCCTGGACTCCCAGCTGTCCTGCCCACCACTGCAGAAGGAGGTGCCTTTCTCAGAGCATGCTGAGGTGTAGGACAGGCCAAGCTGAGGGATACCTCAGCCTGGATCCCTGTCCACGTGGGCTTCATGGACCTACACTCACCACACACCTGGGCACTTCTTGGAATTGGGAAAAAGAGAATCACTTAGCCTTGACAGAAAGAACTCTACAATAACTGTATTAGCTATCCATAGCTGCTCTTAACAAATGACCACAAACTTAGAGGCAGGAAAACAACACAAATGTATCATCTTACAGTTCTGAAGGTCAGAGGTCTAAAATCAGTCTCACAAGGCTAAAGTCAAGGTGGCGGCAGGGCTGGTTCCTGTCAGAGGCTCTGAGGGGAGAACCTGTTTCCTTGCCTTTCCTCGGTTCTAGAGGCCACCTGCATTTCATGGCTCATGGTCCCCTCCTTGTATTACTCCAACCTCTTGCTTTCATCGTCTCACCTCCTATTAGCCACTCTGACCTCTTGAGACCCTTCTGTAAGGACCCTTAATCTAGGATGATCCATCCATCTCAAAACCCTTAACCTAATCCTATCTGCAAAGGCCCTTTGCTATATACAATCACATTTACAGATCCAGGGATTAGGCAGTGGACATCTTTGGGGGGCCATTATTCAGCCCACCACAATAGCTTTCCAAGGGGAGAAGCTCTCATGACTTAGGGGCCATTTCAGAGGAAAGACACAAGGTTATGTCGAGCAAATGCAAACTGTCTTGAGTGCTAGGAGAAGGGACAGAAGCCTGCTCTTGTTGAGAGACTGGTCCAGGCCTTCAGGCCCTCAGGCCTTCAGAGTGGATCCTGCTTCCTTAAGAGATTTAGCAAACATGAAGGATGTTTTCCACGGCCTAAGTTCCCAGCTCTAATGGGGTGTGCTTTGATCTGGGGTAAAAACACCACCCATCTGGTGTGTGTGCTACTGCACCCAACAATACCCTTGCACATACTGCAGCCTGGGCCCTGGGCACACTCCCTCCTGCCACACCACAAAGTCCCCAGGGTGTGTTTCTAATGGAGGGCCACTACGGCCTGGGTGGAAGAAGGGGTTCTGCATGTCCCAGTGCTCACCACACGTCTGCTTTCCTTCCATAGCCCTCGCCGCTGATCACCTCAGGGCTCATCCAGTAGGGTGTGCCAGTGACGGAGCGCATGCCCGTCCCCGACATACAGATCGTCTGCAGGCGTTTGCTGGCCCCAAAGTCCCCCAGCTTTACATTCCCAGCAGAGTCTCGGAGGATGTTGGCTCCTGAGGCATGAAAGGGCAGAGGCTGCAACCCTGGACCCTCTTGCATTTTCTCCCATCCTCCCCACCCCCAGGTCACTGAGAGCTGCTGGAGAGGGCAGGGCTACCACTGAATTAGACATGAACTGCAAGGGGCAAAGGATTTAGCGAAGGGGAGTCTCAGATCTACCGTACAAAATGACCATCTCCAAGGCCAACATGTAGAGGGAACTTGGCAATATTCTCTCATATTGCTGAACCAATCTTCTCACCAGTTCCTCAAGGAAACAATTGGGGTCCCACTTTTCAGAAAGTTCAGAATGGTTAAGTGATTGGCCCCTGCAGGCACTCAATGGTAGACTTGAACCCAGGTCCTGGGGACTCCATGCATCCTGGCCCTGCTCACCCTTAATGTCCCGGTGAACAATCATGTTGCTGTGCAGGTAGGACATGCCCTCCAGGATCTGCCGCGTGTACTTTCGGGTCACGCTCTCTGTCAGAGCACCGTAAGCCTTCAACTGGTCTTTCACCGAGCCCTGGCAGCCACAAGAAGTCAGAGGAGTCCCCTCAGGGGAGGGCTGGTGGAAGGGCAAGCCCATTCCAGCCCCCAGCATGGCAGCAAAGGAGTGATTTGCTCAATTCCTATTTGGCTGGGCAGGGCATTTTGCCAGGAGCTGTCAGGCAGTTTGGAAAAGAGAGTACCACAAGTCCTTCTCAAGCAGCACGCCACCCAAATCCAGGAGCAGGGAGGCCTCTCTGTTCCAGATGAAGGCTGCATTTACTGGACAGTGGGCCAGCACTGCATGCCTCAGGGGAGGGCTGGACCTAGGACAGCTGTCATCTCACACTCCCACTGCAGCCTGAGGCGGGGCCCTCCTGACTCCAAGTCCCACCATCACCTCACTTTGCTCCTCTGGGCCTCTGGAGCCTCAGGTGTTCAAACTCCTATCCAAAGTGACCCCTCTCCTGCAGGCCCCAGCCCCCAGGTCAGGCCCTCTTTTGTGTGTCTCACATGCATTGAAGGGGCACGTACCCCTGGCATGTACTCCATGAAGATGGTCAGGGTCTTCTCAGCGCGGTCCCGTAGACAGCCATAGTACTGCACAATGCGCTCATGCTGCAAGTTCTTTAGCAACTGGATCTCGCACTCCAGAGCACTCACCTCCTAGGGGAGGGGTCAGTGGTCGCCTCAGCTCTCAGGGCCCCCAGTTCTGCCCGCCTGGGTTCAGCTCAGCTTGCCCTAGTTAGTGGCCTCACAGGGGTCTGCCTTGGGAACTGCAGCTGGAGAAAAGGGGGACTCTCTTAACTGTCTAGCTCTCGGCCACAATGCTGGGCAGGCCTTGGGATGGTGGTGCTCCCATGGGTGGAAGGAGGCAGGGAGGTAGGAGAAGGGGCTGTGGGTGCTTAGTTAAGGTAACTGCTGTTTGTCCACTCAACTTGAAGTATAAGCCACGTTGAAAGCTGAACTGCAAAGACAGGCCATATGATTCCTCCTTTAGAGCTGGACCAAGTGAAGGAGCCCCACAGCTCCTTCCTGGGCTGAGGGCTTGGGAGAGATACTTGTCTGGGGGAGGGAGTCCCCTTTGTGGCACAGGTCATCACCTCTCAGTTTGGGTTACTTGGTACTTTGGCATCAGCTTAGTTCCTTACACCCAATCCCTCCCCGCCAGGTGCTTGGTGCTCTTCAGACCACAGTCCTTTCACCCTGTGGCTGGGGCCAGGACGGACAGAAAGGGAGTTTGGGAAGAATGACAGAGGAAGCAACCTACAGCATCTCAAGCAACTACTGTGTGTGGTAAGACAGGCATTTTTGTTGAACGGAGGGAACTGGAAGTCAGACCACGGGAAAAGTGTACCTTGCTTGTCTCAGGACTGTCTGGGTCAAATTGGACCTGCTTGGAAGCAAGTTCACGTCCCGTGTCCACGTCATAGCACAAATAGACCCTGCCGAAGGCACCCTGGCCCAGGAGCTTTCCCCGGCGCCAATTGATGGGGGCACTGGGAGCTACAGGAAAGCAGAAGGAAAGAGTTACTTTGTGTACATTATTTATGAATATCCCATTCATTCTCCAGGAACAGGGCCTCCGGCTCAGGCTCCACCTCCCCCAGCACCATCACATCATCTCTTAGTAGAGCATCTCCACCACAGTCTGGAGCAAGCCCAGTGCCCTAGTCACTCGGACCTGAAGTCAGAGTCCTAAGAAGCAGAGGATTGGCTGAAGTCATGGCTAAATGCTCTTCTGCATTGATCAAATACATTTCCTTCCAAAGCCCTAAATAAATATGGCAGGGATGAAGGGTGTGCTCTTCCCTAGTTTAAACATGGAAAAACTAAAGATCAGAGAGGAGAAGAGGCTTGTTACACAATAGTGGGGCCAGGCTTCAGGTACTCCAAGGCTTATCCCGTGTGGTGCATATGGGCCAAAGCCACCACCTGCTGAGCCTAAGGGTCCCAGGGGCCCAGATGTTATGCCCCTGTAGCTTGTCTGAGACCGCCTGGGCAGTCTCCTCCTAGCCAGGGACAGCTCCTCACACTTGGTTGGCACATTCCTCTCCTGCACAGAGAGGGCATTCTCGCTGTCTGCACTCCGCAGGCGCCCACGGGGGTCCAGGTATTGCACAGCCAGACCCATGTTCTCGCCATTTGTGCTCAGGGAGCGGCTGGAGGGCACCAGGGTGAACAAGTTGCCTTGATGACGCCGTATTCGGGGAAATGTTCTTCTGCCTGAAAGAGTGCAAGGGCCAGAGTAGAGCAAGTCACACCCCAGGCTACGAGGTGGAATGTACAAACCAGGTCTGAGACACCCTGGGCTACAAGGCGGAATGCACAAACCAGGTCTCAGCCAGAAGTGATGATAATACCAGCTCCAGTCCATCCTGTCCGCTCTCCCACCTGACTCATTCCACAGAGGCTGCTGTCCCAAGTACTCCAAGAATCAGGACAAAAGCGGAAATTAGGAAGTAGTCTGGTTCAGGGAGATCTGGCCAAAGGGAAGGCCCATGGCTGGCCAGCGGGCTCCCAGTTGCTTGCAAGGCCAAGCCACACCCAAAGGCACTGATTTCCTTGCATCCTACTCCTTACCCCTCTGTAGGGCCCAGGCCACCTGCTGC
Organism: Symphalangus syndactylus; assembly: GCF_028878055.3. Lineage (NCBI taxonomy): Eukaryota > Metazoa > Chordata > Mammalia > Primates > Hylobatidae > Symphalangus > Symphalangus syndactylus. Next base: position 49,273,521 of record NC_072442.2, on the reverse strand, counting down.
TGTGGGGCAGAAGAGGGCATGGGAGAGATGGTGCCCCTGGAGCACACCATTGGCTTCAACCAAGGTCAGAGTTCCCAGTGGCAGCATCTGGTCTACAAATACTATCTTCCCTGTTTTTGTTTTGTTTTTTTCCTGTCTCCCATGCCTCAAGTCTGGACCACAATTCCTCAGGAATGAAGGAAAATACAGGCACTGCATGGACAAGCCCACCCTCCTCATGGCAGCTTGTCCTTTCTTGAGGCAGCCAGCAGGGAGCAAGTGAAGAAGCACTCACCATCACTGTAGTCCTTGTGGTGCACAGACACATGGTAGCGCCGGGGGTAGGTTCCACCTTTGACCCCTTTGTCATAAAGCTGAGTTTCCCGATCTGAGTAAGACAGGGGAATCACTGGCTTCTGGGTAGGTCAATGTGAGCCACTTAAGCCCCCAAGCCCCCAAGGCACCTGAGACCTCAAAGCAGCAAGCCCAAGGAGAGCTACTGACTCAGAACATTTGAAGCGGAGCTACCTGAGGCCCCACCCAGACACCCTGCATTGCCCACCCAGGCTCTGTGAACTCACCTGAGTATTCCTGTCTGTTGTCAGGGAAGCTCTGGGCACGGGACATTCGTGATTTCCGGAAGGATGGGCTGGAGAAAACAAAAAGAAAAAACAGACTCCCTGCATACTTCCACAGCAACCCAGCAGGGCGTCCAGGCAGTCTCCCTTTCTAACCCCTGCCACAGCGTTAGGTGGGGGAAGCAGATTTTGTGGGAAACAGCCCTTTTCTGAGCCCAGCTCCTGCTTTCTCCACCCTCCCTTCACTAGTCTGTGACCCAAATTTGACAGCACCCTGAGTGGTAAATCTCCCCCATCTGACCCAACTCCAGCCTGACTGCACTGCCCTCTCCCTCCTTGGCCTTTCTTCCCACCTCTGTAACAGGCAAAGAGCTCCAAGAGAATCCTTTGCCCAGGGCAGTAATAAAAACAGCCACAGCATCATCGTTGATAGGTTGCTGCTTTCTTACCTATTTTCTAAAGTGAGCTTTTTCTCATTTAATCCTCAGAACGCTGTGAGGCAGCAAATACACCATATAATAAAAATAACATAATAGCAGATCCACTTGTTGAGCAGCTAGGCTGTTTCTGCCTTCACAGATACCCCTACAGATTAGGCACACACCACAGTCCTATTTATATGCTCAAAGACAAAGCTAGGAAGACAGGGCCAGATTTCTTTTTTTTTTTTTTTTGAGATGGAGTCTTGCTGTGTCACCAGGCTGAAGTGCAGTAGCACAATCTCAGCTCACTGCAACCTCTGCCTCGCAGGTTCAAGGGATTCTTCTGCTTCAGCCTCCCGAGTAGCTGGGACTACAGGCACGCACCACTGGCTAGGACAGTCTCAATCTCTTGACCTTGTGATCTACCTGCCTCAGCCTCCCAAAGTGCTGGGATTATAGGCGTGAGCCACCGCGCCCAGCCCCAGACTTTTTTTTTTGAGATGGAGTCTCGCTCTGTCGCCCAGGCTGGTGTGCAGTGGTGCAATCTTGGCTCACTGCAACCTCCACCTTCTGGGTTCAAGCTATTCTCCTGCCTCAGCCTCCCAAGTAGCTGGGACTACAGGCACGTGCCACCATGCCCAGCTAATTATTTTGCTTTTTTTTTTTTTCTTTTTGAAATGGAATCTCACACTGTTGCCCAGACTGGAGTGCAATGGGGCAATCTGGGTTCACTGCAACCTCCGCCTCCCGGGTTCAAACGATTCTCCTCCCTCAGCCTCCCAAGGAGCTGGGATTACAGGTGCCTGCCACTACGCCCAGCTATTTTTTTTTTTTTTTTTTGTATTTTTTAGTAGAGACAAGGTTTCACTATGTTGGCCAGGCTGGTCTCGAACTCCTGACCTCATGATCCGCCCACCTCGGCCTCCCAAAGGGCTGGGATCACAGGCGTGAGCCACCGCGCCTGGCTTTTTTTTTTTTTTTTTGCATTTTTAGTAGAGATGGGGTTTCGCTATGTTGGTCAGGCTGGTCTCAAACTCCTGACCTCAGGTGATCTGCCTGCCTCGGCTTCCCAAAGGGCTGGGATTACAGGCGTGAGCCACTGTCCCTCAAGGCCAGACTTTAAATCCGGGTCTATGACCCCAAAGTCTATGTTCTTGCTGCTAAATTAGGCATCTTTCTTTCACCTTAATCACCACCATCCCATTTTGGAGATGGGGAAACTCAGAAACAGAGAGGTTAAAAGACTTGTCTGAAGCCATTCAACTAATATTTGGTGGAGCTGGGACTGGATCTAGGTTTGTCTGGCTCCAGATCTCATGCCCTTTCCCAGATCCCATGAAGGGAAGATGGACAGCCCTGAGCCCAAGTCAGGCTGGACCTCAAGGAAGTAGGTCCAGGTCATTCACAATGAGAAGAAAAGAAAGTACTGTAGGGACAGAGGAAAAAAAACTAGAGAGGCGGGTAAATGGGTAAATTTAGCTATCTTTCCCAGCACCCACCTGAATGGCCCTTTCCCTTACACAAGAGTGCTTATCGGCCTTTTGCAGGGGCCACAGCTTTGAAACTCTCAAGGCAGTGGCACAAGGGGGCTGCCCCCTCATTTCCCAACTACTAGACCTTCTGTAGCCCTCTTCTCTCCCCTTCCCCTCCAAAGCTTAGGAGATAATCCAAAGCCAGAGTCAATCCCTGTCTTGGCAGAGCCCTCAGTCTATGACAGCAAGCCCTGGCACTCTTGCCTGTGCCTTCTTACTCCCTTGGTTGGAAAGCAAGCCCCAAACAAGGCTACGCATTGGAAACCAAGTAACCATGACTGTATTCTATGGTATCTAAAGGGAAGACAGTGCTCATCAGTGCTCAGGTCTATTAGGCAAGACAATGCAAATTTAGCCATAGTCACAATATCACTACCCAAATGAACAATTAATCAGTTATACAAAAAGTAAAAAAATGTTACACAAAGTAAAAAAATCCTCAAACCTGCTCCATAGCCTCTGACCACAGTCCTAAGCCCAGACAGATGTGATCAAAAGTGCTCTTGGGCATAATGAGGCAGAGGCGAGGGAGTGGCAAGATCAATGCCAAGGCCTCTCCAAACATACCCTTGCGATTTGGTATGTAAAGGACACCACTTGTTTCCTCCCAAAGTGTAAGAAGAAGCAGGCGGCGTGGTACACTAGGCATTCTGGATATTCTGTTTTTGGGTTTCAGTTTCTTACTCCACCAAAAACACACGGAATAAAAAATGATGGTAAAACAATGGATGATAATTCAGTTTTTCCCCTAAAACACTGACAATCCATTCCTTCTCAGTTCAGATCACAGCAGCGAGGTCAAAAGTACGAGAGCGGCATATATTATGTGGAAAGTCAAAACATGTAAAGCACTTAGAACGACAAAGCAAGTACTTAATAAATGAGCTATTTTATGAGCTATTATTACATTCATTTAATTATGCCATCATTCTCGTGGTGTTTGGGAAATTAAGAAGGCTTTTCCTAGAAGCATGATGTTTTAACCCTGGGCCTGCAGAGCTAACTCTTCTTCCTCAACCCATCAGTTCCAAAAATGCCTAGGCATTACCTTCCAAACCACCCACAGTCCCATACCTGTCTGCTGACCTGTCCAAGGATTGGCAGCTTCCAGACAAGGAATTTTCTGCACTGCTCAGGGGATCCAGCATCTGTAAGGCAAGTCAAACAATGAAGCCACACCCCTAGCCCCAATTCCCCCCAGTGACCCAGGCTTTATGGCAAGGGCCAGCAAATGGGCCTTTTTGTCAAAATATGAGTGTCCTTTTTCTCCCCATGCAGTGGGAAGAATGGTTAGAAAGGTACCATCCTCCCACTTAGTTTGAAAGGCAAGTTTCCAGGAGGGAGAAAAATGCTTGGCTGGCATCCCAAGGAGCTCTGGCAGGAGAGCAAAGCAGAGGCTCTGCTTTTCTTGTTGGCATATTCTTGGCTCATTAACACTGAAGCCTGGCGCTGGAGATGGTACTACCCTGCTGAGCCTTCCAGTGAGGTTCGGGTGGGACCTTAATGCTTCTGTTTACACTCCATAATTTATAATTTACAAAGACAAGTATTGCCTCATTTCACAGATGAGCACTACAGGCCTAAAAGGTTAGGAGACTTGTCTAAAGTCAAAAAACTAGTTAGTGCACAGCTGATACCAGAACAAAAATGTCCCAGTTCCTGGTCCAATGCAGAGGTAATAGATATCTAAATATAATAAAATATTTCTCTGGCCCCTGGTCAAATGCAGCAACGAAAGGTCTTTGGAATCGCTTTTTCTCCAATCAATGTCCTGAAGGTCCTCCCTTTCATTTTCTCTACACAAAAGTGGGGATGGGGTTGGGTGTGGGGTCTTCAATTTCAGAATATTCATTATCTGAGCTCCAACATTAAACATTACATAGGGGCCAGGCTTGGTGGCTCATGCCTGTAATCCTAGCACTTTGGGAGGCCGAGAGGGAAGGATCACTTGCACTCAGGAGTTCAAGACCAGCCTGGACAACATAGTGAGACCTTGTTTCTGTTTAAATATTTTTTTAATTAATTTAAAAAACTACATAGAGAAACAAAGTATCAGAATTATGAAAATTCACTAACGACCTCCATAAAATTAGTTTCCAACTCAAATATTTTTTCCCATTTAATACTAGGGTCCATCCCCACCCATAATTTCAAATGCTTTAGGTCATGTTGTCATACATGATTTTTTAAAATCTGCCAATCAAGGCAAATTAATTGCAAAGTAAAACTGCAAATGTTGCTAAGGATATAAGATAGCCAAAGTGGATGAAACCAACATGGGAGAGAATTGCTTTCAATCCATCAGATGCATATTTGGCAAATTTAGACCAGTTAACAGAAAAAGACAAAATAGACAAATAAATAACATGGTAGGTGTGGTGGAGGAAGAATACCAAAGATTCACAAGAGGCCTTGGGGAAAACTGCTGAGTCCTGTGAACGCTCTTGTAAAAAATGACATTCTTTATGGTCAGAGGTCAAGCAGGGAGTGAAGGACGTTACATTGTGCTAGCATTTTGTTGTTGTTGCTGTTGTTCAAGACAGGGTCTCATTCTGTCACCTAAGCTGGAGTGCAGTTCACTGCAGCCTGGGCTCAAGTGATCCTCCCACCTCAGCCTCCCGAGTAGCTGGGACTACAGGCAGGTGTGCCACTATGCCCAGCTAATTAATTTTTTTTTTTTTTTTTTTTTTGTAGAGACAAGGTCTTGCTATGTTGCCCAGGCTGGTCTTGAACTCTTGACCTCAAGCAATCCTCCTGCCTTGGCCTCCCAAAGTGCCAGGATTACAGGTATGAGCCACTGCGCCCAGACTGGCATAATTTTTGTTGGAAAAATTAGGCCAAAAAATTAACAGGAATCATGCTTTGTTCATTCTAAAAATTAGTAAATAGATGCAATTATTGCTTAAACCTGATGAAAGAAAAAACAAAATAAACTTATCATACTTTCACTTTTCAGTAAAGTCACACTGGAATATTCTTTTATTACATACTATGCAATGTTTGTTCCTGTTAAGTAGATTGATCTCAAATGGCCTGTTACCAGGAGCAATTCTCTTCAGCTAAAGAGGCAGGCGCTGGGGGAGGACCTTGGCAATCCCCAGCCACTGCCTTCCTTGGTCTCTTTCTAAAAGTCTGTCCTCACTAGGAGTCAAATCCTCCCATGCCTTCCAGGGCCATGCACGCAAAGTAAAAAAGTGAAGGGGGCAGAGTATAGGACCATGGCGAGGGACACAGACTGAGGGCAATCAAGCTCATCTGCAATCTCTGGGATTTTACACCCAAGTCACCCCTAGAACAGCTGATGTCCAGAAGTGCCCTGACTAGAGAAACCAGAAAGGATGGTCAGTAAAATGCCCAAAAAGGAAATCTGTAGCTAAAGGCACTCCAGGTCACTACTCCAAACATGAATTTATCTGGAAGGCAGGAGTATAGAAGGAAGAAGAGTACAAAGGGCTTCTCATAGCCTATATAGTTTGAATAATGAAAGAAAAGTTACAAGAATCAGTTTTTTGTAAGATCTCCCATGTGACAGCACAGGCCCTTCTGTTGGACATTTTCCCCTTAAGAAAATTCCCCTTCTCAGGCCAAATCCCACAAAGTATAACAGCAGCCTTTTCTTTTACATCAAAGCAAGTTTATTGAAAAGACCAGAATGAAGCTAGAGATCTCACGCTTGCTGAGTTCACTAAGCCAAATTGCCATTTGCATTGAGTAAGCCACCAGTTTAGAAGCTAGCCACTAAAATGGCTGAGCCACTGTGGTAGACACACCCTAAGGTGATCGCTCCCTCTACCAGTTAGTCCCAATGAACTGCCTTTCCCTTTAGTCCAAGTAGAACCTGTGATGTGCTTCTAGCCAATAGACTATGGCAAAGAGGATAGAATATTCATTCCTATGATTATGTGATATTTTATGACTCCATCTTTGCAGACTGGAGCAAGGGATTCTCCTGCTGGCCTTGAAGAAGCTGCCATGTTGTGAGAAGGCCCCATGGCAAGGAACTGCAGGTGGCCTCTAGGAAGGGAACTTAGAGAAGCCCTTGGGTGACATTCAGAAGAAAAGAGGAACCACAGTCCTACAGCCAAAAAAAACTGAATTCTGTCAACAACCATCTGAGCCTAGAAGAGAGCCTCAAACTCAAGAAAGGCAGGCAGCCTGGCTGACACCTTGATCACAGTCTTGTGTGACCCTCAGCAGAGGATCCACTTGAGTCATGCCTGGACTCCTGACCCACGGAAACTGGAAAATGTTAAATATATATTGTTTTAAGCCTCTAAGTTTGTGGTAATTTGTTATGGAGCAATAGATAACTAATACAACTGTCTACCATCATAGAAGATCAGCCTAATCAATCCTACAGTGTAATTTTGATATGGTTTACTCCCTACCTTTCATCAAGAAACAGCAAAACTAAAATATATCCAATGAAAAACATAACCTGTCACTTTAGAACCAGTCATATGTTAAAACACTACTGAAATGAGCTGGGCGTGGTGGTGCCTGTCTGTAGGAACAATGAGAGGACCGCGATGAAGGAAAACCTGTTAAATCCTCACCCAACAGCAAGGAAACTATGTAGTTTAAATCCTTTAGATCCCATCTTTGGCAGAAACTGTTATTTGGCCCTTAAAAAGGGACAATCCATATTTGGGCAGGCCTGGTTTATAAAAGAGCTTTCAAATGGGGTTCACGTCCCTCAGTTCTGCACTGTGACTACTGAGAGCCCCTTGTTATGACCTTGGTCTGCTGCTACAGGCCACGGGCATATCCCAGCCCCCCTATACTCACGCACTGCTCGCTGGTCTCTGGGATGAACTCCCCCTCACTGTTGATGCTGGTGTAGGACCCCTGCCGGGCAATGTGCTGCTGCCGCTCAGGAACATAGCCAGGGGGAGGTGAGCTTCGGCCAGGGTTCTGGGAGCCTAGAGCACATAAAGGAGGCTTTCAACAACAGAGCCCAGGGTGTGTGGCCCAAGAGGAGCAGGCATGAGGCCAACTCAGAGACACTAGGCCCTAGAGGTCAGGAATGTGACTCAGATGGGTCATGGCACCAAAGTCCAGCATGTGCCAGCTCCCTCAGGCAAAGTCTCTTCCTAATAGGAAACAAACTCCAGAGATGGAGCAGGCACTACAGCATATCCGACCAAAAAAACCTTGGCACAAAACAGAAACCAGAATAACCCCTATGAGACCGTTTTAGCTGGCAATCAGACTAGCTTTTAAAAACATTCTTATATATAATTACTCCTTCATAATGTCATCTTCTCTCTTCCTCTAGAGCACTAATGCCATTTCCTCCCATCAGCTCAATGCATCAGCTTAGTCCTCTTTAGTTTTGGGCCCAAGCAGTATTTTGAGGTTGGGGACCAGGGAAAGGTAACTGAATATACCTGTGCATCTCTCTCTGTTGCCCTGTTCCCCCAGACAGTGTCTCCCCTTATTTGTTCTCTACCTCTATGAGGTAAAAAGGCCTTCCTGATGGTCTGGCCAGGATCAAAAGGCAGGCTTCTCCATTCCTATCCACTCCCACACTTCCTGGCTTATGAGTAATGATATTACCTTTTTTTTTTTAATTGAGACAGGGTCTCACTATGTTGCTCAGGCTGGTCTGAGTAATGATATTATCTTGCATTTATGTGGTGCTTTACTTTTTGTTACACATTCACAGTAATTAACCTCATTTGATTTTCAACATCTCTACAACAGAGGTTTGGCAAATATTTTTTGAGTGGCTGCTAAGTGGCAATCATTCCACAAGGTATTTTTACATTTGTTACTTCACTTAATCCTTTCAACAATCCTGAGAGGTAAACATTTGCTTTATTTAACAGAGGAGGAAACGGAGACTCAAGGAACTTAAATCTTCAAAAAAAACCCCAAAACACCCAAAAACAATTATTTATGTTTTACAGGTAAGAGACTATAAAACCAATTAACAGGTACTTTCACCACATCAGCTTGTAAGATGAAATGGTTTATCATCCTAACGTTAGTGAATGACAGAGCTGTGCAGAGACACACCTTGTAAGTCACTGAGCAATGCTTTTCTGCCATAAGGGATTTTGAGTCCGAGAAATCAGGTCCTCCCTCCTCCTAGCCCAAGAGCTTTTTCTGACTGGCTGTGTTGCTTTCCATGATCAGAGGAGACAAAAATGAGGCCAAAAGTTTGCATCTTTTTTCCTTCCTAAGCTCACCAGACAAACCAGAAGAGCCAATTTTCAGAAGGTTTTAAAAAAAGCTTTAACTATACCCACACAAATATTTCTTGTAGCTTCAAAACTTAAACATAGGACTCTTATCCTGAACCCTTTTCCTGTTCTGAAGGGAACAAATTTATCCTGTTGTTTAGAAAACCAGAGACACAAGAGCCCTCCACTCCCTTATCTACCACCCCTTACCTCTCTCCCACGACCCAGCAATTCCCAAACACCAGGAATAGCAGAAGTACCATCCCTCAACAATGCAGGTTACTTTCCTTGCTGGCTGGTTTCTCCAGTCTAGTTCAGGGGCTGTAGCACTAGGTTTTCTGAAATGGAACTGCAGGCAAGATGCTCTGTGGAAATGGCTAAGGAAACAAGACAGACCAAGTTTGGTAGCTGGAGACCTAGGGAAGTACCTGACTCATTCTATTGTTTTGTTGTTTTGTTTTGTTTTAGAGACAGGGTCTCACTCTATTGCCCAGGCTAGTCTTGAGCTCCTGGGCTCAGGCAATCCTCCCCCTTCAGCTACAGGCAGGTGCCACCATGCCTGGCTTCCCTCCTTCCTTGATGATAGATCCCTAGTCCAGACCAGTTTTAGATGGAAAATCTGAGACACACAGTTTTAGTTTTATATGTGTGTGTGTATATACATGTTTATATATATATGTATATATATTTCCTATTGCTCAAAAACTCATGTGTGGCCAGGTGCAGTGGCTCACACCTATTATCCTGACACTTTGAGAGGCAGGAGAAATGCTTGAGGCCAGGAGTTTGAGACCAGCCTGGGCAACATGGTGAGACCCCATCTCTACAAAAAATATTTTAAAAATTAGCCAGGCGCACACTTGTGGACCCAGCTACTTGGAAGACTGAGGCAGGAGGACTGCTTGAGCTTGGGAGGTTGAGGCTGCAGTGAGCCATGTTTGGACCACTGCACTCCAGCATGGGTGATAGAGCAAGACCCTGTCTCATAGACAAAACAAAACAAAAGCTCATGTGGAGCCAGGAGCACTCAGCCTGTGCCTGGAAGTAGAGGTAGTACACCAGGGACTAAGCATCTACAGCAGAGGGTGCTCAAGAGCCCAGTCCAGGGTCTTAGAACATCCTGGAAAAGAGGGTGGGCGTGACAGACTGATGGAGCTCAACAAACTCCCTGAGCCAGAGAGACTCCCCCTATTTCAAAGACCCTCAGAAGGAAGAAAAATACTTAATGGAAAAAAAGAATGGCAGGGAGGCTTGCTCTGTGTGTCTGTGTGCACTTCTAGGAATGGGGTCTCGCTATGTTGCCTAGGCTGGTCTCAAGCCTTGGCCTCCCAAAGTGCTGGGATTAAAGGCATGAGCCTCCATACCTGGCCAGAGGGTTGCTCTTTGAAAGACACTTTCTAAGAAGCTTAAAACTATTGTTTTTCAACGACCTTCAGGAAACTGACACTGACTCTTTTTTTTTCGAGATGGTCTTGCTCTGTTGGCCAGGCTGGAGTGCAGTGGTACAATCTTGGCTCAAGGTAACCTCCGCCTCCTGGGTTCAAGCAATTCTCCTGCCTCAGCCTCCTGAGTAGCTGGGATTACAGGTGGCCGTCACCATACCCAGCTAATTCTTGTATTTTTAGTAGAGACAGGGTTTCATCATGTTGGCCAGGCTGGTCTCGAACTCTTGTTCTCAGGTGATCCGCCTGTCTCAGCCTCCCAAAGTGCTGGGATTACAGGCGTCAGCCACTGCACCCAGTTGAAACTGACTCTTTAATTCTTCTATATTTGTCAGTTGTTCAGAACATATGGTTCATGTGGTTGTGCTGAATACATTCTGATGAATTCACCACTGAACTGGTATTGGAGAATACTCCCAAAATCTTCTTGGACACATCACCCCAGCCTCCCTCCAAGGATGTTTCTCTGGCAGGAAAGCTAACATGGGGTCCTCAGTAATCTGGCTTCCCTACCTGACTCCAGAGCAGAGGCCAGAAACAAAATTGCTCTGAAAACAGGCATAGAATTTTGCTGGATTTCCTGTCTCAACATCTCACTCACAGGGTAGAGGCCACCAATTCTGAGATAAAGGGTATCTGAGCCATGCCTTTGAAATGGTCTTTTCTAAGTCCTAACAGAAACTAAAGTTACTCTGAGTATAAATTTAGGGATATTGTACCATGAACTAACAGAGCAATAAAATCAGCCAAGGCAATTTTTTTTTCTTAAAAAAATACTGTCACCTCTCATTTAACCCTTACTGCACCCCTGCAGTGGTGGTGCATTATCATCATCCACATTGCGCAGAGGGAAACCCAAGCCCCAAAGCCATAAAGTGACTTTATGGTGGGGCTGAAGTGAGAAAACAGGCTTTGTGACTCTCATACAATTCAGCCAAGGCAATTTGGGGACCATAATTTATTTCCAAAAAGGGTAGGCATGCTGCTCAACACAGTGGCACAAGACAAAACTTCTCCTTGAACTGGCCAGGCCATCTGTTCCCCATGGGTAATCCCTATGGAGGATGGAGATCCCATCCACAAGGAAATATGACAGCCTGCCAGGTGCAGGAGGGAGGCTAACGTGGGGACTTCCTGGCAGCACAGGGGAAGCACAGTGCCATGTTTCTTTCTTTCTTTGGAGTGCAGTGGCATGTTCATAGCTCACTGTAGCCTCAAACTTCTGGGCTCAAGGGATCCTCCTGCTTCAGCCTCCCAAAGCGCTGGGATTACAGATGTGAGCCACATCCACAGTGGCATCTTTCATGCAGCTCAAATTCAGAGTTGTTTTCTCCATGGTCATTTGGGAGTCAGAGGCCAGGAATACAAAATGCCACTTGGCCAACAGAGGGCTTGTAGGCAAAAACAAGATGGAGGTTTAGGGGAAATCTGGACCAAGGGAACTACTCCACTTTCCAGTGACCCAGACCTCACAGACCCATGTACCTGGCTGCTTCCCTTGCTACTGTAACACAAAATTCCAGTGCAACTGTGAAAAAAGGATGGTTTTCCTAAGCCCTATCATGCCACGGAACACAGAGAGAGCACTATTTAACCCTTTGCTTATAAAAATTAGCCTAATGCCTGCTTCCTACTTTTAGCTTTGGATGACATCTGGGTAGTCCACAAGTTCTAGGGCAATTCAGTCCACATGTCAGCAACATTTGTCAGCTGCAGAAGCAACTCTAAGGAGGTAAGCGAGGTGCACGGAGAAAAGACTAAGCTTTGAAATTAGATATACGTGGGTTCAGATCAGGCTTTGCCACTCATTAGTTAAATAATCTAAGCTCTCACCTCAATTTCCTCAACTGCAAAAATGTGGAGAACTATCTGCCTCATAATTTCTTTTGGAAGTTATAAATGTGCTGGCACAGGTACATATCTACATAACCCCATCTCACGGTAGGAACTCCATTGAATCCCATTTGTACCCTTCACTCTATGTGGCAGATATATGGGGTAGGCGCAAGATGGATTCCACCCTTCTAGTGTGCCTTCCTGTACTTCAGAAGCTAACTGGCTAAAAGCTGTATTTCTAAGACTTTCTTTAGGTTCAGCTAATCACATGCACTTTTGTGAGATTAACAGGCTTCCTGCTGTTCCTGAGCAGTCACAGAAGCCTTTGGTTTTTCTGCCACAGTGTTAGCAGAGGCCCCACACCTGGTCTCCAGCTTTGCTGATGTTGACAGACAGGTGTGGACCAGAACTGAGGGGCACTGGACTTCTGGACCGGTGGCTTCCTGATTACAGAAGAGGGAGGACGCTCTGTGGTGTATCTTAACCTAGAGCCTGCTTCTCTTTCTTCCCTCATTGATTCCATAATCCACAATGTGCACCTCTGGCTTATGGAATCTCTTCTTCCTGAAACTAGCTACATTGGGTTCTCCTCTGTGCAACTGAACTCTGACCAACACACTCTGGAGCTGTATTATATATTTTACCTAGAACAAATAAAAATGTCTCTTGTAAGGGATTGATTGGAGAGAAAGAAAAACTCTATGAAACCTCAGACACTGGTCCAAACTATGCCCAGGCAGGATGAAATGCCCTCAACCTGTCACTTGGAGTGTCTGGGGTGAGACTTCCCTGGGATAAAATATCCATGGTCCCCCTGACACCTGTCCCCTCCTTCATCAGCTGCACTGAACTCTCCCCTGGTTTTACAGGTGGGATGGGACTAGCTCACATGAGGCCAGCACTACAGACCCAGGAGGGTCTGGGGGGAAAAATAGCAAAGGTTTTCTGAGCTTTTATTTCCAGCCAGAGACTTTCACTTTTTCCAATCCACACTGCGCCTGCAGAGAGCCAGCCTTGTTATCTGATGGGCTATGTGCCAGCTGCTATTGTGCACAGGCCCACAGGCCGGAGCAGGAAAAGGAAGTCTCCCCAAACCAATGGCTATCAGAGGAACCGAATGGAAAAACCAGGAGTTGGCAGAACTGCTCCAGGGCATTTTCAGTTTTGTTTTTAATCTTCATTTCAGAAATTGGGAGCCAATGATATACACAACAGTTGAGAGCAAGTGAGACAGGGAGCTGAATAGGATAGGATACTGGACCATAAAACTCACTAAAGGTTACATATTTACCAGCAGTGATAGCAATGAGCCAGACAGCACAAAGCACAGTGCTATGCAAAACAGCTAATTCCGTAGGTCTCAGAAGGCTGCATAGGCAGGGGTCACAGGCTTTCTTGGGACACCCTTCCCTGGTATTCCAGCCTGAACTTGCTCTAGCCTCACTGCGCCATCTGTGCCACCAGCTGAAGCAAAGGAGCACAGTAGCAGTTCCACTGTTCAGAGAGGCCCACAGCTTCCCATGAAGGCATTTTACACAGGAGAAAAGCGGGGTTTAAGCTGCCAGCTATCCTCATTCCTCCCGGTGCGTGCTAGCTCTCTACCAGCCTCCTTAACCCAAAGAAGCAGAGTCAAAGATAAACTCTCACCCTAGGATATGGTAGGTTCTTTTGCTTTGTACTCTGACTTAAAGCTGAACTACAGGCTCTCAGATTCTGGCCCGTCTCATAAGAGAACCCTAATCAGGAAGCTGATGCAGTCAGGAAGTTGTCTCCGCAGGGAGTTCTAGGGCTTTGGGTCAGTGTTAATGTGCAGGTCATTGCAAGTATAAAGAGATAGCTTTTTTGGCCACCAACTATTTTCTAAACTCTTTTCTCTATTCAGGGACAGATGAGATGGGGAGAGAAATCAAACTTTTTTTCTCAATAGAAAATCTTAACTAATATTTACCAATATGCTCACAGTGGACCACACTCTGTAGAACATAGTAGTGGGTAGAATTTCCATAAGACCCTAAGAACATCTTCTATGTTTCAACTTTCAAAATTCCCATTTTATTTTGGAGCTGCTACCACCATCAAAGTTTCTGATCTCATGTAGCATCATAGAACTTATAGCAAGGAGGGAAAAAAAACTTTGGAGATGAAAGAAGCTAACCATTTTGTTTTCAAGTGTATGGTCACTACCTTTGCAGTCGTGGTTTCTACCCCTTCAAATCTGTACTAGGACTGGAAGCTAGTCCTGCGCACTGCTCTCTGTTTACTGCCCAGTTGTCGCTATAAGCCACCCTCATCCTTTCAACATTCCTTCTTGTCCTCTGCCTGAATTTTCCCTCCTCGTCTCTCAGAGGCAGAAGGCTCCTCTCTTCCTTGCGAAAGCATTATAAACCCTCTACCTGGATTCGATTCATCTCCAGCAGGAGTCAGCTCCCCCACGGTCTCCTCTTCATCACCTTTAACCCCTCCTTTTCAGCTGTCTTTATCCCTCCCTTCATACACTTTCTCATATCTCTAGCCTAAAAACATCCTGGGCTGGGCATGGTGGCTCCTACCTATAATCTTAGCACTTTCAGAAGCTGAGGTAGAAGGATCGCTTGAGACCAGGAATTCAAGACCAGGCTGGGCAATATAGTGAGAACTCATCTCTACAAAAAACAAATTAGCCAGGTATGGTGGCAAGCACCTGTGGTCCCAGCTATTTGGGAGGCTGAGGCAAGAGGATCAGAGGTTGAGGCTGCAGTGAGCCACGATGGCACCACTGCACTCCAGCCTGGGTGACAGAGAGATGGGGTTTTGCCATGTTGCCTAGGCTGGTTTCGAACTCCTGGGCTCAAGCAATCCACCCACCTTGGCGTCCCAAAGTGCTGGGATTACAGGCATGCACCACCACAATTGGCAGGCCCACCATTTCACTACCAAACTCCAGAAAAACCTGATTGCCTCCACTCAAGCGTTGGAGTATGGCTTGCCTCACTATGGGACAAAGTGGCAAGATAAGGAGAAAGACAGAGTGAGAACTGAGGCAAAGGTACTTAACAAGATGAACTTAGACCATACAGGAGTCAGAATAATGTAGCAGGGACAAGTCCGTTTTTTTTTTTGAGACACAGCCTCACTCTGTTGCCCAAGCTGGAACTCAGTGGCACGATCTCAGCTCACTGCAACGTCCGCCTCCCGGGTTCAAGCGATTGTCCCACCTCAGCCTCCCAAGTAGCTGGGATTACAGATGCGCACGACCACACCTGGATAATTTTTATTTTTTTTTAATTTTTTTGAGACAGACCAAGGGTCTGTCCAGGCTAGAGTACAGTGGCACGATCTGGGCTCACTGCAACCTCTGCCTCCCAGGTTCAAGCAATTCTCCTGCCTCTGCGGCCTGAGTAGCTGGGATTACAGGCACCTGCCATCATACCTGGCTAATTTTTGTATTTTTAGTAGAGACAGGGTTTCACCATGTTGGACAGGCTGGTCTCGAACTCCCGTCCTCAGGTGATTTGCCCACCTTGGCCTCCCAAAGTGTTGAGATTATAGGCATGAGCCACTGCGCCCCGCCGACAAGTCCTTTAGTTGAGGCTTGGTTACATGGCTTCAGGGCACCACCCAATGTATCATGAAAAAATAGTGCTTGAGCTTCAAAGGTAGGTAGAATTTCCATAGGCCAAGGTATGAGAGAGGATATCTTCAGGTAAGGAAATTCCACCTGTCTGCCTAGTGATCTCCCCACAGAGAGATTAACTCCTTTGGATTAACTCATTACTTAGTAGGGTTTTTTTTGTTTGTTTCTGTTTCGTTTGTTTAGCATGAACTAGTTTAACAGACTAAATGGCCTGAAAAAAATCTCGAATTCAAGGTATGCATATTATGATGGAAAGAACAAAAGGTAAACATGATACCTGGCTTCACATATTTGAAAAACTGTCAGGCCGGGCGCGGTGGCTCACGCCTGTAATCCCAGCACTTTGGGAGGCCGAGGCAGGCGGATCATGAGGTCAGGAGATCGAGACCATCCTGGCTAACACGGTGAAACCCTGTCTCTACTAAAAACACAAAAAAATTAGCCGGGCATGATGGTGTGCGCCTGTAGTCCCAGCTACTCGGGAGGCTGAGGCAGGAGAATGGTGTGAACCCAGGAGGTGGGGCTTGCAGTGAGCCAAGATTGCGCCACTGCACTCCAGCCTGGGCGACAGAGCAAGACTCCGTCTCAAAAAAAAAAACAAACAAACAAACAATGAAAAACTGTCATATGAAAGATTTTATCTGTGTTTATCTGTTGCTCAAGAGAGCAGTACTAGAATCAGTGGGTAAAGTGAGAGAAAGCTGATTTTCAATCCAAAATAAAGAAGAATTTCAAATATACATGTCTGGAATTTGATTGGGCTACCCTGCGCTTTCCCATCAATGCAAATGTTGTGGTGTGAACTGAGTAGCCCGCTTGCAGCAGACTCACTAAATATTCACATGTATGTAAATGATGATGACAAGGAGGCAACAGAAGAACCCGGTGGAAGGCTGAATTGCTAAGGCTTACTAACCAAGGACTTCTTTGACCCCATTTCTACTGCTAGGACTTTTCCAAGTCTCTCATGCTATACCTTGACTCTGTCTCTGTTTCCCTTCCAGAAAGTCTTATCTGTACCAGCACACAGCAAGCATTCAAACATCTGTGAATGAAAAGAACAGGTTTCTGTCTCTTACCCTTGGTCTGTCCTTACCAACCTGGATGGTTCTGTGTAACGCCTTCTCCCCACACTCCTAATTTCCTTTCCTACTTCTCTGGTTACTCCTTTTCTGTGTCCTTCGCAGGCTCATCCTCTTCTAACTGGCCACTAAGTGTTGGGTTCCTAAGGCTCAATCATGGACCCTCTTTTCTTCTCATTCTATAGTCTCTGCTTAGGCACTCTCCCCTGGGCCCATGGTTTCAACATAACAATTTCCAATATTTTTTCACGAGCCCTGGTTTTCTCCCCTTTGAGCTAGAGACCTATATATCTAACTGCCTCTCTGATATCTCCTGTTGGCTGTATCAGAGGCACTTCAATACCAACATGGCTAAAACATTAAGTCTACCTATTCCCAGCACCTGGAACCAGGCTCTCTTCCAGTATTCCTGTCTTAGTGAAAGGCGATGCCATTTATTCATCTCCACAGAGCAGTAATTTACCTCCCTCTCTCTCTCAACATCTGCAAAATATTTTTCTTCCTTCTTTTTTTTTTTTTTTTGAGATGGAGTTTTGCTCTTGTTGCCCAGGCTGGAGTGCAATGGCACCATCTCAGCTCACTGCAACCTCCGCTTCCCAGGTTCAAACAATTCTCCTGCCTCAGACTCCCTAGTAGATGGGATTACAGGTGCATGCCACCACACCCAGCTAATTTTTGTATTTTTCATAGAGACAGGGTTTCACCATGTTGGTCAGGTTCGTTTCAAACTCCTAACCTCAGGTGATCCACCTATCTCGGCCTCCCAAAGTGCTGGGATTACAGACGTGAGCCACCAAACCCGGCCTCATTTTTTTTTAAATGATATTGGGTCTCACTATGTTGTCTAGGCTGAGCTCAAACTCCTGGAATCAAGCTATCCTCCCACCTTAGCCTCCTGAAAACACCTGCAAATTCAATCCAATACCATAGTAATTCTTAAGCCTTTTGGTCTTAGAACCCCTTTGCACCTTAAAACTGAGGCCACTTAGCTTTTATTTATGTAGGATATATCAACTGATATTTACTGTATTTGAAATTAAAACTCAGAAATTTTAAAAACATTTTCTCAGGAGAAACCAGTGGAGGAAAAAAGAAATTTTAAGAATACAATCATATACAAGCACACATGCCATTAAGCCATTACAGTGATGACATCACCTCAGGCACATGACCTCTGGAAAACTCCACTGTACCCTTGTGAGAGAATTGAGTGTCATGTCTTAGCATGATTATGAAAATAATTTTGAGGGCCAGGCATGGTGGCTCACGCCTGTAATCCCAGCACTTTGGGAGGCTGAGGCAGGTGGATCACGAGGTCAAGAGATCGAGACCATCCTGGCCAACGTGGTGAAACCCCATCTCTACTAAAAATACAAAAATTAGCTGGGCGTGGTGGCGCATGCCTGTAGTCCCAGCTACTCGGGAGGCTGAGGCAAGAGAATCGTTTGAGCCCGGGAGGTGGAGGTTGCAGTGAGCTGAGATCGCACCACTGCACTTCGGCCTGGTGACAGAGCAAGACTCCGTCACAAAAAAAAAAAAAAAAGAAAATAATTTTGAACTCACAGGGTCAAAGGATCCAAGGGACTCCCCAGGATCCACAGAACACACTTTGAGAACCACCAAAACGCCATGTTCTGTCAGTTTTACCTCTAAATGTCACAAGTTCACCTGCTCCTTCCTCTCTGCACTTCACCAGCCTACTCCAAGCCTAGTTTTCTTTACCTGGACCACTGCATTAGCTTAATGCAGTTCCCTTGCATGCATTCTTGCCCCCTCCAATCTGTTATCCACACTGTAGCCAGATCGATCTTTTCAAAATACAAATATGAATATGTAACACCACCCACTCCTCTTCACTTAAAAACTCTAAAGTAGCTTTTCACTACTTTCC
This sequence comes from Symphalangus syndactylus, assembly GCF_028878055.3. Lineage (NCBI taxonomy): Eukaryota > Metazoa > Chordata > Mammalia > Primates > Hylobatidae > Symphalangus > Symphalangus syndactylus. Next base: position 49,254,958 of record NC_072442.2, on the reverse strand, counting down.
ATGCAATGATCAGAATCTTAACCAGGGTCCTCAAGGCTCTGCCTCTCTCCCCAGCTTCATCCTGCCCTCCCCTTCCCCTTGCTCCCAGCTCTCCAGCTATCTGGACTTCTTTCCATTTCTCAGACATACCACACTTCCTCTTGCCATCAGGCCTCTGCTCTTGTAACATCCCCTGCCTGGAACCCTCTTCCTTGCATCCCTTTTGCCTAACTCCCAAATCCCTTTCATGCCTAAGGCTTTCCTGGCCCCAAGATCAGGATCAGGTCCCATCCCAAGATCAGGATCAGGTCCCATCCCTTAGTTATAGCCCACCATTTCTTTCTTTCTTTTTTTTTTGAGACAGAGTCTCACTCACTCTGTCACCCAGGCTGGAGTACAGTGGTGCAATCTCCACCCACTGCAGCCTCGATCTCCCAGATTCAAGTGATCCTCCTGCCTCAGCCCCCTGAGTAGCTGGGACTAGAGTCACTCACCACCATGCCCAGCTAATTTTGCATTTTTAGTAGTGATGGAGTTTTACTGTGTTGGCCAGGCTGGTCTCAAACTCCTGGTCTCAAGCAATCCACCCACCTCGGCCTCCCCAAGTGCTGGGGTTACAGTTGTGAGCCACCATGCCCAGCCATTTCTTAGTCCACTTGCAGCACCACACACCTTTCAGTCACAGTTTGTAATTATACATTAATCACATCATAACAAGTAAATGTCCGTCTTTCCATGGATTGTAAAGGCCACAGGGACAGGGCCTGTGTTCCTTTTTGTTTCCCATATTTCTGGCACATAGTAGATACTTTGGTAATTACTTTTTTTTTTTGAGATAGGGTCTCGATCTGTTGCCCAGCCTGGAGTACCATGGCACATTCATGGCTCACTGAAACCTCTGCCTCCCAGGCTCAAGTGATCCTCCCACCTCAGCTTCCCAAGTACCTGGGACTACAAACATGCACCACCACACTTGGCTAATTTTTGTATTTTTTGTAGAGACGGGGTTTTGCCATGTTGCCCAGGCTAGTCTCAAACTCCTGAGGCTCAAGCAATCCACCCATCCTGGCCTCCTAAAGTGCTGGGATTACAGGCATAAGCCACCATGCCCAGCCAGTAATTATCTTTTGAATGAATGAACAAAAATGTAGTATGATGGAAGAGAGATAAGACAACATGATAGGTTGGAGCATGGTGGCTCACGCCTGTAATCCCAACACTTCGGGAGGCCGAGGCAGGTGATCATCGGAGGTCAGGAGTCAGACCAGCCTGGCCAACATGGCGAAATCCCACCTCTACTAAAAACACAAAAATTAGGAGAGTGGTGGTGTGCACCTGTAATAGGCTGAGGCAGAAGAACTGCTTGAGAGCATGAAGCAGGGGTTGCAGTGAGCCGAGATGGCATTGATGCACTCCAGCCTGGGTGACAGAGTGAGACTCTGTCTCAAAAAGAAAAAAGAAAAAAGAAAAAAAGACAACATGATAAATATTATAGTGGTGATGGGTATAAGGGGCAAACATTTTCAGTGGCTTCCCACTGCCTACCAAAAAAGTCTGAGTGCAGTTGAGAGTCCCTTAGAAAACACCCAGGCATCCTTTCTTGGCCTTCTCTGTTCCTCCTCCAAATGTATCAGCCAGCCTGCACCTGAAGGATAGTGAGCTCTCCACAGACATAGTCTAAAAGCCCTCTCTCCCCTTGTCCCCTATGGAAATCCTCCATAATCTTTCAAGGTCCAGCTGGAACAGCTCCCCTCAGAATGCATTTTCCAGATCGTTCCAGTTAGAAATCATCTCTCCCATTTCTTGGCTCTATGGAAAGGCTCACAGGCTCAGCCCATTCTCAATGGGCCCAAACACGATGTTTGAGAAGACCAGATTTCCCTTTTGATACAAGTTCCACAATTCAAGAAATGGGGGCTTTCTCCCCAGACTCTCAAAAGTGGGATCCACAGGAATCCTGGGTTAACTAGTAATAATCTACCTTACCCCAAACACACTGCAAAGCCCCTGGGGTTCTTGGAACCCACCAAGTTCTTTTGCGATCATGCCTGGCAGGTGCTCCTTACTATGCCTGAGATATCTCTCTCTACTTGATGCTCAGTAAATCTTCCTTGGAGTGTCAGCTCTGATGTTACCTTTTCTGTGAAAGCCCCTCTCTCCCAGGTGGAATCTGCTCCAGCCACCCTTGGTCTTCCAAATGTTTCACTGCAGCATTCATCTCAGCCCAACGGCTGGTACTTAACGCTTTGCTGAATGAAGGAAGCCAGGATCTAGGTATGCTAAGAGGCTGTGTTGCCCATTTTCCAGATAAACAGGAACTACTTCACAGAAATCTCATTCCTCAGCATTCTCAGCCAGGAAAATCATTTCCATATATAGCTCCCAGTAACATGGAGAAAGGGTCCAGTGGCTGAGTATTTAGCCCCTGCCTCCATGCACATATCATAGGCTCAGGAGACCCAGTTACTGCCCCATCAATCCTTACTGATTACAAGGGACCATGCTGCCCACCTCCATCCCCTCAATCTCTACAAGGACTATGGAAAAGAGGCCAAGCTGGCAGAGCTTCCCAGGCTCTGAGGCACATAGATTCCAGGGCCAGAGACGCTGTGGCTAGGCTCTCCTTGCTAGGGTACTAGCTCTCCCTCCTCAACCAACACATTCCCCAATTATCTACAGAAATCTGAAATTCATATACAGACTTTCAGCCTGGCAATACTTACTACCAGTACTTGCCTGGATTCCAGAAGTTACTCAGTAAGGCAAAGTCAGTACCTCAGTAACATATTTTTCCTGCAACTCCCTCAGGAGGCATATTGCAAACAGACAAACTCAGCAACAGGATCAGTGCTTAGATCTCTCAAGCTCAGCTCAGGATCTTCAGAGGACAGTTCAATTTGAAGCAATTCTACCTATATGGATAAGGGCAAAGCTGGCTTTCTAGCAGCAGCAGGGGTCTCCAAAACATTAAGGCAGCAGGCTCAACACGATGTTTGATAAGACTAGATTTCCCTTTTGATACAAGTTCCATAATTCAAGAAATGGGGGCTTTCTCTCCAGACTCTCAAAAGTGGGATCCACAGGAATCCTGGGTTAACTAGTAATAATGCACAGGCCTGATTTAGATTCCTGTCCTGGGAAGGACTGGTAACAGCCACAGAGCTTTCTGACTAGTTAGCAGAGGGTCGTATATACAGTTGGCCCTCCATATCTGCAGGTTCTGCATCTGTGGATTCAACCAACCACAGATTGAGAATATGTGGAAAATTATAAAAAAAAAATAGCAAAAAAAATACAAATAAAAATACAGCATAAGAACTATTTACGGCCGGGTGCGGTGGCTCACACTTGTAATCCCACCACTTTGGGAGGCCGAGGCCAGTGGATCACGAGGTCAGGCGATCGAGACCACGGTGAAACCCCGTCTCTACTAAAAATACAAAAAAATTAGCCAGGCATGGTGGCGGGCGCCTGTAGTCCCAGCTACTCGGAGAGGCTGAGGCAGGAGAATTGCTTGAACCCGGGAGGTGGAGCTTGCAGTGAGCCGAGATTGCGCCACTGCACTCCAGCCTGGGCCACAGAGCGAGACTCCGTCTCAAAAAAAAATAAAATAAAATAAAAAAGAACTATTTACATAGTATTTACATCATATTAGGTATTATAAATAACCCAGAGATGATTTAAACTATAAGGGAGGATGTGGGTAGGTTATACGCAAATACTACACTATTTTATTTCAGGGACTTGAGCATCCACAGATCTTGGCATCCACAGGGGTCTGGAACCAATCCCCTACAAATACAGAGAAATGACTGTACTATGTCAGTAGTCTCCTTTCTTTCCCAGACAACTTAGCTTGACTCTCTCAAAAGTTTCATTGGTCAGCATCTTCCCTGAGGTATAAAGACTTCTCAGGAATCATAAGCAAGAGGTTTAAGGTCAAAATTCAAACTTAGACCTGATTCCTAACTTTACAAGTCTCTATTCTTCACAAGAATGGTCAAAAGTGAGTGTAAACACAGCTGGAAGTTTTCAAGCAGATGTCTGAGGCGATCACTTTTTCAGGGATGTTTAAAAGGAATTTAATCACACTACTATTTCATTATATTTTAAGTTGCTTGAGAGTCAGGATACCATCCCAGTTATTTCTTTGCCCTTCCTCTCTAAATAAAATAAAGGCATAAAGGATTACTCTACACAGAGTAATAGTCAATAAATATTTGATGATTATTTAATTAACAAATACTTGTTTTTTTTTTTAAATGTGGGCAGATAAAATAGAGGGGGAGAAAAAAGGGATGAAATACTCACTGACGGAGAGGTGCCTGCTTCTTGGCTCGGGAGGCTGGTAGATAGTATTTATATCCCCTGCGGACTGGGAAGCCTTGATCCGCACCTGTCTGGACACCCCAGAGTGGGGAGAGGAACTGTTCTGTAAAAGAAGAGGAAAAAGGCTGAGCTACATCTTTACACAGTCAGGCCTGTCAAGGCCTTCTCACCCTTTTCCTAAGGACTCCCTGCAGGCTCAGCCATCTTCATGCTTTTAATACATGAGTTACCCAACTTTCCCCCAAATCTCACTCCTCTATTTGTCTCAGCAAACCACTATTCGCTCAAGGTAGTTTTACAGCTTCAATAATATATGAGTGCTGAGACCTAGTGCCCCAGTTTAACAGGTGATGATCCAGACATGGAGGAATAACAGGCATTCCTGTAATAATCTGCAAAACAGAAAAGAGAGCTGTAAATACCCTCTCATAAAATTCTCCAGAGAGTTTAGGAAGAGTAGCAGAAAATTATTTCTGCAGAGGAGGGAGTGAGAATGGAGAGTGAATGATGGCAACTTCCCTCCCCAACAAAATTCTGGTTGCTATATATGTATTTATCTTATTGACTGATTGATTGATTGATACAGAGTCTTGCTATGTTGCCCAGGCTGGACTCAAACACCTGGGCTCAAAGGATCCTCCCACCTCAGCTTCTGGGTTAGCTGAGACTATACGTATATGCTACCATGCCCAGCTTATATATGTATGTTTAAAAGTAGCTCAATATGCTTCTTTTTCCCAACCATAATCACTCCTTGAAAATTAAGAAGATTCCAGGGTTTACATGTAAATCATCTCAGGATCATGTTCAATTGGGAAAAGCTATCATAAGTACCATTCTGCCAGAGAGAGGTCAAGGGCCTGAGAGGAGGGTCAGCAATCCTCTCAGCACCCACCCACTCTTTCCACCGGGCCCAGTCCAGCCACCAGAGAAAACTAAGCAACAAACGGGGGCCTTTGCACTGAGAAAGCTTAAAACTAAATCCTGGAGGTAATCGAGTGATGTCAGGATGCTATTACAAATAAGCAGGGCACTGGTGAGAGTGGGGGTGAGAGCTCAGGATTTACAAACAAGTTGGTTCAAAGTTTCTACTTGCTCCTCTGTCTCCTCTACCTCCCCCTAACAAAAAAAGTCCGATCTAAACAAACTCTATATCCTGTCCTCCAGGAAAAAGGTTTCCTGCTCTCAGGGGAGAGTTCAGCTGCCAAGCAACCTCCCGTAGTCCCCATGCCAGACTTTATCACATGCAGGTTGTCTTGAAAAACTGTCTTGCTCTAACGGGAAGTCAGAACCAAGGGGAAGTGAATGTTCTTGCTGAAGCCTCCGATGTGCAATAGCTCTCTGCTAAGGGTCAAAAAGGAAACAACAGTCAAAGCCACATATTGGGGAGGCAGGCAAGTGAAGGGCAAGGGAGGGTCACAGTCTTGAACTCACAAAGACGAGGTGCATGATGAGCACCCTGCCACCTGCCTGAATGCAGGGCCTTACACATAGTGGGAATTCAATAAATCATGGCAACATGAATTTGAAATGTGTACCAAAGGACATACAATCTAAACCCTCAATTAAAAAATCTAAAAGCTAGGCCGGGAGTGGCTCATGCCTATAATCCCAGCACTTTGGGAGGCTGAGGCGGGCGGATCATGAGGTCAGGAGATCAAGACCATCCTGGCTAGCACAGTGGAACCCTGTCTCTAATAAAAATACAAAAAATTAGCTGGGTGTGGTGGCGGGCAACTGTAGTCCCAGCTACTCGGGAGGCTGAGGCAGGAGAATGGCATGAACCCGGGAGGTGGAGCTTGCAGTGAGCCAAGATCGCGCCACTGCACTACAGCCTGGGCGACAGAGCAAGACTCTGTCTCAAAAAATAAAATAAAATAAAATAAATAAAAAATCTAAAAGCTGAATTTCAATGGCCAGCACAAGCATAGATTTGTAAAAGAAAAGGCTGAGGTTGTGACAACAGGTTAGAAAGCAGGTGAAGAGAATCAGTGAAGGTCTCAAAGCAGAGCTTCTCATCCTTTAATGTACATATGAATCACCTGCAATCTTGTTAAAGTGCAGCTTCTGATTCGGTAGGTCTGGGGAGGAGCTCAGAGCTTGCATTTCTAATCAGCTTCCAGGTGATGCTGACACTGCTGTTCCACGGGCCACACTTTGAGTAGCCACGTCTTAGAAGTGAGTCATGCCTCAATTGCAGGTAATGGTTCTCAACCCTAGCTGCCCATGAGAATTGCCTGTGGAGCTTTTTTTTTTTTTGAGACAGAGTCTCGCTCTGCGCCCAGGCTGGAGTGCAGTGACGCGATCCTGGCTCACTGCAAGCTCCGCCTCCCGGGTTCACGCCATTCTCCTGCCTCAGCCTCCCGAGTAGCAGGGACTAGAGGCGCCCACCACCACGCCCGGCTAATTTTTTGTACTTTTATTAGAGACAGAACCTGCCTCCCGGGTTCAGGTGATTCTCCTGTCCCCACCTCCTGATCACAGGCACGCACCACCATGCCCGGCTAAAGTTTTTTTTTTTTTTTTTTTTTTTTTTGAGACGGAGTTTCACTCTTGCTGCCCAGGCTAGGAGTGCAATGGCACAATCTCGGCTCACTGCAACCTCTGCCTCCCGGGTTCAAGTGATTTTCCTGCCTCAGCCTCCTGAGTAGCTGGGATTACAGGCATGTGCCACCACGCCCAGCTAATTTTTTGCATTTTTAGTAGAGATGGGGTTTCTCCATGTTGGTCAGACTGGTCTCAAACTCCTGACCTCAGGTGATCTGCCCGCCTTGGCCTCCCAAAGTGCTGGGATTACAGGGGTGAGCAACCGTGCCCAGCTGCCTGTGGAGATTTTGACACCTCAGATCAACAGAACCTCTGGACATAGAGTCCAAGCACTGATATTTTTTAATATTCAGCCAAATTTTGAAAACCTCAATTTAAGGGGGCAAAAGGGAATGGTATGGTAAATAAAAATGAGGTTGCTTCAAGGGTTTAGGACACCTTGAATAAGACTCAGAAGTGGGGAAAAAGAGGAAGGAGGAAGGTGGGACTATGCCTGAGAATATAAGGGGACTGTCTCCGTGACAGGAGAGCCCATAGGTATGAACTGTGTAGCTAGCAGAACATTCTAAAGACAACAAATAGAATATGGTGTTTGACCATTCCATGAACACCTCACTAAAGGACTCTGGGTAGAAGTGTGCTGTGCTAACACAAACAATATGAAAAATTACCAGGAAACCATGTGCATCAAGATTTCAGTGACTGGAAGATAGGAGATCAGCAGAAAAATAAGTTACAAAAGTCTACCCACAAATTATCTCAATAAAAGATTTGGCAAGTGATTCAACGATGCAGGGAGGAGGTAAAACGGGGAGAGGGGTTGCTTTAGTTTGTTACATGGGAATGTAAGGTAAGAAATGGCACACTGGATCACCAAGAGCATCCTGTCCAGTCCTCTGTTTTAATGGTGGTACCAAGAGATATTTGCGTGGAAGACCATGATAGTTATGATAGCTGTGAAAGCATCTGAGGTGATTTAATTAAATTTACAGCTTTATCATCCATGAATTTATTAAAGCCCTTTTTAAAATCTGCTTTGAAGCTATACAATTTCAGAATAATAGATGCCACATATATCATCTTTTTTCTTTTTGAGACAGGGTCTTGCTCAATCATCCAGGTTGGAGTGCAGTGGTGCAATCATAGCTCATTGCAGCCTGGAATCCCTTGGCTCAAGTGATCCTCCCGCCTCAGCCTCCCACGTAGGTGGAATTGCAGGCATTTGCCACCACGACTGATTTTAAAACTTTTGTAGAGATGGGGGTCTTGCTATGTTACCCAGGCTGGTTTATCACTTGTTATGCAAATTATTTCTTTTTTGTTCTAAGATAATGCTCAATATTCAAGGAGTTCATCCAAATTGAGATTAGGTGAATAAATCTGTGTCTTCATTATCCATGCTCTTAGATGCTTTAAAGACTTTGATTATATATGCTTAGGCTGTCTTTCCTGACTAAAGAGTTCTAAACTTTTTTTTTTTTTTTTTGAGACGGAATTTTGCTCATCCCCCATACTGGAGTGCAATGGCACAATCTCGGCTCACTGCAACCTCCACCTCCCAGGTTCAAGCAATTCTCCTGCCTCAGCCTCCCGAGTAGCTGGGATTGCAGGCATGCGCCACCATGCTCAGCTAATTTTGCATTTTTAGTAGAGACAGGGTTTCACCATGTTGGTCAGGCCGGTATCAAATTCCTGACCTCAAGTGATCCACCCACCTCAGCCTCCCAAAGTGCTGGGATTATAGGCATGAGCCACCACGCCAGGTCAAGCGTTCTAAACTTTTACACTGTTCATATATGAAAGTGACTCCAACTCCTTGAAAATTTTGTCTTCTGGACGTTTGCTAGCTCAGTTGTCTTCGAAGCTGCAGGGAACAGAATGATACATCTCACAAGTTCTCCTCATGGACAATATTATACTTCTGCTTGGCTTCTAATGATTTCCAACTGTGGAGGAACCTGGATAAGGTTTCCCAAGGACTACAATAATTCTAAGATCCCTCTTCTGGGGCCGGGCGTGGTGGCTCACACCTGTAATCCCAGCACTTTGGGAGGTCAAGGCGGTCAGATCATTTGAGGTCAGGAGTTCGAGACCAGCCTGGCCAACATGGCGAAACATATGAAAAATACAACAGACAAACCAACCAACCAACCCAGCAACAACAAAACAGGTCTACCCTGGAGTCATATTCTAATTTTTTCTATTTTCCTCCCTTTCTGATCCTTTATCCCACTTTCTTTTTCTTCCTCTTCCTTCTCCTTCTTCTTTGTCAAATAGAAGATTGAGTTATTATCATTGATCCATACAAAGTCCCTCTCTCATTTATTTTCTTTAATTCCCACCTCCCATTTCTATTCCCCGTCTTCCCATGTGCAACTTTCCTAATATGTTTGATATGCATCTTTTTGTTTGTATGTATTTTTAGAAAATGTTGTTTTGTGTGCAAAAAAAAATTAATAAAATTCCTTCTAGTCCTAAAAAAAACAAACAAAACGAAAGTTAAGATGCTAAATTTTATGTTATGTGTATTTTACCACAATAAATTGGAAAAAATAATTAACCTGGAAAAAAAAAAAAGAAAAGAAATGGTCAGCATGAGCAGCATTCCACCTAAACTTTGTCCTAGTCACTACATCCATACTTATGCTGCCATGTTGGCTGTCCACATAAAGAAAATGAAAGGCTGTCAAGCATAAGAAAAGGAAATGGTGCCAAGAAACCTTTAGAAACATGCATCTGAAGAAAACTGGTAGAGGAATCAGTAATTGGAAGACAGATACAGATTGCAAGCATTCTTGTGAAATGCAGGCCTCCAGGAATTCTTCAGGAGAGAAAACTGTGCATAAGGGATAATTCCCCACTTCTGACACCCCACAGACTGCCTGCCATTGGGTAAAGCAGCAGCTGATAAGTTATAAGAGGCCCCCAACCCATGGATTTTTGAACAAAAGGAAAAGTTTGTTTCCTACAAGTGTTCCAAGGGAAAGGCAAGGTGTTGTGGTAGTTGGGTTTATAAAGCATGACAGTCTCAAATCTTTGACAGTCTTTCCTAATCAGCACTGCCAAACGAATCAAATTTCTCTCGTTGGGGTCAAAATCTAATTGAAAAAACATAAATTTAGAGCACAAGAATTTTATTCTTTATCTTAAAGTATTTTCCTTCCTCCCTCACCATAAGTCAAATAACCTTTAGATGCAATGTTAACACTGACAATCTGGCTTTTCGGTGAAATCAAATGAAGAATGTTCACTGGCCACTGACAAGTGGGCTGTGCTGTGCTTATGCTCTCAATTTGGCAGTGGCTGAGGAACAAAAACGTCTGTCAAGGAGGCAAGAGAAGTTCCTGAAGGAAAACAAGCTTTGTCTTCAGCTGCCAGACCATGACAGGGGCTACTTACATGGTTTCTGTCCTGGGACAACAGCAATATCCTAAGGCTTTTCATGCTTGAGCTTCTATCCAAAATGTCAATTGCTTTATCAAGATCATCTTGGTTTTTCAGCAGGATGGAGAGCTGTGATACAAGACACAGAAAAGGGAAATAATATAAAACAGAAGTTTATCTCAATGTTTCACTTTGCAGAAATAAAATAAACAAAAAATAAAAATAAGTTTGGAGGAAAACAATCTCACTGGATACTATGGGGTCTTAAAATATCTAGTTGAAACCATAGAGATTTTTTTCTCTAAATGTACAATTCAAAAATTTGTAGTACCTTTACATAGTTGTGCAACCATCATCATAATCCAATTTTAAAACATTTCCAGAACTCCAACAGGATCTCTTGTGCCCATTTATGGTCACTCCTCCTTCCCACCTCCAGCCCCAGGCAACCACTACTCTCTATCTCTATTGATTTGCCTTTTCTGGACATTTCATTCCATTTAGACTCATACAGTTCATACATATTCAATTCAGTTCATAAAGATTCAATCTTTCTCATCTAGCTTCTTTCACTTAATGTTTTTTAGTTCATCCATGCTGTAGCATACCTCAGTACCCTGTTGTGAGACACTTTCTGAGAAGAGCTTCTTCTCCAAAAACATCATCAAGTTGCAAACAGTTATAGCCCCCATATTCTTTTCCAAATTAAGTAGGATCATGTCCCACTCTATCTCCAATTGTGCTGACATTAATAGAACACACAGAAAAGGAAGAGGAGGGGTGGAGGGATGGTCAGAGGATGAAAATTGTTATACAAATAAAAACACAAATTTAGACTGCATAGCACAGTTTAATATCTTTCTGTTTAAGGGAAAAGTCAGCGACTAGAACCTGAAAACTACCTCCTCCATTCTCACGGAGCTTTTCCCCCTTTGCTCGGCACTTCTCTCTCCTGTCGCCATATGAAGGACGTGTTTGCTTTCCCTTCCGTCATGATTATAAGTTTCCTGAGGCCTCTCCAGCCATGCTGAACTGTGAGTCAATTAAACCTCTTTCCTTTATAAATTACCCAGTCTTGGGCAGTCTTTTACAGCAGCGTGAGAACAGACTAATACACTCATATGTTCCAGTGAAGTACTAAATAGAAGGTCCCTGAGGGTACAAATAAGTCTCACTCACTGCAAAAAGCAGAGCATGTTATGAATACTTGGTATTAGGAGATTCATAAGATGCAAACGTATGCCTTGCCTAGGACCTAGCAAATGTCAGATCTTATTATTTTTTGGAGAGACAGTCTTACTCTGTCGCCCAGGCTGGAGTGCAGTGGCACAATCTCAACTCACTGCAACGTCCACCTCCTGGGTTCAAGCGATTCTCCTGCCTTAGCCTCCAGAGTAGCTGGGATTACAGGTGCACATCACCACTCCCCACTAATTTTTTTTTTTTTTTTTTAGTAGAGACTATGTTTTGCCATATTGGTCAGGTTGGTCTTGAACTCCTGACCTCAAGTAATCTGCCTGCCTCAGCCTACCAAAGTGGTGGGATTACAGGAGTGAGCCACCATGCCTGGCCAGATTTTATACATGTATGGTAAACACAAAATCAAGCAAAAGTCCAATTAACTCATACAGTTCCCAATTTATAATACAAGATTTTTTTTTTTTTTTTTTTTGAGACAGCATCTCCCTCTGTTGCCCAGGCTGGAGTGCAGTGGCATGATCTCAGCTCACAGCAACCTCCACCTCCTGGGCTAAAGTGATCCTCCTGCCTCAGCCTCTCAAGTAGCTGGGATTACAGGCATGAGGCACCACACCCGACTAATTTTTGTACTTTTTGTAGAGATGGGGTTTCACCATGTTGTCCAGGCTGGTCTTGAACTCCTGAGCTCAAGAGATCTTCCCGCCTCAGCCTCCCAAAGTGCTGGCATTACAGGCATGAACCACTGCGCCTGGCCAAAAACACTACATATTTAAAACAAAATCTCAAAACTACTTATGGAATGGGAGACTGTTCTGCAAATCATATTATATTGCAAAAGAATTTCTTCCTGTGGACATTCAAAGTGGGAATAAATAAGAATGGTTCAGAAGGGAGTTAAATAAGAATGGTTGGGAAGGGAGTTAAATAAAAAAAACCAAGTAGGGTGGGGATAGTGGCTCACACCTGTAATCCTAGGAGGCTGAAGCGGGAGGATCACTTGAGGCCAGGAGTTTAAGACTAGCCTGGGCAAAATAGTGAGACCCCCATCTCTACAAAATTTTTTTTTTTTTTTTTTGAGACGGAGTCTCGCTCTGTCGCCCGGGCTGGAGTGCAGTGGCGCAATCTCGGCTCACTGCAAGCTCCGCCTCCCGGGTTCACGCCATTCTCCTGCCTCAGCCTCTCCGAGTAGCTGGGACTACAGGCGCCCGCCACCATGCCCGGCTAATTTTTTTGTATTTTTAGTAGAGACGGGGTTTCACCATGGTCTCGATCTCCTGACCTCGTGATCCACCCGCCTCGGCCTCCCAAAGTGCTGGGATTACAAGCGTGAGCCACCGCGCCCGGCCACAAAAATTTATTTTTAATTAGCTCAGTGTGGTGGCATGTGCTTATAGTCCCAGTTACTGGGGAAACTGAGGTGGGGGGATCACTTCAACCCAGGATGTCGAGACTGCAGTGAGCCATGATTGCACACTGCACTCTGGTCTGGGCAACAAAGTGAAACCCTGTCTCAAACCAAAAACAAAAACAAAACCCACAGTGACATATCACTTTACACCTACTAGGATGGCTATTAAAAAAAAGAAAATAACAAATGTTGGTAAGCATGGTGGAGAAACTGCAGCCCTCATTGATATGGTTTGGCTGTGTCCCCACCCAAATCCCATATTGATTGTAGTTCCAATAATCCCCATGTGTCGTGGCAGGGACCTGGTGGGAGGTAACTGAATCACGGGGGTGGTTACCCCCATGCTGCTGTTCTCATGAGATCTGATGGTTTTATAGGGGGCTTTTTCTCATTTGCTTGGCCCTTCTCTCTCCTGTTGCCACGCGAAGGACGTGTTTGCTTTCCCTTCCGTCATGACTGTAAGTTTGCTAGGCCTCCCCAGCCATGCTGAACTGTGAGTCAATTAAACCTCTTTCCTTTATTTATTTAAAAAAAAAAAAAAATTTTTTTTTTGAGACGGAGTCTCAACTCTGTCGCCCAGGCCGGAGTGCAGTGGCGCAATCTCGGCTCATTGCAACCGCCGCCTCCCAGGTTCAAGTAATTCTTCTGTAGCGTCAGCCTCCTGAGTAGCTGGGACTACAGGTGTGCGCCACCATGTCCAGCTAATTTTTGTATTAGTAGCAGAGACAGGGTTTCACCATGTTGGCCAGGCTGGTCTTGAACTCCTGACCTCGTGATCTGCCCGCCTCAGCCTCCCAAAGTGCTGGGATTAACAGGCCTGAGTCACTGCACCTAGCCACCTGTTTCCTTTATAAATTACCCAGTCTCAGGCAGTTTTTTATAGCAGAATGAGAATAGACTAATACACTCATAAGTTGCTAGTGGGACTGTAAAATTGTGCAACCATTATAGAAAAGCTGGGCAGTTCCTCAAAAAGTTAGAGTTATCTTATGACCCAGAAATTCCATGCCTAGGTATATACCTTATAGAATTGAAAACATATGTTCATTTAAACACTTGTATACAAATGTTCATAGCAGCACTATTTAATCACCAAAAAATGAAAACAACCCAAATGTCTATCAATAGATGAATAGATACACAAAATGTGGTATATCCATAAATGGAATATTTATTATTCAGCCATAAAATAGAATGACATACTGACAACATGCACAGATGACCCTTGAAAACATATGCTTAGTCAAAGAAGCCAGACAAAAAAGGTCATGTACTGTATGATTCCACTACACGAAATGTTCAGAATAGGTAAATCCAAAGAGACAGAAAGATAAGTGCTTACCAAGAGCTGGGAAGAGGAGAGAAAGGGGAATAACTGCTAATAGGTACAGGGTTTCTCTTTGGAGTGATAAAAATGTTCTGGAGGCCAAGTGCGGCGGCTCATGCCTGTAATCCCAGCACTTTGGGAGGCTGAGGCAGGCAGATCGCTTGAGCTCAGGAATTTGAGACCAGCCTGGGCAACATGGTGAAACCCTGCCTCCATAAAAAAATACAGAAAAATTAGCTGGGTGTGGTAGTGTGTGCCTGTAGTCCCAGCTACTTGAGGGGCTGAGGTGGGGGGATCGCTTGAGTGCAGGAGGTCAAGGCTGCAGTGAGCCGTGTTTGCGCCACTGCACTCCAGCCTGGGCGACAGAGCAAGACTCTGTCTCAGAAAAAAAAAGAAAATGTTCTGGAATTAGATAGTGGTGTTGGTTACACAACTCTATCAGCATACTAAAAACCACTGAATGGTATACTTTTAGATGATAAATTTTTTAATCTCAATAAAACTATAATTACAAAGACATAAATAAATAAAATCTCAGTAGATTTTTCATTTGGGATTCTTAGATCCTGACAGTGCAGGGTTTCAAGGGCAAACAAAAGAACAGAATAGGGGGATTTTAAATTAATCAAATGTAAGTTAGTCAACTCCTGATCATTAACATTAGTAGAGTATGTTAAGACATGTATGAACTAAAATAATAACAATGATTTATATGTGGCTTTAGAATAAAGAAACATCAGGAATTCTTAATGGAAATATTAACTGAAAAAGAAAAGAGTACTAAATCATTCAGAAAAGTCTTTACTGAAAGAAAAATTTTAACTCCTCATCAAATAAAATAAAACTACACAGTGAAGATCTGGTTCTCCAAGGGTCATGATGTTGCCCAGCTTTCTTGTCTTGCACCCCTAACTCAGTTTGCTCGAGGTACACGTTCTTTACTCAGCATAAATACACTGCAAAGCACCAGCCTAAGCTGATTGTAGTCTTTAATATTCTTCTTGGAGCTGGGAAAGCAGCCCAGAAACTGACAGTCAAAAGAATTCCTTCCTGGGTGATATTCAAAGTAGAAGTAAATAAGGACCGCTGGGGTGGAGTGAGGAGGAGGAGGAGTTAAAGAACTTATTGGAGCAGGTGCTAACATTTGAAACAAATAAGCTCCAATCAGAAGAAACTCTGAGAGAAGAATCCTGCATTTATGACTGTAATAGATGACCTACTCACTGGTTTTTTACACCTCCCTAGCCCCTGCTAAACCCTCTGGATTCTTGTTAAGGCTGTGCTGGGGGAAAAAAAATAAGATACTCCTACAAAATGTAAAGGAGACAATATAAGCCCTAGCCCTGGTACCATACCTGATTCCACCATGGAATATTAGAGCTATCTGCACTGATTAAGTAGGGGGAATGAAGATGGCTGAGATGGCTGAGTAATCTCCCATGTAGTAAAACACAGAAATCCCAGAGTTGTTGGAATTAAGAAAAGGGGTCTAGAAATGAAAACCTGCAGATGATATTAGAGAAACAAACTTTAAAGGCTCTGTTAAACAGAGAGAAAAAAGGTAGGCATCTGCCCCTCTTGTCCCTGCCCCATCCATCTGCCTTCTTACCTCATTGTTCATGTAATGTAGATCAAGAGGTTGTCCAAATACTGTTGTCACCTTGTGCTCCACATCTTCGTATTTCACAGGCCGGCTGAACGCTATAATTCTGAAAAGAAACAGAAAGAAAGGTTGGTTAATTGTATACTTAAAATGTAGGGTTTAAAAAGCAATGGTCTGAGTATATTCTTCCTTTCTTCTCAACATAGGATTCTGTTTTCTTTCACTCAATTTGCCTTTTCCCGATTGTTTCCTTTTTTCCTCTTCTCTACCGTTACCTTTCACCTTTTGAGCATCTATCTATCAGGTTTGACAACAGTACCCACAACTATTGCTCAATCCCAACCATTCATCTACCACTTCAACTTAGACTCTTCTGCCAATGACAAAAGAAGCCACTAGATTTAAAAACTATGTTCCAACGATGAGAACACATGGACACATGCGGGGGGGAACAATACACACTGGGGCTGTAGGGACTTGGGGAGGGAGAGCATCAGGAAGAATAGCTAATGCCTACTGGGCTTTATACATAGGTGATGGATTAATCCGTGCAGCAAACCACCATGGCACACGTTTAACTATGTAACCAACCTGCACATCCTACACATGTACCCCAGAACTTAAATAAAAGTTGAAAGAAAGAAATTATTTAGGAAATAAGCTAGAAAACGTAGAGACTGGAGTAGCAGTCCTGAAAACATGGCCTCAACTCCTAAGGGCCTCAACTCCACGACTTGAAAGGTCTTTTCCATTGTTCATCTTTGAGATGCCATAAGAATCTCCATACTGATTTTCCCCAGAATTAAGATTTTCTACTACAGAGTCACAGGAATTCCCCCTTGAGTTGGTGATATGCCTGATCAGTTTTCTTAACCAGTGATGTATCTGTGCATGTAAGTAGTATTGACATTAAAGCTTTTCTGGAGAGACTCATTAGGTCAGTTCGAAGAACAATTTCTACAAATATAAGGTAGAGTAAGGACTCATCCAAAGAGGTGTAAAATATGATTTGTTATGAAATACTTCAGCAAAATTTAAAAGTGGGAATTGATAAAACAAGACTGGGAAAATGTTAGTAATGTTGAAGCTGGGTGACAGGTCCATGGGAGTTCAGTTTAATACTCTGTCTACTTTTGTGTGTGCTTGAAATTTCCATAATAAAAAGTTGTGGGTTTTTTGTTTGCTTATTTGTTTTGAAACAGAGTCTCGTTCTGTCACCTAGCCTGGAGTGCAGTGGCATGATAACGGCTCACTGCAGCTTCAACCTCTGGGGCTCAGGCGATCCTCCTGCCTCAGCTTCCCAAGTAGCTGGGACTACTGGCATGCACCGGCTAATTTTTTATTTTTTGTAGGGATGGGCCTCAATAAGTTGCCCAGGCTGATCTCAAACCTCTGAACTCAGGCAATCCTCCCACGTCAGCCTTCCAAAGTGCTGGTATTATAGATGTAAGCCACTATGCTTGGCCAATAAAAAGTTTTAATCAATGTATTAGGTTGAACTATATGAGACTACCGATGGCCAACCATTTTATATGGGTTCAACCCAATACTCTAAAACATAGATAATTAAAAATAATCAGAGACAAATTAAACAGAAAAGAATATCAGAAAGAAACTCATACACACACATACTCTCAAATTTATATAAGAAAATATAGAATTAAAAAAAATCTTGGGGGCCAAGCACTTTGGGAGGCCAAGGTAGGAGGCTCACTTGAGGCTAGGAGCTCAAGATCAGCCTGGGCAAGATAGTGAGCCCCCGTCTACTAAAATTTTTTTTAAAAAATTAGCCAGGTGTGATAGTACATGCCTATAGTCCCAGCTACTTGGGAGGCTGAGGTGGGAGGATCACTTGAGCCCAGGAGGTCAAGGCTGTAGTGAGCTGTGATCATGCCACTATACTCCAGCCTAGGTGACAGAACGAGACCCTGTCTTAAAAAAAAAAAATATATATATATATATATATATATATATATACACACACATATAGAGAGAGAGAGAGAAAGAGAGAGAGAGAGAGAAGGTCTTCCTAACCGTAACATAAAATACAGAAGACAAGCCAGGCATGATGGCTCATGCCTGTAATCCCAGCACTTTGGGAGGCTGAGGTGGGTGGATCACCTGAGGTCAGGAGTTCAAGACTAGCCTGGCCAACATGGCAAAACCCCATCTCTACTAAAAATTTAAAAATTACCTGGGTGTGGTGGCACATGCCCTGTAATCCCAGCTACTTGGGAGGCTGAAGCAGAAGAATCACTTGAACCCAGGAGGCGGCAGTTGCAGTGAGCTGAGATCACACCACTGCACTCCAGCCTGGGCAACAGCGTGAGAGACTCTGTCTCTAAAAAAAAATAAATAAATAAATAAACTCTGTCTCAAAAAAAAATAAATAAATGATTGCAAAATAAGCCATCAACAAAGTTAAACAAATATCAAACTTTGAGAAAATACTTGTAAAAAATCAATAAAAGACAAACAATCTAATAGAAAAGGCAAAAGATTAGACAATTCACAGAAGAATTGTAAGTGGCTAATAAAACACATGAAAAGATGCTCAATGTGACTGGAGAAATGCCTATTAAAACAACCTTCATCTCTTAGTACACCTAAATAGGATAAAATCAGACTAGTGTGTGTTGGAGCAGGCAATATTCAGCCATGGGCCTGCACAGTTCTTGTCCTCTTCCATGCTGAGAGGAAGAAGTGTGTGGTTCTTTCTCATCTTCCCTGCTCCCCCAGAGTGGGAAGTGGTGTAACCAGAGGAAGAAGCAACAAGCCTCAAGAGAGAGGGATCTAAACCCTTGGGTTTTAATAAAATCTGACCAGATAATTTCTTTAATGTTCTTCTGTGACAGGTTGGCTTAAATCGGTGAGAAGCATAAAAGCCTGCATCATCTAGAACTGTATCTGCACTATTCAATATGGCAGCCATTAGCCACATATGACTATTTAAATTTAAATTGATTAAACTGAAAATTGGTTCCTGAACAGGTACAGTGACTCATGCCTATAATCCCAGAACTCTGGAAGGCCAAGGCAGTCGGATAGCTTGAGTCCAGGAGTTTGAAACCAGCCTGGGCAACATGGCAAAACCCTGTCTCTACAAAAATTACCTGGCTGTGGCAGTGTGCCTGTTGTCCCAGGCACCTGGGAGGTTGAGGCAGGAGAACTGCTTGAGCCCAGGAGGTGGAGGCTCCACAATCACGCCACTGTACTCCAGCCTGGGCAACAGAGACCCTATTTTTTTTTTTTTTTTGAGATGAAGTCTTGCTCTGTCGCCTAGGCTGGAGTGGCGCAATCTCGGCTCACTGCAAGCTCCACCTCCCGGGTTCACGCCATTCTCCTGCCTCAGCCTCCCGAGTAGCTGGGACTACATGCGTGCACCACCACACCCAGCTAATTTTTGTATTTTTAGTAGAGACAGGGTTTCACCATGTTGGCCAGGCTGGTCTCGAACTCCTGACCTCAGGTAATCTTCCTGCCTCAGCCTCCCAAAGTGCTGGGATTATAGGCATGAGCCTCTGTACCTGGCCCAGAGACCCTGTCTTAAAAGAAAAAGGTTTCTCTGTCTCACCAACCACATTTCAAATGCTCACTAGCCACATGTACAGCAGCCATATGTATACTGGACAGCACAGATATAGAACATTTCCATTATAACAGAAAGTTTCACTGGGCAACATTGATAGACTATTAATATAAACCATAATCTATCCTTCACACAAAGCCTAACATCTCAAGAAGATAATTCCTTCATGTTTTTTCCTTTGTCCTTTCCACCTTTCATTTTTGGAAATTATACTGCTAACCAAATTAGTTTCATCTCCACTAGGAAATCCATTCAGACTGTAATTCTTCTGTGTGTGTGTGTGTGTGTGATGGAGTCTCGCCCTGTCCCCCAGGCTACAGTGCAGTGGCTCGAACTCGGCTCACTGCAATCTCCACCTCCCAGGTTCAAGCGATTCTCCTGCCTTAGCCTCCCGAGTAGCTGGGACTACAGGTGCCGGCCACCACGCCCGGCTAATTTTTGTATTTTTAGTAGAGACGGGGTTTCACCATATTGGTCAGGCTGGTCTCGAACTCCTGACCTTGTTATCTGCCCACCTCACCCTCCCAAAGTGCTGGGATTACAGGCGTAAGCCACCACGCCCGGCCCAGACTGTAATTATATTTTTTCTTCCAAATCAACTGTCCCAAGCAATGATACTGTTAGGTGCTATCTAGATGGATTCTCTAGACAGAGGTGTTTTCTGAAGCCTTTTGAGAGGATAGCTTTCTATTAATGCCTAATAGCAAATCATACCCCTCCTTCTTCAAGGCCTCAGCAACAGTTCAAAAGGGTCCAGCCTTTCTGGATAAAATACCAGAAGTCCACTCAGATGTCCCTAGCACACTAATGAAAAAGGATCATGATCAGAGATAAATTCTTCTGCATTTGGCCTGGCAATGAGCCATTCAAAACCCACAAAAGCAGCTTGAAAGTCTGGTCAAGATCAGAGACCAGGACTTCCAGATTGGGTAAGATCTAAGCTGCTGCCATCCTATTGAATAACAGGCATTTTTAGGCCAGTGCTTCAAAGAGAGGTCTAACACCCGTGCAACCACCCCCATCAGTGTATCATTAACATTTCCAAAGGGAAGGAGATCTTAATCTACAATCCTTCTCCCCAGCCCTCCTGAGGTCAAGAGGGAGGACAGTCAGGGGTCTGGTCCCCATACTCTCAAAGTAATGGGAAAGTCAGCCCACCAGAATGAATACCTGTCATGGATAAGTGGGAAAAGTCATGACTTCTTTACTCTTTCCTGTGAATTCTAATTCTATAAGGGCCTACACATTTAGATAAATACTACCCATATTCCAGGTAAAAAGTTAAAAATGCCCACAATGACATTCTCTACAAAATCCTGACATGAAATACATGAAACTAGAGCTGTGTGGCACAGAGTACTAACTCTGCTGGCTTCCCTGCACCAACTTTATAAAGTCCTCAATTCCACATATAGTACACAAACACTGAAATGCCATGGCTCCTGAAAACAGCTCCATAAAAAGAGAACGCACCATTTTCAAAACCTTGATAGCAACGTTCTGCTGCTCAGGGCTTCAGAAGGCCATTCCTGCCTGACCACCTTAAATATTTGTGGTTTCAATCTGGCAGCTTCTCTGAAACCAAACACATACACTTTCTCAGTGTAAGCCTGCTCACTGTAACTGCATACCACTTTGGGAACAGGGAATTCAGGAGAGCCTAACTGCATAATTGGGCTCCAACACAATTGTGCTTTTGATTGAAAACTGTTGCTCTGAGTTTGGCCATCCCTTTAAAACTCAGGTTGGAAAGTGTGAAAAGTAGCAACAATGAAGTGACAATTTAACTTCTCTGCTAATGGCAGGACACAGGAAGAGCAGCTGGGGACAGAGCTCAGACCTTCCTCCCTCCAGGCCTGGAACTCACATGGGAGCAGAAGGACCCTGGCTCTGCAGACCACACTTTCCACAATGTTTCCACCGGGCTGCCTCTGACAACCTTGTAGGCTTGTGAATGTGTATTTTAAAGGGAGAATAGTAGCCACAGGTCTCCACTGGAGCCAGCTGCAAAGCAGGCTGAAAGGTATCAACTGCAGAGAACTACCAGAATCAAGAATGTTTAGAGGTACTAAGGTCCTGTGGTGAGATTCTTAAAGCAGGAAGACCTCATACTAATGGGTATGCTCTTCACCTGTCCAAATGCTCAAAGCAAAGGAAAGCTGGGGGTGGCGGGGGGAGTATATCAATGGGAAAGAAAGGCAAAGAGTGGAAAAAACACCAAAAGGCACATTTATGTGTACATGTGCCACACATGCACAAACATGCAAGGTCTCAAATATCCCATGACCAGAGTTCTTTGTGCTTTCTGAATTTTTCCTTAAATAACTTCAGAAATTAAGTACAGTCACATTTTTTCTACTGAGAACTTCTACCTTGGCTTCCCACAAAAAATAACAATAATGAAAATACTGACAATGGAGAAAAGGACAGAAGAGTTTTGTAACATTACTTTAACTTCCCTAATGAGGTAAGATTGAGAACACAGACCGAAAAACTCCCTCTTTCTATGTCCTCAAAGGAGCTAAAATCTTTTACAACTGATGGACTTGGTGCAGCTTCCCATGACCTAGAGACATCATGAAGAAACTTCTAACTCACCAACCTGACCCTTGACGTGGACAAACCCAGGGCTGCTCTACTGGGAATAGTAATGGCACCATATCACAGGAGAATCCTGCCCTCCCTCTAATGCCCACAGGTGACACAGTGTCAGTGTGTCTGAAAGCCATGACTCTGAGTAGGGCCAGAGTCCTCACTTCCTAATAAAATGTCAGACCTCACAGCAGCAGAATAGAGCAGAATAGTAAAACATCAGCAGTTGAAATGGCTTCCAATGCTAAGATAGGAACAAGGTTCAATTAGTAGGCCAAGACAAGGGTGAAACTTTCCTCCCTTTATGCCCAATCCACCCTATTACCCAGCCAGTGGCCCCACAGGGATCAGGACAGGGGAATGACTTCCATGAACTCAATGCTATCTGAGAACTTTGGCATACATGAAAACAACTACTCATCAGAAGGCAGACTTACCGCCTCTCCCCGTTGTGCTCAAACTTGATTCTGACGTCACTCTGCCAAAAAGAATGATAGACAGGTTAGAGAATTCTCTGGAATGTGTCACTACTGCCATTGCCAAGTAAGCCTTGGGCTGTCCGTTAGCAACATTAGGCATACATCCCTGATGGCTCCTGGTCCAGCTTCTCTTCCCAGATGGGCATGGGCATTCCTTTCCAATGAGTTAAAACTTCCAGTTCTAACATCGGGGACAACAAAGCTCTTAGGGTAAGATCCCTAGGTGGCTGCCCAGCTCAGTTGCTATGCTGTGACATGCTGTTTCTAGCTTCATACACACCCTATTTCTACAATTGGCTCTGGAAGTTTCTCCCACTCTATCACCTCCTGACCATGATACCTTTCCTTGTTGGCCGATGTGACTGAAGACAAAAAAGAAATTTTGCTGCTGATGCTTTCTAGCTATATGACCACAGGCAAGTTACTTATCCTCTATGAGTCTTAGTTTTTCCATCTGTAGAGTAAGCCTAAACATACCTTGCAGAGTTCTTATGACAACTAAATGTAAGTAAAATACCTGACACATAATAGGCATGCAATATTTGGTTTTTGCTGCTGCTGCCATTGGTACCACCATCATTGATTTCCCACGACCCTCCCAAAGCTACCCCACTGGGGGTAAAGTAGGACCTTATACACTGTTCCCAGCCTTTTCCTAAATGACCATCATGAGTAGCCTGTCAACTGCAGGAGAGCAGAGATCAGGTCTATCATGTTTCTCTTTTTTTGAGATGGAGTCTCACTCTGTCACCCAGGTTGGAGTGCAGTAGCACAATATCGGCTCGCCGCAACCTCTGCCTACTGGGTTCAAGCAATTCTCTTGCCTCGGCCTCCCGAGGTCTATCATGTTTCTATATCCCCAGTGCCAGGCAAAGGAAATGGCATATAATATTTGTGCTTAATAATATCTGTTAAGTGGTTGAATGAATTGAAGAACAGAACTAAGTATAAATATGAGAAATAAGAGGAAGTAGAAGTGTTAAAATGACAAAGAACAAATTAAGGAGGAAGAGATATTGCAGAAGAGCAAACAAACAACTTGAGGGAGTTTTAAAAATGACAGGGAAAGGAGAGAGATATTACAGAAGAACAGGTGTAGAGGAAAAGATAGGTAAGATGGGCAGGAAACCAGCAAGTAATAGAGATAAAGGAAAGAATGAAGTCATAGTCGATGAAGAAAAATTATATTGAAGAAGACAAATTAATAGGCTGTGGCTTGGAAGAAAGAGGGCTTAAGAGTATTTGAAGACGAGGAACACACAGCAAACAGAGAAGATGACAGAAAAGGGAGTGAGTTTGAAAGGAAGGGTAGATGCCTAAAGGACTCCCTTTTCCCAAGGCATTAGGGGACTAGACTTCTCTTCCAGTTCAATGAATTACAAGAGTGGTTCTAATTTACACTGTAAAAATTATTGAAGACCCCAAAGAGCTTTTGCTTATGTGGATTGTATCTATTGGTATTTACCATATTCAAAGTTAAAACTGAGAAAATTTACTTTATTCATTTAAAATGGCAATTAAAGGCCAGGTGCAGTGGCTCACAACTGTAATCCCAGCACTCTGGGAGGCCGAGGCGGGCAGATCACTGGAGGTCAGGAGTTCGAGGCCAGCCAGGCCAACACGGTGAAACCCCATCTCTACTTAAAATACAAAAAATGTGCTGTGAGTAGTGGCACACACCTGTAATCCCAACTACTCGGGAGGCTGAGGCAGGAGAATCGCTTGAACCTAGGAGGCAGAGGTTGCGGTGAGCTGAGACAGTGCCGTTGCACTCCAGTCTGGGTGACAGAGTGAGACCCTGTCTCAAAAAAAATACAGCCCTGATATAGCCTTCTTATCCTTTAAGATAACACATGGACCACTTTATCCATTAATAATAATGATAATAGCTAATGTTTATTGAGCATTTACCACTAACCAAGCATTGTTCCAAGCGTGTTTACATATATTAATTAAACTGATCCTCAAAACAAGTACCATTATTATCCCTATTTTACAGAAAATAACTGAGTTACAACAAGATTAAGTAAGTTCCCCCAAGGTCAGGTCATATCGCTTGTAAAGGAAGAGGTAGGATTTGAACCCTGGAAGCCTGACTCTTAACTACCACGCTATGCTACAACTTAAGTGTCACATAGGCACTGAGAACAGATTTTCACTATCTTCTTTTTCTCATTCCCCTGAAATTCTAAACAATTACCATGACAAGAGTCCTCTAAAGCAGAGTTGCCATGCTCTGATGTGTGGCCTCCAGCCTCCCACACTATTTCCTCAACTGGATCTGGAGTATCCCAAGTGCTCTATGAAGTTTGTAGTCCTGTCTGCCCCTGCAGGTGGGTGACACATCCTTTTACCTGTTCCTGCCTACAGCCCAGCATACCTTGCTGTAGCTCTATTATTTTAATTAATAAATTTTACTTTTAGAAGAGTTTTAGATTTACAGAAAAACTGAGCGTATACAGCAGAGTTCTGATATATCCTTCTCCCCTTTGTACACAGTTTCCCCTATTATTATTATTATTGTTATTATTGAGACAGGGTCTTACTCCTGCCACCCAAGCTGGAGTGCAGTGGTACTATCACGGCTCACTGCAGCCTTGACTTCACCGGGCACAGGTGATTGATTCTCCCACCTCAGCCTCCCACGTAGCTGGGACTACAGACAGGCACATGTCGCCACACTGGGCTAATTTGTAACTTTTTGGAGAGATGGGGTCTTGCCATGTTGCTCAGGCTAGTCTCAAACTCCCGGGCTCAAGCAATCTGTCCACCTCAGCCTCCCAAAGTGCTGGGATTACAGGCATGAGCCACCACACCCAGCTAGTTTCCCCTATTATTAGTATCTTACATTAGTATGGTGTATTTCTTTTTGTTACAATTAATTAATCAATATCAACTAAAGTCCATAGTTTATTCACACATTTCCTCAGGTTTTTGTTTTTGTTTTTTGTCTAATTTTTTTTTTTCTCATTTTTAGAAGTTTTGGGCCAGGTATGGTAGCTCACGCTTCTAATCCCAACACTTTGGGAAGCCGAGGTTTGAGGATTGCTTGAGCCCAGGAATTTGAGATCAGTCTGGGCAACATAGCAAAACGCCATCTCTACAAAAAATACAAAAATTAGCTGGTTGTGGTGGCACATGCCTGTAGTCTTAGCTACTTGGGAAGCTGAGGCAAGAGGATTGCTTGAGCCCAGGGGGCTTGAGGTTGCAGTGAGCCATGATCACGCCACTGGACTCCAGCCTGGGTGATAGAGCAAGGATTCTGTCTTAAAAATAAATTGAAAAAAACAAAAACAAAAAAAAAAAAGGTTAAAACACACACACACATAACAGCTTTCATTCTTTAACTGGGACAACTTTTTAATTTTATTTTATTTATTTTATTTTATTTTATTTTTGGAGACAGAGTCTCGCTCTGTTGCTCAGGCTGGAGTGCAGTGGCGCGATCTCGGCTCACTGCAGCCTCTGTCTCCTGAGTTCAAGTGATTCTCCTGCCTCAGCCTCCCGAGTAGCTGGGATTACAGGCATGCACCACCATGCCTGGATAATTTTTGTATTTTTAGTAGAGACGAGATTTCACCATGTTGGCCAGGTTGGTCTCGAACTCTTGACCTCAAGCGATCCACCCACCTTGGCCTCCCAAAGTGCTCGGACTACAGGCGTGAGCCACTGCGCCCAGCCCTGGGACAACATTATATTTAGATATACTAATGAAGGAATCTCCTCAGTCCCTTTATGGAACTGAAGGAACTAAATTTATTTCATAACGAGCCATAACCTGAGCACTGCTCTACATGAATTTATTCAGAAAGGGAATTAAACTTTTGTTCCAAACCACAAATCACTGCTACTTAAGACTAACCAAGCCTGTGACTAAAAAGCAGTGTAAACAAAGATGCTTCTTTGGTGCCATGACAGCCTTACGAGCTTCCATGAACCACATGATATGCCCAATTCTTCTGAGTTCCTAAATCTGAATTTCACCCGTCAGGTTGACCATAATAAGCCATAGATAAGGGAAGTTCAGATAAAGATAATCTGATTCAATGCCTTCCAGCTAGCCATTCTTCTTGTCCTTTCTGAGGCATTTCACACTGGTGGGTGGCCAACTCTATTTCCAACTTCTGTGACTCTATCCCAGCACAGGGAACCTGCTACCACTCTGACCACTTCTGCTTCTTTGCTGGTTCCTCTTGTTCATGTCCTCTCCCACCCCTCCCCAAACACGTGACCATTCCTCAACCTTGCGACTTCTGACTTCTGGCTTTCTCCTGCTCTGCATACAACTTCTCAATGGGCCTCTAAATAGACGATTCCTCAATCTCTATATGTAGCCCCAATCACTGAAGCAAGGCTCATCTGCTTGTCACGTATCTGA
The DNA here is from genome assembly GCF_028878055.3 of Symphalangus syndactylus. NCBI lineage: Eukaryota > Metazoa > Chordata > Mammalia > Primates > Hylobatidae > Symphalangus > Symphalangus syndactylus. The sequence continues at coordinate 49,228,143 of NC_072442.2, read as the reverse complement.
GGCCAATATGTAGTTGTTAAGAATGTAGCACTGGAGTCCAACTGCCTGCTTCAAATCTTGGCTCTACAACTTCCTAGCTGTGTAACCTCGAACTTAGGTTGGTGCAAAAGTAATTGCAGTTTTTGCCATTTAACCTAATTGCACTAGGCTGGGCATGGTGGCCTTGTAATCCCAGCACTTTGGGAGGCCAAGGAGGGCAGATCACGAGGTCAGGAGTTCGAGACCAGCCTGGCCAACATGGTGAAACCCCATCTCTACTAAAAATACAAAAATTAGCAGGGTGTGGTGGCGGGCACCTGTAATCTCAGCTATTCGGGAGGCTGAGGTAGGAGAATTGCTTGAACCCAGGAAGTGGAGATTGCAGCGAGCCGAGATCACGCCACTGCACTCCAGCCTGGGTGATAGAGCAAGACTCCATCTCAGGGGGGAAAAAAAAAAAAAGTAATGGCACTGCAGCCTCATACTTAACCTATGACTTAGTTTCCTCATCTGTAAAGTGAGAATGATAGTATCCAATTTAAGGAATTATCAAAAGAATTAAATCATATAATTGGGTACAGTGATTAGAACAGTACCTGATATACAAGTGGTTGGTAAATGGTAATACAGGTCCATTATCCTTTAGCCAAAATTCTTGGGGCCAAAAGTGTTTCAGAATGCATGTTTTGGATTTAGAGGGGTAGTATGGTACATGTTCTATAAATCACGTCATGCCTCCCCAGGGAGTGGAGTGGGGGGTGTCTGAGACAGTACTATGGTAGAGGCAGAACGCTCAAGTATTTCCTTGACCTCTTAAAAGTTAGTTTGGGGGTTTTGTCCCTAGTTCTGACCAAGAGCTAGGAACAGAATCAAGTTCTATACTCTCTTCCCTGGCAGGTACATGTCCTAGGACAGGAGTCTCCCTCAATCCAGGTTGCTGAGTAACTGTGGGTAACACTGTTCTCCCCCTCCTTGTACTGGACATACTGTGTTAAGTCACTGAGATTTGGAGTCTATTTGTTAACAGTACATGCTTTTTATCCAAGCTATCCTAATTTTGCAATGAAAAGTATGAATATTCACAATTATAAGTAGAATAAAGAAAGACCATAAATTGCCCTGTGTCTATTCAGGACAGGTCTGGTTGCCAAATAAGTCTGCTACAAATTAAAAAATAATAAATAGAAACTAAAAACTAAAAATACCTCTTTAGTTTGTAGTACTGTTTGGATCTCAAAACTGCGGATAACAGATTATGGACCAGCAAAAATCAACATACACACATACACATACCTCACACACTCTTGAGGTTTTTTCCCACTGTAATCTCAAACTCAATCTAGCCATATGTGTCTATATCAACTACTCTCCTAAACTAGTCTCCCTTCTCAACTACTACTTTCTTTTCAGAGATGGGGTCTCGCTATGTTGCCCAAGCTGGAGTGCAGTAGCTATTCATAGGCACAATCATGGTGCGCTACAGATTTGAGCTCCCGGGCTCAAGTGATCCTCCTGCCTCAGTCTCCCAAGCAGCTGGGACTACAGGTGCATGTCACCATGCCTGGCTCAGTGTCACTATTTCTAACATTGGTATTGCTGTGCTCCCGGCTACACAGGCTCACACCTCTGAGTAATGCTTGATTCTTTCCTTCTTTTTCCCCCTCACAGCCAGGGAGCAAATTTCAATTCTCATCTCAAAGGCCTCCGGTATAAGACTCTGCTTCCCATTCTCCCTGACATCACCTTCAGTGAGACCCTTTCCCCTTGATCCCAGAGTCAATAAGATATAAAGCATTATATCTTTATACATTTATAAATGTATAAAGCTGAAAATAAGATATAAAGCAACACACAAGCCTGGCATTATATTTTGTAAGAAGGTTGCTTTATAATCATCTCTTCCACTGATCTCCTACAACTTTCCTGAGTCATGCTTAAAAATAAAATTTTAATTTTTGTTGTATTTTTTTTTTCCTTTCATTCACTTAACTCTCTTTGGCAAAATAAGGACTGCAATTCCAGAAATGTGGGGAGGCATCAAAGGTATGTAGCAAATGCAGGGAGAGAAATCAGTACAGAATCAGAGCGAGGATACATTTCAGCTCCCCATTTCCAACCCACTCTGCATTCCTCTATAGTTCCAACCATCTCAATCACCTTTTTCACTATGTTCCTTCTTTGTTCATAAGGTAATCAGTGATACCCATTATCTATGGAATAAAGTCTAAATTCTCTGCTATCACTCAAAGCCCTCTGGGATTGAGGTTCATTCAGTTTACCTGATCATCTCACACTGTTTGTTCCCCACAGGGATCCCCCTTTAAAGCCAGATCAGTGCTCACCTTGTTTCCTGATACATGCCATGTTTGCTTCTTCCCCTAGGCCTTTAATCATTCTGTTTCCTGACCTGGAGTGCCACCCTTCCTCCGTTCTACCTAACTGTTTATACTTCCTTCACAGCCTAGTTCAAGTGCCCTTCCACCTGAAATGACTCCATAGCTCTTTTGGCCCAAGCTCATCTTTCATTTTCCTGGCCTTCTATAGCACTTACTCTCTGTATCACACCGTGAGGCATAGTAATATCATACTTTCTTTTTTTCATGTAGTCCTCATTTCCCATTAAGACTGCATGATTCCTGGGGTACAGGGAATATGACATACCTTTCTTTTTCCTTCTTTTTCTGAGATGGAGTCTTGCTCTGTTGCCCAGGCTGGAGTGCAGTGATCTCGGCTCACTACAACCTCCACCTCCAGAGTACAAGCGATTCTCCCACCTCAGCCTCCCAAGCAGCTGGGATTACAAGCACCTATCATCATGCCCTGCTAATTTTTGTATTTTTGTAGAGACGGGGTTTCACCATGTTGGCCAGGTCAGGTGATCCGTCTGCCTCGGCCTCCCAAAGTGCTGGGGTTACAGGCCTGAGCCACCACTCCTGGCCGACATATATTTCTTTTGTGTGTCTGAGAAGCTTGACCATAGGTACATGTTAAACTGAATGGGGGGTGTCAGCTACTGAGAAAAAAGTTCTAGTACAGAAATTCAGGTCTAAGCAGCTTCATGTCCCCTCCCCACCACAGGCAATCCAGTGAGAGCAGTAGTGAGTGCCACACTGAGGAGAGAAGACAGTGGAGGCTGTCAGGTTGAGCTACAGATTCAGGGACTCAGCAGGAGCAACACGAATAACTGACAATAACACTAAAGCAGAAATGACTATCTCAAAGTCTGGACTCAACAGCTGAACATGTAGCCCAAAAAGCTTTCAAGAATCCAGAAAAATCAGGATTTATTAACCAAAGGTTTATGAACTAACTTGACCTGAAAAAGGCTTCAGTTAGCCATCATTCTTCTTATCCTCGCTCTGATTCTGTACTGATTTCTCTCCCTGCATTTGCTACATACCTTTGATGCCTCCCCACATTTCTGGAATTGCAGTCCTTATTTTGCCAAAGAGAGTAAGTGAATGAAAGGAAAAAAAAATACAATAAAAATTAAAATTTTATTTTTAAGCATGACTCCAGAAAGTTGTAAGAGATCAGTGGAAGAGATGATTACAAAGCAACCTTCTTACAAAATATAATGTCAGGCTTGTGTGTTGCTTTATATCTTATTTTCAAACTGGCCAGCCCATCTTATCAACAACCCTTGAAAGACAAGGGAGGTCCTGAAGAGCCAGGTCTTTCACACTGAAAGCAAAAGACAGTCTGCTCAATCACTGACCCTGCTGGGGGAACAGCTCCTGGAATTCTCTTCCTCTAGAAATGATAGCCAAGGCCCTGCCCTGCTTGTGCCTATCATGAAGAAAGCAGCTTTTCTGTTCTGAAGCACCCACTCGTGAACATCTGGAGGATTAGATCCAGAGCCCAGACTCTGTTCAAGTATCTACCTACCATGACTCTGTTCAAGTATCTACCTACCATTTTGATAAGATTCAAGGGAAACAGGAATCCATGGAAATAAGGATTCCATTTCTTCCTCCACTGGGATTTTCAGAAATTAGGCTAGCTTCAGAAATTTGCAAAGATCATCAGGTAAACAGTAATGATAATCCCATAAAGATAGAAAAACCTTAATCCTTTCAGTTCCACAACACTATGGACGGTTCTAGTTAGAAGCTTTCCCCAAAGCTCACACCCGCAGTGCCAAACATAAGAAGTGACATAACCACTACAACTTTACATTTGTACATTTGTTTTACAATGTACAAAATATTTCACATTCTGTCTATGATCTTACAACAATCTTAAGAGGTAGACACAGTGAGTATTAAGTCTGTATTTCAGATGGAAAAACTCACTTCAGAAAGGTTATATGACTTATACATGGTAAAATTACTGTGACTAGGAATCAGAAGGCTCGGATATACTTCCTGCCTCTACTCAATATCTTTGTGTAAAAGCTGTGTAAACCTTATACACGTGCTTATAGCATTGATGTTAACTGTTGTTGAAAGCACTCTATAAAATCCTACATTAATAGATGAGTAACAACTCTATGACTCCTAGGCCAGCACTCTTTTTTTTTTTTTTTTTTGGTTGATCAGTTTTTAATCGTGGCAGGGCCTCACACACTTGCATACGTGCGCGTGCACGCGCACGCGCGCGCACACACACACACACACACTCTCTAAGGCTTCAGACCTTGTTGAAAGCTGCCAACGCTGACACTCTACACACGCTCTCAAACTTGGTAATCTCCTCTTCCAGAAAGTTTGTCCCCACCTTGTCGTCCTCCGCCACACACTGAATCTGCAGTTTCCGGATACTGTAGCCCATGGGCACCAGCTTGGAGGCCCCCCTAGACCAGCCCGTCCAGCTGGATGAAGTGCATACAGGCCTCCAACTGGGCTATGTTGGTCTCATTGTCCCAAGGCTTGACGTCCAGCAGGATGGAGGACTTGACCACCAACACAGTCTTCTTGGCCTTCTTCTCCACATTCCACCGCAGCCACTTCTCCCACAGCCCAGCTGCCTCCTTGTCTTCCTCCTCATTGTCGCTGCCAAACAGGTCAATGTCATTGTCCTCGTCACCCTCTGCTAGTGTGGCTGCCTTCATGTCTGGGGGCTCCACTTGGCACATGGGAGATGCATGCTGGATCTGCGTGGCTCTGCCCCTATGGCCAGGCAAGCTCTTCTCCAGCATGTTCAGCCATAGGCCAGCACTCTTTTCACTATACTAAGTTGTCAGACCCATAGAGAACTAACACCCATTGATAACTCACTGTGAGTTAATGACTGCTAAAGGGACACTGCACATCATGGCCTGCAAAACTATCCACAGGACCCAGACACACGTAGGATGTGCCACACATCTAAGAATATTCAGTCAGCTCTAACCGTGCTGTAGGCTTCCAGAGACCCGATATACAAAAGGGAGAATACAGAGAATGCTCCTAGTTTACAGTGTTCTCTGTACTGCTAGAATACAGAGAATACGCCGGGCGCGGTGGCTCACGCTTGTAATCCCAGCACTTTGGGAGGCCAAGGCGGGCGGATCACAAGGTCAGGAGATCGAGACCACGGTGAAACCCCGTCTCTACTAAAAAATACAAAAAATTAGCCGGGCGTGGTGGCGGGCGCCTGTAGTCCCAGTTACTCGGAGAGGCTGAGGCAGGAGAATGGCATGAACCTGGGAGGCGGAGCTTGCAGTGAGCCGAGATTGCGCCACTGCACTCCAGCCTGGGCGACAGAGCGAGACTCCGTCTCAAAAAAAAAAAAAAAAAAAAGAATACAGAGAATACAGAATCTACCTCCTAGAAAATAGTTAATAGCTCACTGCCCATGTACTTCCATAGCTGCCTATTTGTTCTCAAATCCATTCTCTTTTTCAATTACTTACCAAGCTTGTTTACTTAGGGAAGAGGATGTCTCAAGTCTTGCCAAGCAGAGATATTAAATTAGATTTTTCAGTTCTTCCAGGCCTCAGCCCCCAAACAATCCTGTTAATGAACCCACAGCTCCTCTGGCTTTCCTTGCTGGGCCAAGCTTGAGCCCCATGAAGCTGTGCTAGTCTCAACTCTGACTTGTAGCCAGCACTGCCATTCTCATAGTGAAAGGCTGTTTGCCTCTGCCAGCACCATTCCACCCTTGAATAAACAACCTTTCCAGCTAGCCACAATGCTTAGTTTCTTTCAACTGGGACTCTGTAATTTGAATCTGTAATCCAATTAGACATTTCTTAACCAAATTTGGCAACTCTTCACCATTTAAATTAGGTTTTGATCTTTCATTCCTCTCTCTTCCTAAGCATGGATTTTCTGGCAGAAGAACTGGTAATGAAGAAAACTGTTTCATTCTATCTCAGGCCTAGGCTAACAGAAACTACAATAATAATAATAAATGTGTAACTGTGTGAATTATAAAGTCCTATGTTAAATGATTATTAATATCACCAGGCTCCTTTCATTATACTAGGCTATAAATACCTCTCCCCCACATCTTCCCCGCACTGCCTCTTACCCCATCTTTCCTAGAAATGCATTTGCTGAGACTTTGTCTTTTTCTGCTTTCAGAATTTTGCTGAAGAATATCCCTCTTGGTCAGAAGTGAAACATCTTCTACGCTTCCCAGGACAGGCCATTCTATAACCTTGACTTCATTAAGAGGAAAAGCTATCTTAGCATTTTATTTCCCCTTTTGCCCATATTAACATAAAACTTTGAGCTTCGATTTCTAAACAGCCGTTCTAGTTCCACATATTCACATTCTTCCTAAAACAGAAATCTTAGATAGGATTCCCATTATTAGCTTATCACAATGTATTGAAACTCATGACGTGTGTAAGGAATGAACATACCAATGAATATCTACACATCTCAAAGCATATACATAATTTCTTACCCAATAAATCAACAGTCCCTTACACAGTGCATAAAGTTGTGCTGTCCAATACAATAGCCACTAGCCACATGTGGCTGTCTAAATTAATTAAAATGATATAAAATTTAAAATTTAGTTCCTTAGTTGCTCAACAGCCATATGTGGCTAGTGGCTACAACACCACATTGGACAGCAGAGATATAAAACATTTCTGTCATCACAGAAAGTTTATTGGACAGCACTGATAGAGGCTGCTTATGAATAATACTGTTGTGAGAAATGGTGACTAGAAGCACTGAACACAGGTCACGGGTAACCAATGCTTTTTACAAATCCACTAAAACAACTTGTCTGGGAAGTGAATTCCGCTGTTGCAGCATGAGTAGCAGATTTAAAAGTACATTTTGGCTTTAACAGGTAATCTGGATCCTTACCAAAAATTTCTTTTTCTCACTGGCCCCTGCACATGAGCTTGTTGTTACTGTGGGGCTGTTCAGAAGGGCTGAGCTGCTGCTGTTGTGTTTTTTCTTTAAAAACAAAAAAACTGAGGTTAATAATTTGTATCCTTCGTGCAACATAAGTTTGACAACATTGAAGTAAATCATGGATCCAAAGATCTAGTACCTCTTGTTAAGATTACTTCCTAACAAACAGTCAATCCTTTTTAGTCTTCTGCCTTCATAACCACTGACTTCACTCTAACAGCGCAGCAGCAGGCACAGCAAAAGATCAAGACTTCCCTCATCATGGCTTTTAGGCTCTAAGCAGAAGGAGTCCTAAAAAGGAATCCTCCTTCAAGGAACTATCAGTGACCATTCCATCCCTCCTTTTCCCAGCCTGGTCCTTTTGGGCTTTCCAATTCAAGAAAGCTTCTCCTTTTCACCCACTAACTGATATTCATGCTAATCGTCCAGTCTGGAGAAAGATCAGCTAACTGGAACAATGTTAGCAAGCACACTCTACATAGGAAGACAGGAAGGAAAGTGAGGTCATTAGGCTCAAGCATGGGGGAGGGGACTCACTTCTGGTAAAATGCTCCTTCCAAAAGTGGCTTTGAATACAAATGAGTTATAGCAAGGCAGAACTCACACAGTCAGACAGAATAACATATGAAAATAGTGTAAGAATGGGCCTTTATCTGTTTATACCTCCAGTACTATAAGGTAACAACAACAAAAGCAGCTTTTTAAACTAATCCTTCTGTTTTAACATGAAACAAAAGGACTCCTCTTCCCTTGGGGTCCCTAGGATTCCTAAAGGCAGGAAATACTCTGGAAGGCTCTATCTAGCAGACTACAGACAGGAAAAGTTTTAGGGCCTTATACTATCTCTAGGAACCAATTCTGAAGAATTGGTAAGCAAGGTGCAAATGAGAAGAAAGGAGGTTAGCTGATAACAAACAGAACCAAAAGGGAGAATGTCATAGGCAATTTTCATCAAACATGCCCAATATAGCTAGCTGACGCAGCACTGGATACCCACTAGGTAGGAAAGCTCCCCATCATTCACTCCTCTCTGCAAAACAAAGTACCCAGGAAACAGGTAAGTGGCACTACAGGTGAGAAGAACATTCTCAATGACACACAAGTTTAAATGTTAAGGAAAATAGGCAATGTTTTCCTAAAGAAGCATACAACTCTCAATAAAACAGGCACTATCAACTACCTGGGTTAATAAGGTAAAACAACTGTAAACAGTAATAACAAAATCACTCATTATTGCCTTTAGAATATACTAGGTGACATTTTAATTAATAAATTTACCTTAATTATATTTTACGTAAGCTAATACCAAATTAATTAGTTTTTCCTGATTATATACTGTAAGGTAGCTAAAAACCTTATGACTTAGGGATCACGAATCTGAATTAAATACTTGCCAAATATCAGTAAAGGGGAAAAACGTATATGAATACTGTCCCCATAACAGATGAAATGCTTACACAAGGCTTTAAGACTCCAAATCATAGATCCATAACTGCATGGCATATGTAACTTTTTTTTTTTGAGACAGAGTTTCACTCTGTCTTGCCCAGGCTGGAGTGCAGTGGCGCCATCTCGGCTCACTGCAGCCTTTGCCTTCCGGGTTCAAGCGATTCTCCTGTCTCAGCTTCCTGAGTAGCTGGGACTACAGGCATGCACCACCACACCTGGCTAATTTTGTGTTTTTAGTAGAGACGGGGTTTCACCATGTTGGCCAGGCTGGTCTCAAACTACTGACCTCAAGTGATCCGCCTGCCTCAGCCTCCCAATATCACTTACCATTTAACCATACCTGGTTGGTATGTATCACTTCCCATTTAACAGACTGTGAAAGGAAGGGGTCAAAAGCATTCAACCCTGGTAATGTAGTCTCCTTGGCTTTTCATATATTTCCCATTTGAAAACCCCTCCCCAATAAAGCTCACTTAGCTCTGCCAGGGTCACACACACCTGCCTATTTGAGTGACCTGTGTCTTTGTTCTTCATGGTCTCATATCCAGGCATCCGGTGACGTCGGTTCATCTGGAGGGCCACCAGATCGTTCATGATTGAGTTCAATGCCTCCTGTTCGTCTGCAATGAAAGAGAGCACATGGACTAAGATACTTAAATACAGACCAGCAAAGCTCTTTCACAAACTATATAACTAATACTCAGGGAGTTCTGCCCAGGTAAAATGACAGACCCTGTAACTATAATCAGATGCAGCCCGAAAGGTCAGACTATAGTAATTTGAATTTTAATGGATTCTTTTTTCTTTGAGACAAGGTCTTGCTCTGTCACTCAGGCTGGAGTGCAGTGGCGTGATCATAGCTCACTGCAGGCTCGAACTCTGGGGCTCAAGTGACCTTCCCACATCAGCCTCCCGAGTAGCTGGGAACACAGGCATGCGCCACCATGCCTGGATAATTTTTTTATTTTTTGTAGAGATGGGGTCTCCCCATGTTGCCCAGGCTGGTCTCCAACTCCTGGACTCCAGTGATCCTCCTGCCTCAGCCTCCCAAAGTGCTAAGATTACAGGTGTGAGCCACCATGCCTGGCCTTTAATGGTTTCTTAATAGCCCTCCAGTCAGATTTCCTGCAGCAATATTTACCAGTTCATTGCAGGGAAGGGACATGCTCAAACAGGGCAGTTGGTCCAGTGCCAGAGAAACTCAACCAGGAAAAATAGATGAAAAATTGAAGTGAAGAACACAGTACAATGTAATATGGTACTGAATGAAAAGATGAATCCATAGAGAGTGGATTATGGCGCAGTGTCAGTCCCAGACTTATTCTTAAAGCATCATAAGGAGAGCACATTTTAAAAGGTACCAAATAAGGGCCTCAGGTAGCTGCTTTGAACAGAAGTTGTTTTACAAGCCTAGCATTTGAATGCCACCACCACCACCAACCCCCACAACTCTTTACAAGTTTATAGGCCTTCTACTTCCCATAGGGAAGTCAAAGGGTAGTTCTATTGTTTTTCCTCCCTAAGCTGACCAAGCAATGCATTGTCTCCACCTTACTGGCATTACTTTTAATCCCCTTTTCTTGAAATAGCATGGAGTACTAGAGTTCTCATACATTGAAAACAACTGGCCAAAACCCAGAACACAAACCAGCCTAATTCCATGTTGTACAAATTTTTCCCAGGTCCTTTAAGAGATCTTTGCCCATTCAAATAGCATTTGGAGATTGAAAATGAATAAATGTGTTGATCATGAAGGGAACATGAGGGATGAGTTGTTACACTTGCTTTGGTGACAACTGAGCCATTTGGGGACTTGGGGCACACCTTAAAAGAAGCAAATACAAAAGATTCCACCCAAAGAGAGTGCCTATCTTCTGCCCTTTATCACTGTCCCTTAGAAATATTCTAATACCCTGTGGAAAGAAATGAACAGCATGAAATGTAGGAAGTAAAACTGCTCCAGTCTCTTCTCCCACTACTGATTAACTGATTGACTGACTGATTGAAACAGGGTTTTGCTCTGTTGCCCAGGCTAGAGTGCAGTGGTGCAATCACAGCTCACTGCAGCCTCCTCAACCCCCAGGCTCAAACAATCCTCCACCTCAGCCTCCAGAGTAGCTGGGACTACAGGTGCACACCACCATGCCCTACTAATTTTTGTATTTTTTATTGAGAGAGGGTTTCACCATGTTGCCCAGGCTGATTTCAAACACCTGAGCTCAAGTGATCCTCCCTCCTTAGCCTCCCAAAATGCTGGGATTACAGGCATAAGCTACCGTGCCTGGCCCCTCGCCTTATTTGTCTCTCCCCTCTTCCTAGACGAAATCTGCTCTGGTGCCCTATATGCCCTCTGACGAGGTACAGAAAAGGACAAAGTTGCCTATAAAGAGGTTTTTGCTTGTTCAGGGAAGTAAAATTAGATTTAAAACTTGCAGGAAAACCACCAGGAGCTAACTTCCCATATGATTCCACTTCAAAACATATACAAAAGTATGTATGACAGTGACATAGCTGTAATATCGAAAGCATGCAGTAAAGGGGATAATGAATGAGGAGAAAGTGGGTATCTACAAAAAGGCATCTGTCAAATTAACACACATAAATCCCATCAATTATTTTATACCTTCTACAATTTCCCTATAGCTTCCTTAGAGAAGGGAACCTGGCTGGACAGGGTGGCTCATGCCTGTAATCCCAGCACTTTGGGAGGCTGAGGCAGGTGGATTGCTTGAGCCCAGGAGTTCGAGACCAGACTGGGCAACATGGCAAAATTACGTTCTACAAAAAATACAAAAAATTAGCTGGGCGTGGTGGTGCACGCTGTAGGCTCAGCTACTTGAGAGGCTTAGGTGGAAGGATCAATTGAGCCCAGGAGGTTGAGGCTGCAGTGAGCCATGATCATGCCACTGTACTCCAGCCTGGGCAACAGTGAGACCCTGTCTCAAAAACAAAAAGGGAACTTGGTTTTTTGTTTTGATTTTTATCCTCACAACCAAACTTTAAAAACTAGAGCATAACATCTAAGCTAGGAAGATTGGCTTATATATAATATGTATAGGTTTATATATTAAATGGCTTATATATTATTAAATATATATAAAATTGGGCCAACTGTAATAATAAATTGGGATCAATATAAGGAGGATTATGACTAGGTCTAAGTGTTTTCTGAGGAGCATCCAACAATATTCCTAAAAGCGGAATGCATGGAGTTATCAGTAACAACATTAACCACCCTAAGTATTGGGAATTTTCAGTTCTTTCAACTCAGATATTGAACAAAGATGGATGTGAATACACATACAGGCACACACATACACACACCACTTTTCAAGTCGGATCCACAAGTATGACTGGAGAAATCATTTCTAATTCTGTATAAGATGATGCTATTATAAGAGCTGGTTTATCAGGTTGACAAATTCTGTTTCCAGGAAGCTAACCAACTCCTGGCATTACTTAATGAATAAACTTGTTTGGTAGTTCCGGAGCTGAGAACACACTAGTGGAACAGTCTGGCACTGTCATCTGAAATCTGGGACAACTGACACAAGTGTATCAGGGTTATAGAATCTCATTTTGTGTCAAAGTAAAATACATTCCTAGAGGTAGACAGGTTCTTCAACTGATACTTCAGAGGACATGTATAAAGACAGGAAGTAAATCAAGTGGCTCTTTTAGGCATTTCTTCCTGGATTGAGGTTTTGTTTTTGTTTTTGTTTTTTTTCCTTCTAAAAAGCAACATCACTATGCACACTTGGCTGCCACAGGCCAGTTATCTCTGTGGTATGGACTGAGACTAACTGAATTATCAGCACTCCTTCAATGTGGCATTCTTGAAAAACAAACAAAACTTTTAAAAACAACAGGCTGGGCGCAGTGGCTCACACCTGTAATTCTAGCACTTTGGGAGGCAGAGATCGGTGGATCACTTGAGGTCAGGAGTTCGAAACCAGCCTGGCCAACATGGTGAAACCCCGTCTCTACTAAAAATACAAAAAAATTAGCTGGACGTGGTGGTGTGCGCCTGTAATCCCAGCTACTTGGGAGGCTGGGGCAGAAGAATTGCCTGAACACGGGAGGCGGAGGTTGGTGTGAGCTGAGATGGCACTACTGAACTCCAGCATGGCAACAGGGCGAGACTCCATCTCAAAAAAAAAAAAAAAAAAACTTTCTTAGACTGAAGCAGTTAGGAATATGAACTTCAGAGTCAGAAAAATTTGGTAAGGAGGCCCTGAGCAAATCATTTACTCTCTCCAAACCTCAATTTCCTCATCTGTAAAACGGAGATAAAGCATCATTTCACAAAGCTGCTATGAGAGTTAAAAGCAAAAGAAAACCTACGAATTATTTCTTATGGTACCAAACACTTAGTAATGCTAAAAAAATGCTGGCTATTATTATCATCAACAAGAAAAGGTCAATGGAAAAAGACTGGAGGCCATTTAATCTACCCTAATACTTAATTTTATTACTGAACTTTTATAAATCATTAACAACCATTTACTGAATACTTGTATTATACATTAGAAAGTTTTAAAAGATATTTCAAGGTGCTCAAACTCTAGGGATAAAAAGATAAACAACACACAAATACAAAGTTGTATGAAAAAAAAGATAGAATTGGCAAGGCCCAGGGGTTCACACCTGTAATCCCAGCACTTTGGGAGGCTGAGGCAGGCGGATCACCTGAGGTTGGGGGTTTGAGACCAGCCTGACCAACATGGAGAAATCCCGTCTCTATTAAAACTACAAAATTAGCTGGGCGTGGTGGCGCATGCCTGTAATCCCATCTACACGGGAGGCTGAGGCAGGAGAACTGCTTCAAACTGGGAGGCGGAGGTTGTGGTGAGCCAAGATCGTGCCATTGCACTCCAGCCTGGGCAACAAGAGCGAAACTCCATCTCAAAAAAAAAAAAAAAAGACAGAATTAGACAATATATAAACCAGAGTATATAAACACAAATGTATAAAAATATATATTTTTAAATATGAGTAGCTTATATGGTTATATAAGAGGTTATATGGATGATTTTACATAGTTGTTAACAGACTAAAGATTCTTTAAGAAAAGCAAGCTGGCTGGGTGTGGTGGCTCACACCTGTAATCTCAGCACTTTAGGAGGCCGAGGCAGGCAGATCACCTGAGGTCAGGAGTTTAAGACCAGCCTGGCCAACATGGTGAAACCTCGTCTCTACTAAAAATACAAAAATTAGCCAGGCCTCCTTTAGGAGGCCATGGCAGGCGCCTGTAATCTCAGCTACTCAGGAGACTGAGGCAGGAGAATCGCTTGAACCCAGAAGGCAGAGGTTGCAGGGAGCCGAGATTGAGCCACTGCACTCCAGCCTGGGCGACAAGAGTGAAACTCCATCTCGGGAAAAAAAAAAAAAAAGAAAAGAAAAGCAAGCTGTTCCAGCTATGTCAGAGAGCTTATGAAATGAACTGAGAGAAAGGACATGAAGAATAAGCAATTAAGGGATAGAGGGGAAGAAAAGAGGGTCAGAGACTGATTCACAGTAACTAATACTAATCAAATAGAATGAGAAGAGGGGAAGCTGGAAAGGAAGGCTTTAAGAGGATTGAAGAAAAAAGGCCAGCCAAGGTGGCTCACGCCTGTAATCCCAACAGTTTGGGTGGCTGAGACAGGCAGATCGCCTGAGGTCTGGAGTTCAAGACCAGCCTGGCCAACATGCTGAAACACCATCTCTACTAAAAATACAAAAATTAGCCGGGCGTGGTGGTGCACGCCTGTAATCCCAGCTACTATGGAGGCTGAGGCATAGGAATCGCTTGAACCTGGGAGGCGGAGGTTGCAGTGAGCCAAGACTATGCCAACACATTCCAGCCTGGGTGACAGAGTAGAGACTCTGTCTCAAAAAATAAATAAATAAATAAATAAATAAATAAATAAAGGATTGAAGAAAATAAGAGTGACAGGCCGGCGCATTGGCTCACACCTGTAAGTCCAACATTCTGGGAGGCCAAGGCGGGAGTATCACTTGATCCCAGGAGTTTGAGACCAGCTTGGGCAACATGGCAAAACCCCATCTCTACAAAAAATACAAAAAATTAGTCATGGCCAGGCACGATGGCTCACGCCTGTAATCCCAGCACTTTGGGAGGCTGAGGAGGATGGATCACCTGCAGTCAGGAGTTCAAGACTAGCCTGGCCAACATGGTGAAACCCTGTCTCTACTAAAAATACAAAATTAGCCAGGCGTGGTGGCGGGCGCCTGTAATCCCAGCTACTTGGGAGGCTGAGGTAGGAGAATTGCTTGAACCCGGGAGGCGGAGGTTGCAGTGAACTGAGATCGTGCCACTGCAGTCAAGCCTGGGTGACAGAGCAAAACTCCATCTCAAAAAAAAAAAAGTATTTGTGAACTTTACACATGAACAAGTTGAGGTAGACTAATAGTGTACTTATAACTTTGGAAAAGATTTCCTGAGAGTGGGAGTGGTCTGACACACTTAGAAGCTACCAGGAAGAAGCACAAGAAGAAAGAGGTTAATTTTAGAGATTAAGAGGTTAAGAATCTAGGAAGAGGAGGAGTGTTCATGGAAATAGAAAGGGATCTATGGAAACAAGGATTAGAGTTAAGGCTTAAAAAGTGGAAGCTCTTAGGCAGTTTTAAGTAGCCAGTATTCATAATTCCCCAGTGGCATGTAGTTTTTCTTCTCCCGGTACCCCAACCTGTGGTATGGGAGGCTGCCAGGCAACATACTCCTCTCTTTAGCTCCAGCAGGAAGCCACTCTTCCAGACTGAGCTATTACTTGTATCTCAAAACAGGGTCTTAAGGCACTTCCCATTTGTGAGTTCCCTTGGCTAACAACCCAGGAAAGTTGCCAGAAGCACCACATTCTCTAATGAACATTGTTATCCCGTATGATGTCTGTTTACTATGCCACACACTCTCTCTCTTTTCCATATATACAATCCCCAAAGTAATGTTTTAATCTTTGTTTTCATTTAACTAAAGATGTTATTTCTTCATCTTGACAATGTTCTACTCAGCTCCACCAGATCGTCTGATCGCACTGCTCACTCAGGAGAGCCCGTGCTTCAGTGTCCGAGTCAGATTTTACTTTCTCTTCATGACATTCTACATACTTCCACTGCCTCCACCCTGTCCACGCCCAGGCAAACATCATTTTACAATGAGCATATGCAATAAGGCCCGACCCTCAATTCATAAGAAACTTTTCTCCTTCAAGAAATGGTTGAACCTTTGCTAAATCTCAAAGTCAAATGCTGGCGTTTTTCTGTTCTAAGATATAATAGGCATTCAATATTAATTGATGGTTGAAATTCTTAAAACACATATTATAAAGTAAGCCATTTATTCCTCATAAGAATCAATATATATCACCACTACATTTTAATGTTTAATGAAATTAACCCAAAGGACTGGAGACTATAGAATTACATGTGTCAATACCAAAACGACAGAATTGATCTCTCTCCTGTATATCTTTACACGCTTTTGCACTTAATTGTTTACATGTTTCTGTTTCACCTTACCTAACTGTAACTTCTTGAGGACAGGATAACACAGGCATAGGGCTTAATACTATGCCTGGCACATAGGAGGCATTCAACAAACGGGCAAAGAATAAATTAACAGCTTCCATAGAACCAGAAAAACCTCATCTTATCCTCTGTGTATTCCCATAAGTAATGCTCAGTTGGACAGATATTTACTTTTTACAGACGCCTAAAATTCAGCTATTTTTTGTTTGTTTTTTGTTTTAGAGACAGGGTCTCTCACTCTTGTTGCCTGGGCTGGAGTGCAGTGACACAATCATGGTTCACTGCAGCCTCAACCTCCCAGGCTCAGATGATCCTCCCACCTCAGTCTCCTGGGTAGCTGGGACTATAGGGGCATGCCACTACGCCCAGCTAAGTTTGTATGTTTTTAGTAGAGACAGGGTTTCACCATGTTGCCCAGGCTGCTCTCGAACTCCTAGGCTCAAGCGATCCACCAGTCTCAGCTTCCCAAAGTGCTGGGATTATAGGTGTAAGCCACCATGCCCAACCTGAAATTCAGTTTTAAAATCCAATTGTCTTTTTTAAAAATATCAGAAATCTAGTAATGACATAGCCATGTTGATTTATTAAACTGTGATTCAAATTTCAATCAAAACAGCTGCTAACTATTCAGAGTCTACATAGGTGGTCAGATTCTAGCCAAACTGAATTGAGACTATTCTAACAGGGAGCTCCCAACAGCCTTGGAACCCTAGACAAGGTGTCTGTAAGTCACAATAATTCTGACTTCAAACCAGAACCAGACCATCTGTAATCCTGTACTCCATTCACTATAGTTTCCTGTAACATTTCCAAGTTGTTACATGTTTTTCAGTGATATATAAAGTTTCAGATTGCATTTATAAAAAGACCACATAAACAATCTCAGGTATTATGAACAGCATTTGCCACTATGATTACTAAATCTGGAAATGAATTCTGGAGTGACCAAGAAAAAACAACCAGTCAATCCCAATTTTTTATAGCCACATAGTATCAAAGCCAAAAAAAATTTCCTATTATTGACAGAGATAAATAATTTCCACTAGAAATTTACTGGGGCTAACAGACAATATAAAATCTGACCTGTTTTTATTAACCCAAATTGTCAAACAGGCTTCAGTCCTGGGCTTAGAACAGCTCAGGAAAATATGACTCTTACTTAACCAAAGAACCTGCAGGGCAGAGACTCAAGTTTTAGTCCTTTCTTCATGAGGCTGGAGTTTAACAAGTATAACTAAAATACTAAGAAGTCTATGTTTCTCTCTTATCAATCCTTTGAGTTTATTTAGAACTACAGCAACTAAAAGCAAACTAACTAAACTGGGAATTCGAATTTTTATCACCAAAATGGAAACAGTATTTAAGAGAGAGACTGTGTGTGAAGATACCTGTGTATACATATCCTCAATGAGCTCTATACAAAGCAAACTGAACAGCCAGGTGTCAAGAAGAATTTGATATTAGCTCTAACAGTGTATCAAGGTCATCTACTCTCCCCTCACAAAAAAGATGGACAGAATCGTATGGGGGAAAGTGAAGAAAGCTAGGGCAGTGGTTCTTAAACTAGCTTGCCTAATATACTGCAGCCACCAGGCAAGTTAATTCCTCTTGCATGTTCCTTTTACATGTGTCTTCATGTAAAACTGACAGGGGTACAACTGATGTGGGGACAAATGAGAAGATCCTGAGGTCCTGGCCCTTTTTTCTTTGGGGCTCTAGACCCAGCCTATATAGTTTTCTTCCTCCCCATCATTGGTCTCCATATATACACACACTTATAAACTTTTTGAAAATGTCTTGAAATGTGAAAACAGGTTCATATCTATTTTCATGTTAGATAATGAGATGTAGTCAACACATGTGGGCACTCAAACTGCTCTAGCAATCAACAAAGTATGAAGTGGATGGTCTACATACTCTTAAGTATTTCACACTCTCCTTTGGGACTAACAGCTGCCCCCACAGGACAAGAAAAAAGACTTGTAAGAAAGACTATCACAATATAGGCTCATAAATCAATTCAAAGATTTATTCAAAATCTATAATACAAGATAAATGTTTGAATCCTGGGGTAGACAAGAATTCTGTGTCTCAACTATAAAAAAATTCAATAAAAATTTCTTCAATTATATATTTAAATACCAGGCCTTACTGGGTTCCTTTTATGTCCACTCTCACAGCAGACCTTCCCCCAGAAGAGCGCGCACTTCTGAAGGAAAGCATGAGAAGGAAACAGTAAGCCCAGCAAATGAACAAACCCTTCTCACACTGTATGAGGGATAGCATGAACTAGAACAAGGAAACTCATTCAAAGCCAGGGTGTAGAGATGGGTCACAAAACAGTAACTGGCGAATTTGACATAGCATACAGTTAACCTCCTACAAAAAGGACTTGACCTTGCAGGTCAAGGCAAACATTAAGGCTCCCTCTTCACATGGGGCACTTCACAGAAGCAACGGAAGGCTTTGCAAACGATCCTCTCACTGAAGTTTACCCTTTTATTATTATTTAGGGCAATACCAAATATTTTGCAAAACTTGTGACAACAGTATCACAACACCTGTCTGGACAGGAGAAGCAAAGAACGTTTAAAATGTTATTTCTTAGTCTAGTCCAGTAGTCATTTGCTAAATTACCAAAAAGGATATGGAATATAATTCAACTCAAATGCTACGTGCGGAAGACATTAAAAGCTTTCCTTAGATTACATCTTCACAGTAGAAATTGCAAATACTGACAAAAAGGAAGTGATTTCAGAGAAATTCTTTTGTGTAGCAAATGTTTCTTTCAAAAGTTACATAATTTCAGGGATACTGCAAGAAAAAAATAATGGATTAAAACCCAGCAACAGGATTTTTCAAAAAGTAGGATGTGAATACTAACTGGCAGCATCCGATCAACTTCTGACCCCCAGCAATCTGCGTGCAGCACGCATTTGTCAACCGCGCGCTTGATCACAGTTCCAGTTTAATCGCCTCCCAGCCGAGCCCCGCACGCCCTCCCCCCTGCGCTGGGGCGCGCACAGGGCTGGAGACCAAGCCCCGGGAACTCTCACAGGCCGGCCTGTGTGAGCAAAGGGAAGGAAATGACACAGGCAGGAAAAAAAAGCAAATCAAGGAAAAGACACAACAGCAGCTGGGCCTGCGGCAGCGTCCAGCCCGGGCCCCACACTGCGCTCTCGCTCCCCCGCCCTCGGGCTCGCGGTCCGGCTCGTTCGGGCCAGGCTGCCCCGCGGAGCACGGGCCCTCGGTCCCGCCGCCGCTTCCCCGGGATGCGCCCGCCGCGCTGCCCGGAAGGAGGGCTGCCGAGCGGGCTCTGCCAGCCGGGCCGCCCCGCGGAGCCAGGACCCCCGCCCGGGCCGCGGCGCGCGAGCGGGGCGGGCGGGCAGGCGGGCGGCCGGCGGGCGGCAGCCCCGGGCCGGGCAGGCTGTCCATGCCTGTCAGGCGGTGGCCCAGGGTCCTCCTCCCTCAGCCTGGGGCGGGGCGTCGCGAAGCAGCGCGGGCACAGGCCGGGGCGGTGGCGACACTTACCCATGGTGGCGATGGCGGCGGCGGCGGCTAAGGTCCGTGAGTGTCACCTCCGCAGCCGGGGCTGCATGCCGGGGGCCCGGGCGGCGGGGACGGCAGCGGGCCTGGCTCCGCGCGGGGGGCGCGGGCTGCGCTCTGGGCCCCCGCCGCCTCCCCAGGCTCCGGCTCCGGCTCCGCCCGCGGCCGGGCGCTGTGGCATCGGCAGGGTGGCCCGCTACATCCCGGGCGCTCCTGGGCTCGGCCCAGCCCGGCCTCGGCGGCGCCGCTCGGCCCGCCCGCCCGCCAGTCCCTCAGACCCGCAGTCTCTCCGTCCGGCCACAGTTCTCCACCTCAGGAACGCTCCGAAAAACAAACCGCTGGTCGCGCAGCTCGCCCCCCTGTCTGTCACTCACGCCGGCGCCCACCAATCCCAGGCAGCCGCTGGGCCGTCGCACCACCCCCACCCACCTCACCAGCCAATAACAAGAAGGAAGTCGGCTGCCCTCGCCGTCCCCCCCCAACTCTCTCCAAACACCCTAACTCTCAGCGGCCAGCTAATCATCAGCACCACACGATGAACCAATCCCGCCTACTCTCACAGGATGCCAATGGGCGAAGCCAAGGCGGTTTCCGAGGGCTGTCTAGCGCCTGCCAATCATCGGGACAGCGCCCGGCTCCCTGCGCTGCTAGCCAATCACGTAGAGGCCTCTAAGCCCCCGCCTCTGCGCATCCCTCTCTGGCGCTGTCTCCCCCTCTTGGGAGAGATTGGGAGGTGTTGGTTGCTCCAATCACAGCTCCGGCGTGAGGCTCCGCCCACATTCCCACCTCCCGTCAGTCACCGAAGGCTCGGCGGGCGCGCGGGCTGGCGCAGTTCCCCGCCGGCTACTTTGGGGCTGGGGTGAGGAGTAGGCGGCTGGAGGGGGCCCTCAGGCCTTCCGCCCTCCGGGTTCTCGGAGGCCCCAGCGATCTGGGTGGTTCCAGAGGGTGGCGTCCTGCTCCTCCCTGTGCCCAGCACGGGGCGTGTAACGAGTGGGGAGGGTCTGGCTTGAGCACTTCCCGGCGCGCGGCCACCTCTGCGGCCCCATCCCCCGACTGGTCCTCCGGTCCCGACGCTGCTTTTGCCCCGGGCAGGGGCGGCCGGCCCAGCCCAGCTTTCCGTAAGTGTCACACCTCCAGGGCCACACCCGCTGGTCTAGGTACCTCAGACACCCGAGGCTAGGGTAGTGCTGGCATGTGGGTCCCTGGAAATCTGAGTTCCGCCAGAGATTCTTTCAGAAAATAACTTTTTTCTTACAAAAGCAACACAAGCTTTTTGTAGGAAAATTGAAAAATGCAGAAAACTATGAAAAAGAAAAGATCCCACCCCAGAGATAATCTATTTCCTACCTAGATAGGCGTTTGACAAAAATGCCTTTGTATTGTTTTGTAGTATGCTTACATTTTATTCTGTTTTCCCGTGCCACCAAATATCGTTCCAAAACAATTGTACTGATTGCATGATGTTTCAAAATTAAAGGGACCATAATTAATTTCCTCAACCTTTTCATTCAACATTTTATACACCCAGATCTTCAGATTCCAAGTCCACCACAATTAATGTGGGCTCCTTTCTCTGGCCTCTGTTTCAGTGTAATCTGTCAGGCTCCGGAATAATCTTCCTCAGATGTAATTGTCCACTGTCCACTAAGAACATTTAGTGGTGGCTTTGTCTTGAGTGTCAAATCCCTTGAGAATTACCTTGGGCTGTCCCCTATTTCTTTTCTTTTTTTTTTTTTTTTTGTGACGGAGTCTCGCTCTGTCGCCCAGGCTGGAGTGCAGTGGCGCAATCTCGGCTCACTGCAAGCTCCGCCTCCCGTTTTCTCGCCATTCTCCTGCCTCAGCCTCTCCGAGTAGCTGGGACTACAAGCACCCGCCACCACGCCCGGCTAATTTTTTGTATTTTTTTTTTAGTAGAGACAGGGTTTCACCGTGGTCTCGATCTCCTGACCTCGTGATCCGCCCGCCTCGGCCTCCCAAAGTGCTGGGATTACAAGCATGAGCCACCGCGCCCGGCCTCTTTTCTTTTTCTTTTTTATTTTTTGAGACGGAGTCTCGCACTGTCGTCCAGGCTGGAGTGCAGTGGCGCGATCTCAGCTCCCTGCAACCTCCGTCTCCCGTGTTCAAGCAATTCTCCTCCTTCAGCCTCTCAAGTAGCTGGGATTAACAGGCGTGCGCCACCACGCCTGGCTAATTTTTGAATTTTCAGTAGAGACGGGGTTTCACCATGTTGCCCAGGCTGGTCTCGAAATCCAGACCTCAGGTGATCCGCCAGCCTCGGCCTCCCAAAGTGCTGGGATTACAGGCATGAGCCACCACAAACAGCCTTCCTTATTTCTTTACATTCATCTCCGTATATTTAATCAGCCCCCTTGTCCTGTTTTCTTTTTCTTCCAACAAGCTTAAGCCTGCCATATTCCCACTTGATTCAGTCTCTACCCAGTTTACTGGAGTTCCTTAACTATAATAATCTCTATTCTTGAAAGCGGGGATAAGGGGGAAAGAAAATTAGTATTTATCAATATAACAGGCACGTCATTGCATTTAATTTTTCCAATAACTCTAAGGTTATTATGCTAATACTGTGGGCATAAACGATGAAAGTGAAGCTTAGAGAGGTTAAGCACTGTGTCCAAGTAGTGGAGCCAGGATTTATACCAAGCCTGTGTGACTCCCAAAGGCCATGTTCTTGCACTAGGCCAGTGTTTCTCAACCTTTTTTCATTATCCACCCCTGCCAGGAAAAAATTTTAATTTAAATTACTTAATTAAATTTAAATTCTCCCTAAGAAGAGAAATTAAATACTAAGGAATAAGATTTTGTCAGGTAGAGTAGAGCCTTTGTAAAAAAAATTTTTCGTAGAGTTGGGGGTGTCCCACCGTTTTGCCCAAGCTGGTCTCAAACTCCTGGGCTCAAGCAATCCTCCCACCTCAATTTCCCAAACTGCTGGAATTACAGGTGTGAGCCGCCATGCTCCTTTCTGTTTTCCCAATTGCTAAAGCACAGATGCTGCTCGACTTACAATGGGGCCATGTCCAGATAAACCATTAGATGAACAATCGTTAAGTAGAAAATGCATTCAATACACCTGACCTACTGAACATCATAGCTTAGCCAAGCCTATCTTAAGCGTGCTCAAACACTTAAGTTAGCCTACAGTTGGACAAAATCATCTAACACAAAGCCTATTTTATAAGAAAGTTTTGACTAGCTCATGTAATTTACCAAATACTGTACTGAAAATGAAAAACAGAATGGTTGTACTCAAAGCACAGTTTCTACTGAATTGTGTGTTGCTTTTGAACCATCATAACGTCAAAAATCATAAACTGAGGCCGGGCACAGTGGCTCACGCCTGTAATCCTGACACTTTGGGAGGCTGAGGCGGGTGGATCACTTGAGGTCAGGAGTTCGAGACCAGCCTGACCAACATGGTAAAACCCTATCTCTACTAAAAATACAAAATTAGCTGGGCGTCGTGGCGCACACCTGTAATCCCAGCTACTTGGGAGGCTGAGGCAGGACAGTTGCTTGAATCCGGGAGACAGAGGTTGCAGTGAGCCAAGATCATGCCATTGCACTCCAGCCTAGGCAACAAAAGCGAAACTCCATCTCAAAAACAAAAAACAAAAAACTATAAGCCAAACCATAGTAAGTCAGAGACCCTCTGTACAAACCTAGGAGTGTTCGTTGATTATTCTCTCTCCCTGACACCCATATATCCAAACATGCAGCAAATCTTTTCAGCTCCCAGTTCAAAATGTATCTGAATCAGGTTGGACGCGGTAGCTCACACCTGTAATCCCAGAGCTTTGGGAGGCCAGGGCAGGTGTATCACCTGAGGTCAGAAGTTCGAAACCAGCTTGGCCAACATGGTGAAACCCCATCTCTATTAAAAATATAAAAATTAGCCAGGTGTGGTGGCCTGTAATCCTAGCTACTTGGAGGCTGAAGCAGGAGACTCACTTGAACCTAGAAGGCGGAGGTTGCAGTGAGCCGAGATTGTGGCACTGCACTCCAGCCTGAGCAATAGAGTGAAACCCTGTCTCAAAAAAAAAATGAAATAAAAATAAACACACACACACACACACACACACACCTGAATCCAACCACTGCTCATCCCACCCCCCTTATCCAAGCCACCACCTACTCTCCTGAATGACTGCCCCAGGCTTCTATCTAGCCTCCATTGTTTCCTCTGTGGCAGCCCAACAAATGATTCCCCAATAGCAACCAGAGTGATCCCTGTAAAATGTAATTCGGATCATGCCACCCTACCCCCTGCCCACTGTCAACCCTCCAATGGCTTCCCTCCCATCACACTCAGAATAAAACCCCAATTCTTTGCCATGACCTGCCAGGCCCCGTAGGAGCTGGCCCCTCCATCCTGTCCCTCTATCACTGTCCTCTAGCCACTCTGGCCTTCTTTCCATTCTTTGAAACTACCAAGCCAAGATGTTCTCATTTCTGCAGTTTATTCAAGTCTCTGCTCAAACGTCTGCTTTTAAGTCATTTCTTATCACCCCATCTAAAATGACCCCTCCCTTCCATCATTCTGTATTTGTATATTTTTTCCTTGTTTTTTTTCTCAGTGGCTAAAATTATATATTTATTTGTTTGCTCTACTCCAGCTACCACAAACATAAGGTATGCAGGAGCAGGAATTTTGTCCTGCTTACTGCTCTATCACCAGCACTTAGAATAGTGCCTCACACATAGAGACCTGCAGTACATCTACCTGAGTCTTTAGCTGAAAAGAACCTTCTGATTTACCTTCTACCTTTCTTACAGCCGCCTTCTTTGTTGCTTCATTTGCATTGTCTGTGTCTCAACCAGCCATCTCAAACATTCCCATACTGCAGTTACCATATGCGCTGAGGATTCCAGAATCTCAACTGTATCTCTAGCTTAGGGAGGTCTTTCTTCTGAGCTCCACAGACATGGGTGTCCCACAGGAACCTCCAATTCTGGGTCCAAACTGAAATCATTTTCCCCCATAGTTCTGTGTTTCCTCTGTCCCTCTCCAGTTCCCCAAGTTAGATACCTTCGAATGATCAGCTCTTTCTCTCCATTTCTTTTCCCCTACAGCCAATCTTGAAGAAGTCTCCAATCTGTCCATTCCTCTCCCATCCCATTTCACCACCCTAGTTCAAACCACCAAAATCTCTTACCTGCATGACTTAAGCGTAACAGCCTCTCAACATATATTCACATCACAGAGTGATCTTTCTGAAATTGACACCTGATTCTGCCATACCCTCCCTGAAAAGTTTCCCATCACCCTTAATCCCATAAATCAAATATGTGAATGTAGTTAAGAAGGTCCTTCAGGACCCAACCCATTCCTTCTTCTTCAGCCACACATCCTTCTATTTCCACCTTAACTATAATAGTTAACCCCATTATTCAAATTCTATGTCCCAGCCACATAGAACCACCAGCAATTCCTCAAATATGAATTTCTCTTGCTTCTATACCTCTGCGTGTGCGATGTTCTCTGCATGAAATCCTCTTCACTTCTGCTCCCACCTCCATTCTTTTTTTTTTTTTTTTTTTTTTTTGAGACAGAGTCTCACTGTGTTGCCCAGGCTGGAGTGCAGTGGCACAAGCTCCGCCTCCCGGGTTCACGCCGTTCTCCTGCCTCAGCCTCCCGAGTAGCCCGCCACCACGCCCGGCTAATTTTTTGTATTTTTTTTTAGTAGAGACGGGGTTTCACCGCGTTAGCCAGGATGGTCTCGATCTCCTGACCTTGTGATCTGCCGCCTTGGCCTCCCAAAGTGCTGGGATTATAGGCGTGAGCCACCGCGCCCAGCCCCCACCTCCATTCTTTCAGGGAACAACTAAGCCTATACAGCATTCCCTCCAGGAAGCCTTCTCAGACAGATACCTCCAAGTCTGGGTTAAGGCCCTCAGACATGCTGTCAGAGCACTGGGTACTTTCTTCATCAAAGCACGTGTCCTGCTCTCTAATAATTGTCTTTAACCAAGTATGTATAAAAAGGCCAGGTGTGGTGGCTCGTATGTCTGTAATCCTAATATTTTGGGAGGCTAATGAGGGAGGATTGCTGGACGCCACGAGTTTGAGACCAGTCTGGGCAACATAATTAGACCTCGTCTCTACAAAAAAATTTAAAATTATCCAGGTATGGTGGCGTGTGCCTGTAGTCCTAGCTACTCAAGAAGCTGAGGCGGGAGAACTGCTTGAGCTCAGGAGGTAAGGCTACAGTGAGCTATGATCCTATCACTGCACTCCAGCCTAGATGACAGGGCCAGACCCTCAAATAAAACAAAACAAAGCAAAACAAAACAACCAAATTAAACATAAAGACAGAAGCTGCTTTCAAATCAGCATAACTATCATCTTTCATAACACATTAAAAAACAAATATTTGTCAAATGAGTAACTGAACCTCAAATGGAGATGTTAGTAATTGAATGTAATTTCCATAATGTTCCCTTTTAGGTATATGCAGTATTTTATCTTCTTTTTTTTTCTTTTTTTTTTTTTTGAGACGGAGTCTTGCTCTGTCACCCAGGCTGGAGTGCAGTGGCGTGATCTCGGCTCACTGCAAGCTCCGCCTCCCAGGTTCATGCCATTCTCCTGCCTCAGCCTCCCAAGTAGCTGGGACTACAGGTGCCTGCCACCATGCCCAGCTAACTTTTTGTATTTTTAGTAGAGATGGGATTTCACCGTGTTAGCCAGGATGGTCTCGATCTCCTGACCTCATGATCTGCTTGCCTTGGCCACCCAAAGTGCTGGGATTACAGGCATGAGCCACCATGCCCAGCCGAAAATTCTTTTTTGAGACAAGGTCTTGCTGTCATCCAGACTGGAGTACAGTGGCGCAGTCATAGCTTACCGCAAGCTCAACCTCCCAGGTTCAAGGGATCCTCCTGTCTCAGTCTCCTCAGTAGCTGGTATTACAGGTGCATGCCACCACTCCTGGCTTTTTATTTTCATTTTGTTTTTGAAGACAGAGTCTTACTCCATCACCCAGGCTGGAGTGAAGTGGTGCAATCATAGCTTACTGCAGCCTCGACCTCCTGGGCTCAATCTTCCCACCCCAGCCTCCCAAGTAGCTGGGACTACAGGTGCACACCACCATGCCCTGCTAACTTCTGTATGTTTTGTAGAGACAGAGTTTTGCCATGTTGCCCAGGCTGGTCTCGAACTCTTTGGGCTCAAGCGATCTGCCCGCCTCAGCCTCTTGAAGTGCTGGGATTACAGGTGCGAGCCACCATGCCTGGCCCTAGCATCTTTTTTAAAACAGACAATCCAAATGCCCGTTGATAGGAGACTGGTTAAATTATGACACGTTAATACCAAAAAAGTTATGTAGCTATTAAAAAGAATGAAGAGACTTCTCCATACTAATACTAAAAGGTAACCAGGATATATTGTGAAGTGAAAAAAAAAAAGGTTAAAGCAAAGTGTATAGCATGATCACTTTTCAGTTTTAAAAACTGCTCATTCAGGCCAGGTGTGGTGGCTTATGCCTGTAATCTCAACACTTTGGGAAGCTGAGGCAGAATTGCTTCAGGCCATGAATTCAAAACTACATATCAAGCCGGGCGCGGTGGCTCACGCTTGTAATCCCAGCACTTTGGGAGGCTGAGGCGGGCGGATCACGAGGTCAGGAGATCGAGACCACGGTGAAACCCCGTCTCTACTAAAAATACAAAAAAATTAGCCGGGCGTGGTGGCGGGCGCCTGTAGTCCCAGCTACTCGGAGAGGCTGAGGCAGGAGAATGGCGTGAACCCGGGAGGCGGAGCTTGCAGTGAGCCGAGATTGCGCCACTGCACTCCAGCCTGGGCGACAGAGCGAGACTCCGTCTCAAAAAAAAAAAAACAAAAAAAAAAACTACATATCAAGACCCTGATATGCCTGTCCAACATACTGAGACTCCATGTCTATTTAAAAAAAAAAAAAAAGAAGAAGAAGCTGGCCAGGCAAGGTGGCTCATGCCTATAATCCCAGCATTTTGGGAGGCCAAGCTGGGAGGATCACTTGAGCCCAGAAGTTCAAGACTGGCCTGGGCAGCTGGGCGCGGTGGCTCACGCCTGTAATCCCAGCACTTTGGGAGGCCAAGGCGGGCGGATCACGAGGTCAGGAGATCGAGACCATCCTGGCTAACATGGTGAAACCCCGTCTCTACTAAAAAAAAATACAAAAAAAATTAGCCAGGCGAGGTGGTGGGCGCCTGTAGTCCCAGCTACTTGGGAGGCTGAGGCAGGAGAATGGCGTGAACACCGGGGGGCAGAGCCTGCAGTGAGCCGAGATCGTGCCACTGCACTCCAGCCTGGGTGAAAGAGCGAGACTCCTTCTCAAAAAAAAAAAAAAAAAAGACTGGCCTGGGCAACATGGCAAGATCCTACATCAATTAAAAAAAATTCTTTTTTTTTTTGAGACAGAGTCTTGCTCCGTGGCCCAGGCTGGAGTGCAGTGGTGCAATCTCACTGCAACCTCTGCCTCCTGGGTTCAAGCAATTCTCCTGCCTCAGCCTCCTGAGTAGCTGGGATTACAGGCAAGCACCACCAAGCCCAGCTAATTTTTTGTATTTTAGTAGATGTGGGGTTTCACCATGTTGCCCCCAGGGTGGTCTTGAACTCCTGAGCTCAGGCAATCCACCTGCCTCGGCCTCCCAAAGTGCTAGGATTGCAGGCATTAGCCACCATGCCCGGCCGAAAAATTTTTTTAATGAAAAAAAAAAAATGCTCATTCACATTTAGAAAAAGGCCAACATTTATTGAACACTTACTATTGCCAGGTGCTGTTTCAAGTGCTTAACATATATTAACTTATTTAATTCTCAAAACAGCCGCATGTAATCGGTACTATCATTACCCCCATTTTACAGGTAAAGAAGCATGTACAAAGAGGTTAAGTTCTTGTCCAAGGTTGCTAGCTGTTGGCAGAGCTAGAATTTGGTCCCTAGCAGACTGGCTCCAAAGAGTGGAAAAATATAAATCGTTAATGGTGGTTGTATCTTAGGAGGTAGAATTAAATGGGAATTTTGTTGTTGTTGTTGTTGTTATTTATTTACGTAAGACTTGCCTTTTTAAAGACAATAAATGTTACCTTTTGGGCATACACAAAAAATAAAAAGAATAAAGAAGTAAAAATGCTATCCTGTTCACTGGCTGGACATAGAATAATTCAGTTAAGAGTAGTGTGGCACCAGGCTGATGGCTCATACCTGTAATCCCAGCACTTTGGGAGGCCAAGATGGGAGGATCACTTGAGCCCAGGAGTTCAAGACCAGCCCTGTCAACATAGCAATACCCCATCTCTACAAAACATAAAATAACCGGGCATGGTGGCATGCAAGGAGGCTGAGGCGGAAGGATTGCTTGAGCCTGAGAGGCTGAGGCTGCAGTGAGCGATGGTTGTGCCACTGCACTCCAGCTTGGCTGACAAAGTTAGACCCTGACACACACACACACACACAAGAAAGAAAGGAAAGGAAAAGGAAAAGAAAAAGAGTATTGTGGATCTATCACCGCATTCCCTTTTGCCAGACTTATTTTCTCTTCACAGAATGTCTCCAGAAGTGTCTTTGGGGATTCAAATAAGTCTGGGAATTGGGGGCTCTTCGAGTTTGAAGCTTTATTGACTGCTATAAGTTTCAGAGAAAAAAAGTAACAACCACATGGCTGAATTTCCACAGTTGGTTGGAGGCAGAGCCTTTACTGTTCCTCTTTGATTCAGCCAGGGCCTCTAGCAGAGGGGAGGTGGCTACACACAAGAGTGCTTCTTATAACAGTCAAGACTGTGAACAGAGCCTATCACAGATACTTCTATCCCACTAAAAGGACACTTGAAGATAAGCCCAAGGTGGCTTCAAGGCCTTGAATAATTTTATGTTGCTAAGACAATGACCAAAGATAAGGCAAAGCAAGCCAAGCCAGCACCAGACCCCATTCCTCTGACTTTAACGTGCATCTGACTCCCAGACTCTCAGATGCTATGAGACTAGCTTTTGGTTTGTTTTTTTTTTTAATTATTTCACCTGATAAAAGTAAAACATAGGGGCTTGGCACAGTGGCTCACACCTATAATCCCAGCACTTTGGGAGGCTGAGGCAAGAGGATCCCTAGGAGCCAGGAATTCAAACCAGCCTAACACAGGAAGACCCCATCTCTCTCTCTCTCTTTTTTTTTTTTTTTGTGAGATGGGAGTCTTGCTGTGTCGTCCAGGCTGGAGTGCAGTGGTGCGATCTTGGCTCACTGCAACCTCCGCCTCCTGGGTTCAAATTATTCTCCTGCCTCAGCTTCCCAAGTAGCTGGGATTACAGGTACCCACCACCACGCCCAGCCAATTTTTATGTTTTTAGTAGAGACGGGGTTTCACCACATTGGCCAGGCTGGTCTTGAACTCCTGACCTCATGATCTGCACGCTTCGGCCTCCCAAAGTGCTGGGATTATAGGCGTGAGCCACCACGCCCGGCCGGGAAGACCCCCATCTCTTAAGAAAAGAAAGAGGCCGGGCACGGTGGCTCATGCTTGTAATCCCAGCACTTTGGGAGGCCGAGGCGGGCGGATCACGAGGTCAGGAGATCGAGACCACGGTGAAACCCCGTCTCTACTAAAAGTACAAAAAATTAGCCGGGCGTGGTGGCGGGCACCTGTAGTCCCAGCTACTCGGAGAGGCTGAGGCAGGAGAATGGCGTGAACCCGGGAGGCGGAGCTTGCAGTGAGCCGAGACTGCACTCCAGCCTAGGCGACAGAGCAAGACTCCGTCTCAAAAAAAAAAAAAGAAAAGGAAGAAAGAAAAAAGGAAAACATGATTACAGAATATAAAGCTCAGTAATAACATCACTACCCTGAGATAACCTGTTTTGATATTTTAGTACATTTCCTTCTAGTCTTTTTAAAAAAGTTCATATATATAATGTGTTAAATAAATATATACATATCTATTTCAAAATTTGGACCACACTATACATGTAGTTTTGTATCTTTTTTCCCACTTAATGTTATATTCTAAACATTTTCTGACAAAAGATTTTTTTTTTTTTTTTTTTTGAGACGGAGTCTCGCTCTGTCGCCCAGGCTGGAGTGCAGTGGTGCATCTCGGCTCACTGCAAGCTCCGCCTCCCGGGTTCACGCCATTCTCCTGCCTCAGCCTCTCCAAGTAGCTGGGACTACAGGCGCCCGCCACCACGCCCGGCTAATTTTTTTGTATTTTTAGTAGAGACGGGGTTTCATCGTGGTCTCGATCTCCTGACCTCGTGATCCGCCCGCCTCGGCCTCCCAAAGTGCTGGGATTACAAGCGTGAGCCACCGCGCCTGGCCAAAAGATTCTTTAAAAAATAATTTTTAGTGGCAACATAATACCTCGGCATATGGATGTGACCATCTTTAATGTTTTTTTTTTTTTTTTTGAGACGGAGCCTCGCTCTTGTGCCCCAGGCTGGAGTGCAATGGTGTGATATCAGCTCACTGCAACCTCCACCTCCCGGGTTCAAGTGATTCTCCTGCCTCAGCCTCCTTGCGTAGCTGGGATTACAGGCGCCTGCCACCATGCCTGGCTAATTTTTGTATTTTTAGTAGAGATGGGGTTTCACCATGTTGGCCAGTCTGGTCTCGAACTCCTGACCTCAGGTAATCCACCTGCCTCAGCCTCCCAAAGTGCTGGGATTACAAGCGTGAGCCACTGCACCCAGCCGTGACCGTCTTTATTTGAATAGCTCAGGGTCTCTTTACCAGATGTAGAGACTGCAGAACAAATTCAAGAAGGGTTCATTTCTGCCTTTCCTATTAACTGCAGAGAGAGACTGCAGGGCACCACTAGGGGTCAGTGCAGAGCCATCATCACAGGAGCCTTTACTGTGCCTTACGGTAAGCATGTCTTGATGTAAGATAATTGGTTATGCAACAATCCATATTAATAAAGATTCTATCTGTTACATTAGAGATCTATTCACATGACTAGCCATGTTCCCTTTAAGAGCAGACTCTCTTAGTACAGATTTCTCAGATTATAAATGATAAGATTCCTCCAAATTAATTTCCAAAACAGCTATTTTGTAAACACCAAGGTCTATCAGTATAAGACCTGTTCTTTCCTGCTTGGTATGAGATCATTTGTGCATAAAATACTTGGCCAAAGTATTTTATAGGTTTGTTGGGAAAATCAAATAAATAACATGTAAAAGTATCTTACAAATTATGAAGCCGCATATAAACGTAAATTTGCTCTTTTTTAATGATAAGCAATTCAGATATTTGGGCAAGTGGCATGACCATGGATTATTTCACTGGTTTTCTTCCTCGTAGCCCTGCTCTCCAGCTATTGACATCAGTGTGGAGTCAGTAATTCTTTTCTTAGAAGCTGAAGTTATCATTTACAGTAAATTTGGTTTTACTTCTTTGCCATCCTTATTTACCTGAAGCTCCTTCAGGAAAATTACTCTGAGCTCAGAATTAGCTTAAATAACTTATAAATAGGTATATAACAGGGATCAGAAAGCCACTCTAGGCCTGACATGCTTGACAGGCTCCGACGCAGGAGGTGGGAGTTCCTGGCCCTTCTAAATCCAGATGTGATTATTAGGAGCAAAAGGTACCAAGGGCCCTATTTCCCACCAGCGATGCTTCTTATTCAGCCCTCACTCTTCTTTCTGTTCCCGTTTCCTCTTCAGTTCTCAGTGCCACATCATTTGGCATCAGAGATGTAAAGGATCTAGGGCTGGTTGTTCTCAGAACCAAGAAGCTTTCAAAACCAGCTTGTGGTAGCCCTTCTTGAGAGCAGCTCAGTCTTCTCATTGGTTCACTCTGACCAAACCTAGGATGTATAGGGACCCAGGCAAAGCAGGCCCTGGCAAGCTCCTTTTTTTTCTTTTTTTTTTTTTTTTTGAGAGACAGAGGCTGGGTGCCATGGCTCATGCCTGTAATCCCAGCACTTTGGGTGGCAAGGTGGACGGATCACCTAAGGTCAGGAGTTCGAGACCAGCCTGGCCAACAAGGGGAAATCTGGTCTCTACTAAAGATACAAAAGTTAGCCGGGGTGGCAGGGTGCAGGGCGATATGGGGACGCCATGGTGGAGCTGCAGCAGCTATGGGTGCAGGAGGTGGTGGACTCCATGGTGAAGAGTCTGGAGAGAGAGAACATCTGGAAGATGCAGGGTCTCATGTTCTGGTGCAGCATCAGCTGTTGTGAGGACAGCCAGGCCTCCATGCAGTAGGTGCACCAGTGCATCAAAGCACTGCCATGTGCCTCTGGCTCAAGCCCAGGCTTTGGTCACCAGTGAATTGGAGAAGTTCCAGGACCACCTGGCCCGGTGTGCCATGCATTGCAACGACAAAGCCAAAGATTCAATAGATGCTGGGAGTAAGGAGCTTCAGGTGAAGCAGCAGCTGGATGGTTGTGTGACCAAGTGTGTGGATGACCACATGCACCTCATCCCAACTATGACCAAGAAGATGAAGGAGGCTCTCTTATCCATTGGGAAATAACAGTCTTTGCCAGTGGCCATTGGGGCTGAGGGCAAGAATATATTTTTTATAAGGAATTGGGAATTTTAGTCTTTTAAGCAAAGTTAATGAAGAAATGAAGGATGGCCACAGGTGTAAGACATATGTCACTTGCCTCTGGACACTGGTTCTTTTATGTTTGTCCTAAAAAATGAAATGGAAAAAAGTGGTGCTAAATTAGGTCAGAGATATTACAGGATAGTTTTAGAGCTTATATATCCTGTGGCCAGTGCTTGTCCTGCCAGTAAGGATCTCCCCTGTAACAAGCCAGAGCCCTCCAAGGCACTAGACTCTTCTTACTACACAGGTACCAACAGGCTGGCAGGTTAGAGTTGGTGGAGTTTGAGGAGAGAGATATTTTCTCTTTGTTGCCAGCATCCTGTTTACCAGAAGTGTCACCACACCATTTTCTGTAAGCTGTGAAACAAAATCCATGAGGTCACCCACTTAGAAGGGCAAAAAAGTTTATTGGAGGCCGGGCACGGTGGCTCACGCTTGTAATCCCAGCACTTTGGGAGGCCGAGGCGGACGGATCACGAGGTCAGGAGATCGAGACCATGGTGAAACCCCCTCTCTACTAAAAATACAAAAAAAAAAAAAATTAGCCAGGCGTGGTGGCGGGCGCCTGTAGTCCCAGCTACTCGGAGAGGCTGAGACAGGAGAATGGCGTGAACCCGGGAGGCGGAGCTTGCAGTGAGCCGAGATTGCGCCACTGCACTCCAGCCTGGGCGACAGAGCGAGACTCCGTCTCAAAAAAAAAAAAAAAATTTACTGGGTGTTTATTTTCTTGGTTTTATGTAATTTATACAAGGTGATACAAATTGATTGTAAGATGTGGAATTGAGAGGGAGACTAGTTTGGATAACAACTTTGAAAGGTTCCTTGTGGATCCCCATTTCTGGTCATCAAGATGTAGATGTACGTTTCTTTTTTTTTTTGAGACGGAGTCTCGCTCTGTCGCCCAGGCTGGAGTGCAGTGGCACAATCTCGGCTCACTGCAAGCTCCGCCTCCCGGGTTCACGCCATTCTCCTGCCTCAGCCTCCGGTGCAGCTGGGACTACAGGCGCCCGCCACTGCACCCGGCTAATTTTTTGTATTTTTAGTAGAGACGGGGTTCCACCGTGGTCTCGATCTCCTGACCTCGTGATCCACCTGCCTCGGCCTCCCAAAGTGCTGGGATTACAGGCGTGAGCCACCGCGCCCAACAGATATACATTTCTTAAAATTATTACATGCTGCATCTTTCAGCCTGGAGACCATGCAAAAACATGAGAGGTGATGACATACTAATTATGGGAAGCATAATTACTGGCTGATGGGCCCTGAGGCTGTGTGTAGCAAAGTGACAGGACAATCTTGCAGTAACACTTTCCCCGTGAAGAGAAGGGGGTTTTGAGATATACTAGTATCTAGAAATGAACAGTAAAAGAGGAGCAGTTGGCTACTTGATTATAACAGAGTTATGAAGTACTGGATTTGGAAAACCTGGTTTTTATAGAATGGATGGAATGAAAGCCTAAACCTAGCATTGCCTCCTTAGCCCCCTGAATTAACAAAGCACAAGTGAGACAAACCCCGGCAACAGGAAATTCAAGGGAAAAAAAGTAAGCAACTTGAGTTAGGATGAGCTGACTCCCTTAGAGCAAAGAAGAGGCAGACCCCATTACCAAAAACCATTTTTGCCTGGGGCTTTCACAATTTGCAGTGTTCCTGCCCTGGCATGGCACCTTACTGTTTTGATAGCAACCTCATTGTATTTTCACCACCTTATTACTTGAAATGATAATATAGCCTGTCCATTTGCTGCTTCCAGGCTGTGTTATATTTTCCTGGTGGTTTGGTTTTAAAAATAAATAAGGTTTAATTTTCTCCCCTCCCCCCCCACAAAAAAATTATCTGGGCATGGTGGTGCCTGCTTGTAATCCCAGCTACTTGGGAGGCTGAAGCAGGAGAATCGCTTGAACCTGGGAAGTGGAGGCTGCAGTGAGCCAAGATCATGCTACTGCACTCCAGCCTGGGCCACAGAGCAAGACTCTGCCTCAAAAAAAAAAGAGACAGACTCAGCCAGGTGTGGTGGCTCATGCCTGTAATCCCAGCACTTTGGGAGGCCGAGTGTGCAGATCACTTGAGCTCAGGAGCTCGACATCAACCTGGACACATAGTGAAACCCCATCTCTACAAAAATATATATAAGTTAGCTGGGCATGGTGGCATGTACCTGTAGTTCTAGCTACTTGGGGGGCTGAGGTGGAAGGACTGCTTGAGTCCAGGAGGTCAAGGCTGCAGTGAGCCGAGATTGTGCCACTGCTCTCCAGCCTGGGCAACAGAGTGAGACTCTGCCTCAAAAAAAAAAAAAAAAAAAAAAAAGAGTTCTCACTCTGTCGCCCAGGCTGGAATGCAACGGTGCAATCATAGCTCACTGTAGCCTCAAACTCCTGGGCTCAAGTGATCCTCCCACCTCAGCCTCTCGAGTAGATGGGATTATAGGTGTGAGCCACTGCCAAGTCCCTTATCATTGGCACGTGATTTCCTACTGGGCTAGAACCTTAAGCTGTTTGGTGAAAGAAGGGCACAGAAGTCACACAAAGAGAGCAACAGATGCTTGCACAGCAGCTCACACTGCCCTGGGGCAGCTCCAGTAAAGAGCAGTCCTGTGTTCAGGTCCTACCTTCTAGAGCAGGATCTAACACAGGACACCAGTTGAATAGCTTATACTCTAGATAAGTACAGTTCTTGGTATATAGCTAGTGTTCCAGAAATATTAGTTGCATGAATGAATGACAGGTTTAGGCTGTAAGACCAGCATTAGACCACAGAGTGCCTGGATACAACTACATTTCTATAGCCAATCAAAAAAATAATCCTGGGACTGGAGTAGTAGAGCTAAGCCTAGGGACTTGAAAGTTAGTCCAGAGGATCCCAACAGCTGGACACAAACTCAGGAAGACTCAAGAGCCATACAACAGCAATGCAGCAACCAATAATCACTGTTATTATTAAGGGCAGTTTCTAGTACATAGCGCCTCAGGGCACTTACAATCCCCACAGAGGCCAGCTACCCAACATCAGAGTCTAACCAGCTGGGTGGTGCAGCTCTGCATCCAAGAGGGTGTCGGGACACTCATCCAGATGGCTCTGAGACACCAGCAGAGCTGACAAGGAGGCCCCACAAGTGAGATTCCTTTAGCTTCAAGGTCACAAGTCCTGGCCTTGGGCCTCCTGGCCTGCTGAGCCTCCCACCAGCTTTACCCTCAGAGATTGCTGCAGAAGCCTGTGTGCTGGAATGGGCTGCCACATTTCTAGGAAGGAACCCGGGGGCACATGTAGCCTGGTTATTCAATGTTATCATAGACGTGAATCACATCCTCGTGGTTGCCGAGAGCCTGAATGAGATGTGCAGCCTGTTCCAGGTCGGGCTCAGCCAGCTGCACCTTTGAGTTGGGGATGAACTCTAGTGCACAGGACACAGAACACAGGCCCAAGGAGTCCAGCTTCTTCCTCACTTGGTGCAGTGAAGAGGCATCACAAATAAACTAGGGATAAAGGAAAGTCAGGAGGTGAGGAGCCAGGAGATAATGAGACAAAGCCACACAGGACCTTGCAAAGTCCTGAATGTCAGTACTGGAATGGATCACTGGGTTTGAGCTCTTCACTGGCAGGGACATCGTTTTCAATGTTTTGACTCTTTCTCATAGTCCTCACTAGAGTCGGTCCTATTCAGTATTCACTTAATAAATATTTGTACAATATGTGAACTGTCTCACCTGTACCCTAGGGCACATTAAGGAAGAAACCAAGAGGCATGCGTAAGGCATCTATCAGGGTCCTCTCGGAAGCCCACCAAACACCCATGTTTTCATGCTTACTTTAAAAATATTCCTTTCTTCTTCATCTTCAGTTTCCTTGACATCCTCAGCTCCTGCTTCGATTGCCAGCTCCAGGGCACGCTCTAGGTTCACAGCCTTCTTCTCTCTGTCCTCCACTTCAACCACAATCACCCCCTTTTTGTCAAAAGAGTGACGAGCTCCTACAGCCATCACTCCTCTGACAGGGAAGGAAACAGGCTGGCATGAGTGGATGCCTCTAGACACTCAGCCTCCATAAAGCTCATCATTCTGTCGCTGTCTCTTTCTCACCCAGTCTATGAAGTACACACAGACATGGAGCAGATCGCATCCTCAAGGAGAAAATGCAGCTGCTGCTCGGTAAGGGAACAGCCCAAGAATGTCCCCACACTCGATTTTCTGCCCTGATTGCAGTTTGGAGGAAGCAGACTTTGCTCATAATTTCCTGTGCCATTAAGATGCCAGTCCTGGTGGAACATTTTAAGACTTGGGCATTATATGGCTATAGATGGGAATAATAGGACAAAGATCCCCTTCTACATCCGATGAGAAAGTCTTTGGGATCCTGCTAGTAGAGACTACATTAAGGGAAAGTCAATGAACTCACTGGATTCTGCTAAGGAGCAAGTGTGCTTAAAACCTGAAACATGGCCAGGCATGGTGGCTCCCAGCACTTTGGGAGGCTGAGGCAGGTGGATCACCTGAGATCAGGAGTTCAAGACCAGCCTGGCCAACATGGTGAAACCCTGTCATCTCTACTAAAAATACAAAAATTAGCTGGGCATGGCTGTGGGTATCTTTAATCCCAGCTACTCAGGAGGCTGAGGCAGGAGAATCACTTGAACCCAGAAGGCGGAGGTTGCAGTGAGCCGAGAGCATGCCATTGCACTCCAGCCTGGGCGACAAGAGTGAGACTCCGTCTCAAAAAACAAAACCCTGAAACACTAGCAGAGATCAACAGTACTTGCCTTGCAGAGAATTGGAACATAAAGTCTCTGTCCCCTACCACTCCCCTGAGATGCACACTTACCCGTTCTTATTCAGGATATGTCTAATGTCTGATTGACACTTGTGGCTACTGTTAGATAATGCCTCGATAAGCAGAGAAGAGCCACCAGGGCCTCGACCCTCATACAGCAAATAAGTGTCCTTGGATTTCTGCAATAAACAACACAAGCACATTTTCCTGTTTCCCAGTTCCTTCCCACATGTCAGCCCAGAACCACAAGTATCGCAAAACTAACTCCATGGGATGGGCTCTCTACGCTGGAGCCTGAGCTCTCAATCTTTATTTTTGTCCCCACCCTCTAACCAACTTTTTAGGTAACAGGAAGTATTACCCCTAACTTGGAAGGAGTCTGTTTCTCCGGTCCCTGAACAATCCATCAGCCATCTCTCAGCTTTGCTTCCTACCATCCCTAACTAAATGCCACATCGAATCCCCACCCAATCCCACTCAGACTCATCCTCCTACACCCCCATCCTGTAAGAAACCCACCGGTCAAGTCTCAAGGCCCCTACCCTGGGCTGCTGAGTACTGCTGTGAAAAATCACACACCTGGGCCTTGTTGTAAGAGCTGCTGAAAACAGCATGGTCTCAAAATTCAAACAATTAATCCAGAGCTCTAGGGACTAATCTCTTCTGGACCGTCCATGCCCCTACTCATCCCTTGTCCAAGTATTCAATATTCCCCACTCCAAGCACCCTGCCCTGCAACTTTCCAGGAATTCTCAACTCATAACTTCTCCCTTCCTCTTTCACAAAGGAAAAAAGGGCCACTAGGTAGGTAAAATAATTGCTGTCTCCACCACCTTCTCTGCACCACGGCCTACATGAAGGCAATAAGCATAACGGTTAGAGCACAGGCTCTAAAGTCTGACTATCTGGTTTCAAGTCTGTCATTTTCTGTGTGACCTGAGTCAAGCCACCTAACATTCCTGTGCCTCAGTTTCTACTTACAGTTTTGAGGATTCGATGAGATAACACACATAGAGTTTTTATCCATGCTTAGCCTGCAGGAAGCACTCAATAATTTTGAGCTATTAAGATAACTATTACTTCCTCAGAGCCTCCCTACCTACCCCAGAGAAAGGTGTACCCTTATGTGGACTCTATATACCTGCCCCTCCCACCATCTCTATCACCCCATCCTCTCCCTTTCTACTGGCTTTTCTCCTTTAGGGCATAAATATCTGAAAAACAAACACTTCCTCCACCTAACATAAGGGCTTTCTCCCACACTGCCCCTTCTTTCTATAATACCTCATCTCCCTACAACTTGGCTGAGCAGTCCTGGTCTTGGCTGTATGGCCCTGCATGCTGCCTATGCATCCTACTCCCAGTTGTGCTCCTAGAACCAATGACCAAGGACAGTGAGCTCTCAGAAGCCTCTAGGCTGAGGGCATCAACTACATTGCTACCCTTCTCTCTGATTTTTTTTTTTTTTTTTGAGACAGAGTCTCGCTCTGTCGCCCAGGCTGGAGTGCAGTGGTGCAATCTTGGCTCACCGCAGCCTCCGCTTCCTGGGTTCAAGCGATCCTCCACCTCAGCCTCCCCAGTACCAGCTCACAAGCATGTGCCACCACGCCCAGCTAATTTTTGTATTTTTAGTAGAGATGGAGTTTCGCCATGCTGGCCAGGCTGGTCTCCAAACTCCTGGCCTCAAGTGATCCACCCACCTTAGCCTCCCAAAGTGCTGGGATTATAGTCATGAGCCACTGCACTTGGCCCTCTCTGATAATTTACGGTGTGTTTGGTGGCCATCCAGACATGAGCCCGGTAGAGGCTGTGATCAATAAAAAGCATGTCAAACTACACACCTCCATTTTCAGCGCTGCCTCAATGGTTGACTTGGGCATATGTTTGCTGCGACACACCTCTAAGACATTGGCCAGGTTGCTGTTGTGCTCAGGGTTGGGGCCTCCTTCTGAGATTTAAAGAAAAAAAAAAAGAGTGAGCAAAGACATCTCATTACAACATGGGAGAAAAAAAGGGATTTCCAGCCCCACCAAGCCAAAGGAGTGGCAAATCACCATTTAGCTCTCAGTTACCTTAGAATACCTTAACCAGTGTTTCAATGGGATACAGAGAAGTATTTTCGGGTTTTTTTTGTTTGTTTTTTGAGATGGAGTCTCACTCTGTTGCTGGCTGGAGTGCAGTGGCACGATCTTGGCTCACTGCAACATCCACCTCCCGGGTTCAAGTGATTCTCCTGCCTCAGCCTCCTGAGTAGCTGGGATTACAGGTGCATGCCACCACACCCGGCTAATTTTTGTATTTTTAGTAGAGACCAGGTTTCGCCATGTTGGCCAGGCTGGTCTCAAACTCCTGACCTCAGGTGATCCACCCACCTTGGCCTCCAAAAGTGCTGGGATTACAAGTGTGAGCCACTGCGCCTAAGTATTTTGGAAAAGTACTTTCTTTTTTTTTTTTTTTTGAGACAAAGTCTCACTTTGTCACCCAGGCTGGAGTGCAGTGGCATGATTTTAGCTCACTGTAGCCTCAACCTCCAGGGTTCAAGCGATCCTCCTGCCTCAGCCTCCCAAGTAGCTGGGACCACCGGTGTGCACCATGCACCAGCACACCCAGGTAATTTTTTTTGTATTTTTTGTAGATTCAGGTTTTCACCATGTCGCCCAGGCTGGTCTCAAACTCCTGAGCTCAAGTGATCTGCCTGACTCGGCCTCCCAAAGTGCTAGGATTACAGGTGTGGGCCACCAAGTCTGGCCAGAAAAGAGCCTTTTTTTTTTTTTGAGACATAGTCTCACTCTGTCATCCATGCTGGAGTGCAGTGGCATGATCTTGGCTCATCTTGGCTCACTGCAACCTCCCACTCCCGGGTTCAAGGGATTCTCCTGCCTCAGCCTCCTGAGTAGCTGGGATTACAGGTGCCTGCCACCACGCCCAGCTAATTTTTGTATTTTTAGTAGAGATGAGGTTTCACCACATTGGCCAGGTTGGTCTCGAACTCCTGACCTCAAGTGATCCACTCGCCTTGGCCTTCCAAAGTGCTGGGATTACAGGCATGAGGCACCGTGCCTGGCCAGAACTTTCTAATTCATTGTCTTTAGGGATGGTTTTCAGTCTGCTAGGTTTCAGCGATCTCTACTTTAGGTCAGATGAAGAAGGGTTATAGATGGTAACAACACATTCTGGACTCATTACTGCTCTTACTCTACTACTTTGTGCATAATAATTATTTTTATTTTATTTTATTATTGTTTTTGAGGCAGAGTCTTCCTCTGTTGCCCAGGCTGGAGTGCAGTGGTGTAATCTCGGCTCACTGCAAGCTCTGCCTTCCAGGTTCACGCCATTCTCCTGCCTCAGCCTCCTGAGTAGCTGAGACTACAGGCGCCCCCCACCACACCTGGCTAATTTTTTTGTATTTTTAGTAGAGACGGGGTTTCACCGTGTTAGCCAGGATGGTCTCGATCTCCTGACCTCGTGATCCGCCAGCCTCAGCCTTCCAAAGTGTTGAGATGACAGGTGTGAGCCACCGCGCCCAGCACTTTGTGCATAATTATTGAAATGTTCACATGACATTGTAATCTGAGGGTAGGGGCTGTATCTCATCATCTTTGTAGTACTAGTGGCAGGCCTGGCACAAAATAAACACAAGTTGGTTGAACTTCAGTGGGGCGCAGTGGCTGATGCCTGCAATCCCAGCACTTTGGGAGGCCGAGGTGGGTGGATCATTTGAGGTCAGGAGTTCGAGATCAGCCTGGCCAACATGGTGAAACCCTGTCTCTACTAAAAATACAAAAAAAAATTTAGCCAGGCATGGTGGTGCACACCTGTAGTCCCAGCTACTCCGGAGGCTAAAGCAGGAGAATCACTTGAGCCTGGGAGGTGGAGGTTGCAGTGGGCCGAGATCACGCCACTGCACTCTACCCTGGGTGACAGAGTGAGACTCTGTCTCAAAATAAATAAATAAATAAATAAATAAATAAATAAATAAATAAATGTTGCTTGAACTTAATATCAAGAATTTTGAAG
Organism: Symphalangus syndactylus; assembly: GCF_028878055.3. Classification (NCBI taxonomy): domain Eukaryota; kingdom Metazoa; phylum Chordata; class Mammalia; order Primates; family Hylobatidae; genus Symphalangus; species Symphalangus syndactylus. Next base: position 49,186,022 of record NC_072442.2, on the reverse strand, counting down.
AAAAGGAAGCAAACAAATACCAGGCATGAGCTGAGGGGGTAAATTAACATTAACTGAATGCCTATGATGTGCCATAAACCATAAACTACCTCAAGGTGGGTATTATCCTTGTTTCACAGAAACTCAAGTTAAGCTACTTGTTCAAGGTCATAAGTTAGTCAGTGACAGAAACCAGTCTTCCTGACTCCAAAGTCCATAGTTTCTCTCTTTTTTTTTTTTTTTTTTTTTTGAGATGGAGTCTTGCTCTGTCACCTAGGCTGGATGGAATGCAGTGGAGCAATCTCACTTACTGCAGCCTCCAACTCCTGGGTTCAAGCGATTCTCCTGCTTCAGCCTCCCGAGTAGCCAGCATTACAGGCATGCACCACCATGCCTGGCTACTTTTTTTTTTTTTTTTTTTTGGTATTTTTAGTAGACACAGGGTTTCCCCATGTTGGCCAGGCTAGTCTTGAACTCCTGACCTCAAGTGATCTGCCCGCCTCTGGCCTGGGATTACAGGCTGAGCCACTGCGCCCAGTCCAAAGTCCATGCTTTCTACAGGACTTTTCCTTTACTCCTACAGATGTCTGGCCCTAAACAGAAAAAAAGCCTTTTCAGTGTGGCGACCTAAGGGAGAAAAGACATGGCTGCAAATCTACCTTCCAAGGAAATACGTCTTGGGGAAACATTAATGAAGCAAACTAAGGCCTAAGCACTTAAGTAATAGCTTTACTCAGTGCCCCTGCCACAAACAATAAGGTACTTGAGGCGACTTCAGAGGGGTGATTTGTCTCTTCAGGAGAGACACACATCTGCCCTGACTCTTAGGGCTTGTTTCTATTAAGTACCCAGCTAGACTAGGATGAAGTCACTTCTACCTTACCGGCTTATCTTCTCAAGAGCAGCTAGCTCCCTCTCTGACGAACTGGCCAGATGCTCAGCGTCTGGAAAGGTGAGTTAGAACCTCCAACGTAGGTAGGTGTTTTGAGGATGTATGAGGTGGGCAGTGGTGGGTACTGGGGAAGGAAAACAAAGTGAAGGGCCGGAGATCTAGGTGGGCCCAACTCCGAGAGGAAAGCGAGGCTGTGGGCACTGAGAGGGCAGCGGCAGCCAGTGGTGGGTGACCGTCAGGGTCTCACCTTTCACTGCCAGGCGGATGTTCAAACAGAGTTTGGAGAAGATGCGACTCCTTTCGACGTCCTTCGGACCCTTGATGTGCCTGACTTTGGACCACTTGTTGTGCCCGGCGACGACAGCCGCGGTGAGGTGCAGCGTCCGGCCCGGAGCGGCACCAAAGCCCCGGGGCTCGGGGTGGGAGGGCCGGAGGTCGCGCGGAGGAGCCGCCCCGACCCTGGTGCCTCGTGCCAGCAAGCATCGGGCAGCGGCCCTGCTTAGGCTGGCAGCAGCCCAAGCCGCCATCGGTCCGGACCCTGGGGTTCAAGCTGCTAGCAGCAGCGGCCAACGCCGGCCCGTCTCTTCCACTGCCGGAACAAGCAGATCCGGATCCCGCGGCCGCCTGTGCCGGCCACCTGAGACCCAAAGGCTTGGGCCCGCCCGAGGCGGCTCAACAGCTGATGACCCTGCACCGTCCCCGTGGCAGCCGGGACTGGGGGCCCTTGATGGCGTAGCACACTTCCTTTACCAGGTTCGCTCCAAAAACACGTCCCTACTGCCCGCAAAGTCCGTTCCGCAGCTGCACGTACTCGTTCCTCTCTTGCCCTTGAGCAGATCTAGTTACTGCGCAAGACCTCCCGGTTGCCTAGAGAGCGCCGGACTTTGTTTCTCATAATGTTCTAGTGGAGACACATCTGAGTTATGAAACTGACTTTGCTTCCAAATTGCTGCCTAAATCTGAGCAAGTCCAGAATGATAAATATTTTGTCGTTGCCTCATTTTACTGGGAAAGAAACCGCTGCCAGGGAAGTGAATTGCCCATTTGTTTAATCTCTCTGAACGTCTTCCCTATTTATAAATAAGGATCCAATATTTGCTTTATCAACATAGGAAGTTGAAAACACAAAATGAGCCCTTAGAGCTTTAAAGTAGTGAAGTTTTATGTAAATAGCCACAGTGCACTTAAGCCCCTAGATGCAAGAGATGGTTTGGGACAGAGTCAGATGAGTCACAGGCCTTTGGGAGCGGGAGAATGATCAGACAAGCCTTTTGGAGCTAAACTTCCCTCTTCATTTTCTCTCTGCTGTCTCTAAAGAGAAAACCGAATCCGTTAGAAGATGGAGAGAAACAAAGCGGCAGCTGCTGAAAAGCTTTGTAGTGAGTGACTCCCATGCTGGTGAGATTAAGTCCAAAGGGCATGACGTATCAGGTAGAGAAGCAGGACTGCCGGGCGCGGTGGCTCACGCCTGTAATCCCAGCACTTTGGGAGGCTGAGGCAGACAGATCGCTAGGTCAGGAGTGCGAGACCAGTCTGACCAACATAGTGAAACCCCGTCTCTACTAAAAATACAAAAAAATTAGCCGGCCGTGGTGGCGCGCGCCTGTAATCCCAGCTACTCAGGAGGCTGAGGCAGGAGAGTTGCTTGAACCCGGGAGGAGGAGGTTGCAGTGAGCCGAGATCACGCCACTGCACTCCAGACTGCGACAGGGCGAGACTCCATCTCAAAAAAAAAAAAAAAAAAAAAAAAAAAAAAAAAGAGAAGCAGGACAGTGTGAAGTTCAAGCTTGTGCCCTCTGCGGTTAGACTGGGTAGCTTCAAACCCTGGTTGTTCCATTTTCTAGTGTATCCTTGGGCAAGTTCCTTTACTTTCCGTTTCAGTTTCCTTAAGAATGGCCTTGTGAGGACTAAATGGGATAATGGATGCAAGGCACAAAAGCATAGATTTTTTATTTTTTATTATATAAGAACCTCTCTGGGGCTGGGTGTGGTGGCTCACGCCTGTAATCCTAGCACTTTGGGAGGCCGAGGCCGGCAGATCACTTGAGGTCAGGAGCTCGAGACCAGTCTCATCAACATGGTGAAACCCCGTCTCTACTGAAAATATAAAAATTAGCCGGGTGCGATGGGTGCCCATAGCCCTTCATATATGCACTTACCTTTTAAAAAAATATCAAAATGTTTATATCTGTTTCTACCATAATACTAAATTCTTTGAGTCGGACTATACTTCCTATGTCCAAAACAGTTCTCATTTTTTAAAAAATTAACAGCTTTGACATATTTCACAGATCACACAGATCACCAATTCAAAGTGTACAATGGGTTATAGAATATTCAGAGCTGTGCACAATTGATTTTACATTTTCATCATCCCCAAAAGAAGTCCTGTACCCATTAGCAATCATTCCCTATTTCCCCCCAATTCCCGCAGCCCTAGACAATCACCAATTTACTTCTGTCTCTGTGGGTTTGCCTCTTCTGGACATTTAATGTGAATGGGCCCACACGCTATTTGGCCTTTGGTAACTGGCTTCTTTCACTTAGCATGATGTTTTCAGGATTCTTGCATGTTGTAGCATGTATCAGCATTTCATTTCTATTGCCAAACAATGTTCCATTGTAGGAATATACCACGTTTTATTTTATTTTATTTATTATTATTATTATTATTTTTTGAGACGGAGTCTCTGTCACCCAGGCTGGAGTGCAGTGGCGCAATCTCGGCTCACTGCAAGCTCCGCCTCCCGGGTTCACGCCATTCTCCTGCCTCAGCCTCTCCGAGTAGCTGGGACTACAGGCGCCCGCCACCATGCCGGGCTAAATTTTGTATTTTTAGTAGAGACGGGGTTTCACCGTGGTGTCGATCTCCTGACCTCGTGATCCGTCCGCCTCGCCTCCCAAAGTGCTGGGATTACAAGCGTGAGCCACCGCGCCCAGCCGGAATATACCACGTTTTATTTACCCATTCATCAGGCGATGGACATGTGGGTTGTTTCCACCTTCTATGATGAATAATGAGGCTGTGAACAATTCATGTACACATTGCTGTGTCGATGTATGTTTTTACTTCTTTTAGTTATATACCTAGGAGTGGAATTGCTGGGTCATATCATAACTATGTTTAACCTTTTGTGGGATTGCCAGACTGTCTTCTAAAATGGTTGTATCATTTTACATTCCCACCAGCAATATATGAGGGTTTAATTTCCCCATATCATGAATTTTTTTTCTGCTTTGTTACCCAGGCTAGAGTCCAGTGGAGCAATCATAGCTGACTGAAGCATAGAACTCTTGGGCTCAAGCAATCTTCCCATCTCAGTTTCCCAAGTAGATGAGATTACAGGTGAGAGCCACTGGCTAAATTTGTTATTCTTTTTGACTACAGCTATCACCATCCTTGTGGGTGAGAAGTGTTATCATCTCATTGTGGTTTTGATTGTATTTCCTGAATGACTACTAATGGTAAGCATCTTTTCATGTGCTTATCAGCCATTCATATACAGTATTACTTTTTGCAATTTAAAAATAGTTTATTCAGGCCAGGCGTGGTGGCTCATACCTGTAATCCCAGCACTTTGGGAGGCTGATTTGGGCAGATAATGAGGTCAGGAGATTGAGACCATCTTGGCTAACATGGTGAAACCCCGTCTCTACTAATAATACAAAAAATTAGCTAGGTGTGGTGGCACGCACCTGTAGTCCCCGCTACTCAGGAGGCTGAGGCAGGAGAATCGCTTGAACCCAGGAGGCGGGGGTTGCAGTGAGCCGAGATCGCGCCACTGCACTTGAGCCTCGGTGACAGAGCGAGACTCCATCTCAAAAAAAAAGAAAAAAAAAAAAAAAAAATATATATATATATATATATTTACTTTGGGAAGCAAAAATCAAATTAATGGAATTTGAAATCACAAATAAGTGTAGAGGCTAAAACAAGGTCTGAAATTGCCCCAGTCCAGTCAGCCTGAGACCAGCAAGGGAAACCTATAGTCCCACAGAGTTAGGCTTATCAACTCACTGCAACAAGTGAGACTGCACACCAGAGGAATGGTGGTGTTTTACCGAAGAAAAAACTGGTCATAGGGTTATGGGGAAGGGTGGAGGTTAGGTGAAAAATTAGAGTTAGGCTCAAAGAAGCACAGACCTGTGTGAAAGGTGGATTAAGATCAACTGGACTACAAAGTGGACCCAGGGGATCAGTTTCCCTGGAAAGTACAAAGTCAAGGTAGATGTGGAATGTTGTGTTCAGAAACCCCTGCTCTGAAGCGCAATACCTGGCCTGGAAATCAAGGCTGCTTCTCTATGTCAGAGTGACTCAGCTCCTCCAAGCAAGACTGACTATAAGCCTTCTCACAAATACAATTGCAAACAGCAAACTTTGTCAGCCTATGATTTTGGAGGACAAAGTTTCTCGGTGAATTTTTTTAAAAAAGTAGTCACTCAGGGAGTTGTTATGACACTTTATGTTGCCAAAAAAAAAAAAAAGTTGCAGTGTGTGCTTGATAGAGGTACTATATCCTGTTAACTGTGCAGCTGGTTTTATCTGTCTGTGTATCTGTGATGAATGACAGGGCAGATTTTAACTCTCTCAGTCTGAGTTAATAGCCACCTTTCAAGATAAATTCATAGTTGACTGAACCATCTCTAAACGCCTGGTTGTCAGGATCATTGAAATCACCTAACTAACAATGAGCCTTGGAAGCTGAAGACTGGCTAAAAGTATCATTCCATTAGGTTTGACCATGTGTTGTCTAGTACTAACAGCTCTCAATGAATGAGATTAGTTATTAGTCCAGATACTTAGCCGACTTGCTGGTATGGCTGAGACACAATTATTCACTACTGCACTTCCTCTTCCAGGGTACATAGGAAGACTACATTTCTTGACTTGACCTTCCTTGCAGTTGGCAGATAGGAGCAGAAGTGAGTAAGCCACTTCCAGGCCCATCCTGAAAAATGTACTCCCTCCCACCCCCCATAAGCAACCTGGAGGTCACACGTTTATTTTTATTTTTTGAGATGGAGTCTTGCTCTATTGCCCAGGCTGGAGTGCAGTGGCGCAATCTTGGCTCACTGCAAGCTCCGCCTCCCAGGTTCAAGCGATTCTCCTGCCTCAGCCACCTGAGTAGCTGGGATTACAGGTGTGCGCCACCACGCCTGGCTAATTTTTGTATTTTTAGTAGAGGCGGGGTTTTACCATGTTGGTCAGGCTGGTCTTGAACTCCTGATCTTGTGATCCACCCGCCTCGGCCTCCCAAAGTGTTGAGATTACAGGCATGAGACACCGCGCCTGGTCGGGTCACATATTTTGATGATGTAGCTGTAACGTGGAAGAAGGCTAATCAACCTCTAAAGGACATTTTTTTTTTAGATGGAGTCTTGCTCTGTCGCCCAGGCTGAAGTGCAGTGGCACTATCTTGGCTCACTGCAACCTCCACCTCCCGGGTTCAAGCTATTCTCCTTCCTCAGCTTCCCAAGTAGCTGGGACAACAAGCGTGCGCCACCATGCCTGGCTACTTTTTGTATTTTTAGTAGAGACAGGGTTTCACCATGTTGGCTAGGCTGGTCTCGAACTTCTGACCTCAAGCTATCTGCCCCCCTCAGCCTCCCAAAGTGCTGGGATTAGAGAGTTGAGCCACTGCACCCGGCCCAGAGGACTTTGTGTAAGCAAAAAATAAGCTTTTGTAGTGCTCAGTTTCTGCGATTTGGGGGTTTGTTGCTGCAGCATAGCCTAGCCTATAAATAGTATTACTCTCTGTTTTCTCCTTAAAAACCAGAGAGCAGGACTCATGTATTTCTCACAAAATATACATTGTCAGACCATATAGCAGCACAGTTCCAACAGGACCAGCAGGTACTCATAAAACTTAAATTCTTGGCCGGGCACGGTGGCTCACACCTGTAATCCCAGCACTTTGGGAGGCTGAGGTGGGTGGATCATCTGAGGTCGGGAGTTTGAGACCAGCCTGACCAACATGATGAAACCCCATCTCTACTAAAAATACAAAATTAGCCAGGCGTGGTGGCACATGCCTGTAGTCCCAGCTACTCGGGAGGCTGAGACAAGAGAATCGCTTGAACCCGGGAGGCAGAGGTTGCAGTGAGCCGAGATCGCGCCACTGCACTCCAGCCTGGGTGACAGAGCGAGACCCCGTCTCAAAAAAAAAAAAAAAAAGAAATGCAAAAAAAAAAAAGATTTGTCTTAGATCTTAATCTGCCTAAAAAAAAATTTTTTTTTAATAAAAATTACTGATTGATTGAGACAGGGTCTTGCTATGTTGCCAAGGCTGGTCTTGAACTCCTGGCCTCAAGTGATCCTCCCACCTCAGCCACCCCCATGCCTCAGCTGGGATCACAGACCACTGTGCCCGGCCACAAGTATTTATGTAGATGTCTCCTCTGGTAGACTGCAACCAACTTGAGGGCCATGTCCCCTGGTATAGAGGAGGTGCTCCACTGAATTAACAAGTGAATGACCAAACAGGATATAAAAGGTGATGAGTAGACTGCCCGGCTTGGGCTGGGGCACTGCCACTGTCTATGGAACATGACCAAAGTGACAAAATGGGAAGAACTGAATTCGTCACAAAAAGAAATTCAGTCAATCCATACATGTTCAAGTTTTATTACAAAGTATGATGGGCAGAAAATACGGTACTTCTTATACAGGAGGCTGAAACAGAATGAAAGGGTGAAAATTAGGTTTAATTTACTTAGGAAACAAGAAATAGAAAGTCATAGCTATAACACTCCACTTTCAGGTGCCCTTGAAGTAGCCTTCAATGGAGATTCCCCATAGTTGTTTCACAGCACAGTGTTAAAATTTTATTACAAGCCCTGTGTACAATCAGTCCTGTGAAAATATTTATAAAAGAAAAATATTACAGTACAGTTCTGCAAGGGGCAGTTTCCTCTCCACCTGACCATGGATGCCACAAAACCTATAATATAGAGGAAAAGTTTAAATATATAACAAGAATGGAAGTTCAGACAAACTAGGCTAAAGGGCACAGAAATGGATCAGTTAGAGCTTAACATTTCAGAGCAAGAAATCTCCATTTTCTACATAGAGGTTTATACAATCATGCTACAAATTCACTCTGGATGGGGTAGGGAGGGAAAGTCACTGACAAGAGGGGTAATAAAATACACAGGAACCAAAGCAAGTGAGTCAGACTCAACTAAATCGATTCAAAGCTTCAGCTCAACAATTTTCAGAACACATGGTATACCACAATCAACCCAAGGTGAGAACATTTCTTTTAAATAGTAGATATCACATGTTCATAATCACTGGGTTGTCCCAAAGGTGGGTGCCTATAAACTTTCCGGCTGTTACATAGACTGTCAACATCTTTCTTCTTGAGTTTAAACTTTCTTTAGCTTATTTGTTTCTGGTTGGATATACCAGTCCAAGCCTCTTTGGGAAGGCACCTGCATGTTCCCATATTTTGAAAATGACATCCAGAAAGTAGCCTGAGAGGACCTAGCCCATCCCATGTGGCCACACATTTGACTTTGACCATTAGCAGCAGTGACACTGTGGGAAGAGGAGAAGGTGCAGGTGGGTGAAGTGGGCAAGGCTCTGCAACACGAGACGCTCTCAGGAGCTGGCCCAGGGTTCACAGTGACTTTGCTCTGCTCCACCCTCTTCCCTGGGAAGACCAATCTAAGTATTAAGTATGATCTTCCCTCTTCGTCCTGGAGTACACACAGTAAAGGGAAAAGTCTGCTTTGAGGCCTCTACTTCAATGGTCTCCCCTACTCCAAGCCAGGAATGGAAGGGGCTGCCATATTCTCAAAGTGGGGAAGGCAGAGGGACAGTACTGGGCTGCCCCCCGACATGTGGTAAACCCTGCAGCTCCTCCATATCTTCACAGCCCAGGAATTCAAGACCCAGGTGGCAGCAGGGAAGAAACAGTGGAAAAGCAAGCGGAAGAGAAAAGAGAAAAAGGAGGGGGAAAGTCTGCATAACTGTAATAACCTCTGCTTCTCCTGCTCTGTAACAAACCCACAACCAGGAAGAGCCATGGTCTGGAACAATCATGGGACCCCAAACGCCTGTAGGTTTTTTACCACCAAACATCACCCATGGCTGCTCTGAGCTGTCATCTTGTTCCCACAGTTACCTAGCATCACGGATGCCCAATTTATGGCCCAGGAAGGCTGACTCAGGATAAGGGCAGTCTCGCTGGCTGTCAATTTGAGAACCTTAACAAATTACAGAGAGTTGTTTTTGCAACTACAACAGATCTGTGCTTTCTGGAGCATGGCTGGCTTAGAGGCTTTCTAAATCCTGAGACTGTAGAAATCCCCTCCTCAGTCATGGGTCGTCGGGCTGGTGGAGTAAAGGGAGGGTGAGAGAGCTGGGACTCAAAGACCAGCAACTCATCAACTGTGAGTATGTGTGTGCTTGCTTAGGGGGGTGGAGTCTCCCCTGGGTCCCCGGTGGCATTCAGGGGAAGACTGTACTGCAGGACCTAAGGAAGGATGACAGGGGCTGGGCGTCCACAGGGCAAGGGAAATCTCAAAAGTTGTTGGTTTCCAGAGTAAATAGCTATCCTATGCAAATATATCCTAATTTTTTTTTTCAAGTTGTTGTTTCTGAGTTCCAGCTGACAAATTCCACCGTACAGACCAGGCTTAGGTGCAGATCAGGAAAGGAATCTTAGAACTCAGTGGATGTAAGCCCTGCCCAGCAGACCAGCCCCTTCTACCACTGACTTCCATTTCCGACCCTTCTCCACAAGGAACTGATGGCCTCCTAAACAAGCAGCCATCAGCTTGGCCTTGCTACCCTTGAGAGAAGGACCCAGTAACCATTATCAAACACAATGAAAAGCAGAGAAAGGTTCTGACCAAGAACTGCTCGCTTTATATCTCCAAATGATGCAGTGCAAATCCAGTGGCAAATGTAGGAGAGGCAACTGCAAGCACATGGCCAGCCAGAGTCCTAAAATCAGAACAACAAAGTAAAAGGGTAGAAGGGTAAATACCCTGGCTAAAAAAAGAGCCTTTTTCTTTGGGACAGGTCCCTGTACGGTAAAGCAAAGAGCTAGACTTTTGGCATATAATGATATCTACTTCTGAAAAGGAAGACTTCACCAAAAAAGCTTAAGGGCCCAGGAGAACAAAGTTACTGTTTTACTTCTCAAGCAGGTGACAGCCAGAGGACAAAACCATCGTCCTTCAGGCCTGCTACTCTACTAATCGCAGATGAGCAATTCAGAGGGACTTAAAAACCTTCAGGTAGGAGCAGAGCGCAAGGAACCAGCCAACTTTCCCTCCAGAGCACGTCCCAAACTGCCTGCCCTAAGGGCTCATCTAATGGTGGAATCACACACATGCCCCTCCATAAAACTCATTCACATAATGGAAAGACACCTGTGGCCTGCAAGTCAAAAGACAACTGCAGGCTACAAGTCCAATACTGCTCAGAACCTAAACTGGGGGAGAGAGGGGTTGACAGGTGTGGGTAGAGCTCTTAACTGGCTGACCCTGGGGGTCTATAATTCCTTTTCCTTCTTTTTTTTTCTCCCTTTTCATTACCCACAGTATAATGCTTTTTAGTTATCTATCCACTTGACAGCCCAGGATTGCCGCAGTCCACCCGTCCATCTCTCATGTAAGGTCTTGTTCAGGGTTGGAAGCACAGACAGGATGCCTCTCGGGAAGACTCTCTCACTTCAGAGCACTCAATCCAAAGAATGCCCAATATACCACCAGGCACAGTAAACTCAACCAACAGAAGCACCGAAGTTCAACTCAGATATCATTCTTGCCTATCATTGAAAAGACACTAAGTGGAATGGCCTGGGGCTTATATTTGGATGGAAAAACAGACTCTGAAAGAATGTACTGGAAATATGCTTGAAGTTCAGCTTCCTGAAACGATTCCCCTCAACTCAGGTACCCTGAGAGCCTGTCTCTCTCAGCTCTACCATGCTCCCAGTGGGAACCAATGGGGCTGGACAGTGGTGCTTCAGAGTAAACAGAGGCTTCCTATGTCTGTTTAGAAGCCCAGAGTGCCCTTGAGAGGAGCCAGGCTAATAAAGGTGTGATGAGTGGACTTCAGAGCACCAAGGTGGTTTGGACTCCCGGTCAGGTATGTACTACTCAGGCAGTGACTCAAGAAGGCAAACTGCTCATGGGGCCAGGGGCCCAGTACCAGCTCCAGGCACTGAGGGAAGAGAAGAAGGTGCAAAGAGGGAGGTCTACAAGACAAAGAAATGAAGGAGGAGAGTAAAATTCTTTTCATAAAAAAATTAGCCTGATAGATAACAAATATACAAAGTTAAAATTTGTTAAACACACTGATACTAGGAGAAAAGACAAATTGGTATTTGTTCCCACGTAAGTGCTAACACGAACATGGACATGGATGAGACGTGGACTGCTGCCTTGGGCAGCAAACACACAGACACCTGGGCAGAGGAATAGACACAGCCAGTGCATGAACTGCTCCTCAACACAACGCCTGACAAACAAATATACACACGTTTTTAATTGAGGAACCAAAGGAGAAGAGGAAAGGAGAGAAAATCTTAAAACTCAGCCCTGGGCTGAGGCGCCACACAGCACTGAGTCTGCCACAGAGGGCGACGGGGTGACTGGCCAGGAACTCCTAGAGCAGCTTCTGGTAACAGTGGGTGCAAAGCAATGAAAGACATACTGGCCACTGGAAACATGTTTCTTCTTACTTTGGGGGTGGGGCAGAGGCAGGAAACACAAAAGCCCCTGCCTCGTGGGCACAGCGGCACCAACACTACACTCTGAGTATCTCCAGGCAGTTGTTGTAGCAGATGGCGATCCAGTCGGGCTGAGTTGATGCCCACTGCACATTGTTGATCTCTCCTTCAGCTGTGTAGGCCAGGATAGGGTCCTCGATGGCTCGGGGCATTTGCTGGATGTCCCAGATGAGAGCCTGGTGGTCATCCGCTAGGGACAAAGAAAGCCAGCAAGCAAGGTCACAAGTGAGGCAATGAGGATGATGATCCCTGCATTTCAGGAGCAAGTCACAGTTTACAAAGCACCCCCGTGATGGCGGTTCTATTTTAAGCCCCCATTTTATCAATGAGGAAATCGAGATTCAGAAATGTTAAGGCACTTGTTCCAAATCACACAGCTATTCAGCCAAGTGAGTGGCAGAGCCAGAACTCAAACTGAGGCCCTGACTCCATCTCCCAGATGTCCCCAGGCTCTATCCACTGCACTAATGAGTCTTTCTCATCTGGGTCAGGTATCAGGAGTGGACAAGGGGATACCAAACATGTCATTTGCAGCCGCTTAAAATACTTGAGTGGTTACAAAGATCCTTCTCTGATCATTCAATATAATGAGAGCATTTCTTCTCCGTTTGATGGACATTAATACTTCAGTGAGGTGTTATATAGAAGAAGACTGATAAAGTGGTGCTGATATGTGCTGTTAAAAAATTCTTTCCTGGCCAGGCATGGTGGCTCACACCTGTAATCCCAGCACTTTGGAAGGCTGAGGCAGGCGGATCACCTGAGGTCAGGAGTTCAAGACCAGCCTGGCCAACATGGTGAAACCACATCTCTACTAAAAAAAAAAAAAAAAAAAAAAATACAAATTAGCCAGGTGTGGTGGCGCACACCTGTAATCCCAGCTACTCGGATGGCTGAGGCAGGAGAATCGCTTGAACTCGGGAGGCAGAGGTTGCAGTGAGCCGAGATCATACCACTGCACTCCAGCATGGGTGACAGAGTGAGACTTCATCTCAAAAAAAAAATAAAAATAAAAATAAGTAAATAAATCCAAGAAAATAGCTATGGGAAACACTGGAAAGACGGTAATCACCTTAAATATATAAAAGCACATGAAAAATAACTAGAAGGAAATATATTAAAATGAGAATGATGGCAATACTAAGATGGCAAGGTTAGGATTTATGTTTACTTTTCTCTAGTTCCTAAGTGATCCGTAATGTGCTCATATTACTTTTTTTTTTTTTTTTTAAATGGAGTCTCGTTCTGTTGCCCAGGCTTGAGTGCAATGGTGCAATCTCGGCTCACTGTAACCAAAGCCTCCCAGGTTCAAGCAATTCTCCTGCCTCGGCCTCCCAAAATGCTGGGATTACAGGCATGAACCACCGCACCTGGCCTATATTACTTTCATAATCAAAATAGTAAGTTAATTTTAAAAAAAGAAAAAAAAAGGCAATGGCCTTCAGAGCTGCAGTGTACCCTGACTCTGCCATGCATTCTGATGAAAGCTGGTCTCAGATACACAGAAAATCTGAATAAACTAAACCCTAATACGCTAATTGTGGGCAATACTAGTCTCCTGCCAAGGCCGCATAGTCTGGGCCAGGTGCAAGATCCCTCTCCCAGGGACGATCAATGCCAAGAGGTCAGGGAATTGCACCTCTAAAGCACTAAGCTCCTTTTCCTCAATGCTCAACCGAGCACACTTGAGCAACAGCTCCTTCGGTTGAAGGGGCTCAAGGCAGGTGCAACACACAAAACAACAGCGAGCCGGACAAAGGCAGCAGCCAGGAGCAGAAAATGGGGCCTCTACAGGGCCAGTCCTGCTTTCCATGAATAATGGATGACACCTTTCTTTTCTGCTTCTTCTATCCCTCCCTATATACACCCCTGGAAAAAAAAAAAAAGAGGGGAATAATGAAGAAAGACCACAATCTGAGGTACAGAAGGCAGCAGCAGGCCCGCAGCTGCTCTTCAAGGAGACATACAGGCACGAGCAGATGGCCAAAATCAGGAAAAGCTTCATGCCTTCCAAATAATGCTCAAATGGCAGAAAAACACCAGAGTACGTTGCTTCTTGGGCTCCATAACAAACCTTATCCATTATAAGGCTCCTGATTAGTGAGGAGAAGAAAAAAAACACACTAAAAAAGTTAAGGAGCAAAACACCACAGGGCTAGGACAGAATCCTATCAGTGCAGAAGGAAGAAGTATATAGTTGTATTTGGGGGCATGGATGTACATCCCTGAAAGTATACCAAAAGGGTCTGGAAGGAGACACATTACCTGTTGATAGAGGTCATCTATGCAGAGGGGGATGGAGGCAGAAATGATATAGGAAGGAGAAAAGATGACCTTCACCTTGCTCTTAAACATGCTTCTGTACTGTTTTCAATTTAAATAACAGATTGGCATTATTTCTACAATAAAAGTGCATTGACAACCAGCATATTTTTCTTTTTTTGAGATGGAGTCTCACTCTGTCACCAGGCTGGAGGGTAGTGGCACAATCTCAGCTCACTGCAACCTCCACCTCCTGGGTTCAAGCGATTCTCCTGCCTCAGCCTCCCGAGTAGCTGGGACTACAGGCACGTGCCACCACGCCCAGCTAATTTTTGTATTTAGTAGAGATGGGGTTTCACCATGTTGGCCAGGATGGTCTTGATCTCCTGACCTCGTGATCCACCTGCCTTGGCCTCCCAAAGTGCTGGTATTACAGGTGTGAGCCACCGCACCCAGCCTTTCTTTTCTTTTTTTAAAATTTATTTTAGAGGCAGGGTCTTGCTTGGTTGCCCAGGCTGGAGTACAGTGGCACAATCATAGCTCACTGTAACCTCAAACTCCTGGGCTCAAGGAATCCTCTCACCTCAGCCTCTAAGTAGCTGGGACTACAGGAATTCACCACCACACCCAGATAGTTTTTTTTTTTAACTCTTTGTAGAGATGAGGTCTCACTATACTGCCCAGGCTGGTCTCGAACTCTTGGCCTCAATCAATCCTCCCACTTTAGCCTCCCAAAGTGCTGCAATTGCAGGCCTGAAACGCTGTGCCTGGCCCAACATATTTTTAAGAGGTAGTTTTTTTTTTGTTTTTTGTTTTTTTTGAGACAGAGTCTTGCTCTGTTGCCCTGGCTGGAGGGCAGTGGTGTAATCTCCGGTCAATGCAACCTCCACCTCCTGGGTTCAAGTGCTTCTCCTGCCTCAGCCTCCTGAGTAGCTTGGACTACAGGTGCGTGCCACCACGCCTGGCTAATTTTTTTTGTATTTTTAGTAGAGACAGGGTTTCACCATGTTTGTCAGGCTGGTCACGAACTCCTGACCTCAGGTGATCCACCTGCCTCAGCCTCCCAAAGTGCTGGGATTATAGGCGTGAGCCACTGCGCCCAGCCAGTAAGGGGTGCTAGCTTTGGTCTGGGCAACAGTGAAATGAAAACCACAAGTCACAAACCACAACCAGGCAAAGTTCTGTGGGGCCCTCCGATGCATCCAGAGCTCACTGTGGGTTTGTTATAGTGAAACCTGAAAGGTCCCATGGAGATGTTGATCTTCTCAGTCCCAGAGATTCTGTTACATCCATGAGGGATGCCTCCCTTTCCCCATATTCCTGGAATTGAGTCCTCTGTGCCACCCAGATTTCAGGGGGACAGTACAAGGCACAGCCCTATAACTGACACATGATGTAAATCATATATGGAAGATGTTCTGATGTCCATGAGGGTACAAGATCGTCTAAAAATTTGTACTGATTGAATTTCACAAGTGTGGAGAGGCTCCAACTAGTCATTTTGTATAAATCTCTCAAGACTGTCCTTAGAAAACAGTAACAACTACAATTCTAAGGAGCCAAGAGAACAGATTTCCTCCATCCCTCCCAGATTTCTTTCTCCCCACCATGATTACCTGCAGTGCAGATGTGGCAGGATGAATGTGGGGCCCAAGCAATGCCATTGACACATGCTCGATGGTTGTTTAACCTGGCGACAGGTGTGCAGGGAACCCGGACATCTAGAATCACCACCTGCGGAAATAACAAGTAAAAGGCCTGGGATCATCAGAGTTTCACAGAAAAAAACAAAAAATACTATCCACATGCAAAAATCTTTTTAGGCATAATTTTCATTTGTGGATTTAAAGAACTAGAGACAAGATTTCCATAGGATTGAGGGAAAAGAAGACAAAGGACACGGGTAGCTTACAGTCTCTATCTTGAGCAACACTGGGCCTTTAGACTGATAGGGGAGATGCAGAAGCAGGCAATAGGAGTCTGGTTAATCCTGGGTCCCAGTGGGCGCATGTGGTAAGAATTCTATGCATCTCAGATGAATGGAATGAGAGCCCAGCCAAAGCAGAATCTGAGGTGCTAGCACCACCAAACCAAGGACAACCAATGCATTCTCCCCACCCACAATTCACCTCTTTTATCAAGTAACGGACTAGAGAGAGCTGCCATTTGTTTTGTTTTTCTTTCTTTTTTTTTTTTTTTTTTTTTTTTTGAGACAGAGCCTGCTCTGTTGCCCAGGCTGGAGTGCAGTGGCGTGATCTCTGCTCACTGCAAGCTCCGCCTCCTGGGTTCAAGCCATTCTCCTGCCTCAGCCTCCTGAGTAGCTGGGACTACAGGTGCCCGCCACCACGCCTGGCTAATTTTTTGTATTTTTTTTAGTAGAGACGGGGTTTCACCATGTTAGCTAGGATGGTCTCGATCTCCTGACCTGTGATCTGCCCACCTTGGCCTCCCAAAGTGCTGGGATTACAGGTGTGAGCCACCATGCCTGGCATTTTTTTTTTTTTTTTTTTTTTTTTTAGACGGAGTCTTGCTCTATCTCCCAGGCTGGAGTACAATGGCATGATCTTGGCTCACTGCAACCTCTGCTTACCAGGTTCAAGCGATTCTCTTGCCTCAGCCTCCCAAATAGCTGGAACTACAGGCGTACGCCACCACGCCCAGCTAATTTTTGTATTTTTAGTAGAGACGAGGTTTCGCCATGTTGGCCAGGATGGTCTCGATCTCTTGACCTCGTGATCCACCCGCGTTGGCCTCCCAAAGTATTGGGATTACAGGCGTGAGCCAGAGCGCCTGGCCAGAGAGCTGCCATTTCTACATCTGTTTGCTAAAGCTAGATGAATCTGTCCAGACTACAGAAGGGAAAATCTGCTTTTTCACTCAGCACCAAAGGCACATACGATTTGGTTTACGCTTTAAATATTGCTTTTCCTGGCTCTAACTCAAACTCTTCAAAAATTAAAAGTTCTTAACAAGTAATTCTTATTCCAGATTAGGCTTTCTCAGTCCCGGGACTGCTGTCATTTTAGGTAGGATATACTTTGCTGGGGGACTGTCCTGGGCACTGTAGGATATTTAGCAGCCTCCCTGGTCTCTACCCCCAGATGCCATAGTACCAACTGCGTCTCCAGAGCTGTGACAATCAAAAAGGCCTCCAGACATTCCCAAAGAGACTCTGGGGGCCAAACTGCTCCAGTTGAGAACCAGCCTTCTAGATATACTAAGCAGTGCTGGAGTTAGGAAGGGCCCATGGCAGCCTGAGGGGAGTACTCACCTCCATTCCATCCATGGCCATGGTGGCCAGGTAGTTAGGGTCCTGCTTGTTCCAGCAGAGGCGAAGCAGTGGGTGATGCTGTGGGTCTTCGTAAATGATGGTGCTGTGTTCTAGATGGCGGAGGTCAAACATCCGCACTGAACCATCAGCACCCACAGAGGCAAACATGTCCCTGCCACCTCCGGCCCGGCTAAAAGCAATATCATAGACCTGTTGGTGAACAAGAAGCTCCAGTCAGATTCAGATCCATTACCTCTTCTTCCTATAGGAGGGAAATCTGCCACGTCCAGTTCATCTAAACCTCACTCATGACACAGAAGCAGGTAAATGAAGCCCAAACAGTGTGAGTACTGAAACCCGAGAGCTCTAATAATCAGTGGCTTCCCAAAGATGGAAGATCATTCTGCTATAGAAATTGGCTGGCTTCTTCCCACATTTCTGCTTTCCAAGTCTTCTTCCTCCAACCCCTGTGATAAAACAAAGGCACATACCCTGCTGACCAACAGAACAGTGGCTGTCTTCTGCCACACAGCAAGAATGAGACATTTATTTCCTGGGCCTTGTGCACAATCAGAGGCAGGTCTATGAGCCCACTAAGGCCTAGATCATCAATCACAGAGGTGAAAGCAGCCCTCCTGTGGCCACTTAATAGCAGCCAAGCTGATTCTACTGTGAAACCTGGACCTGAGACTCATTTGCAAGAAAGAGATAACAGAAATTTTGAGTCATGGGAGGCGTAGATGTTCCTGTATTCACAAATAGGTTTAGTAGCATCCTCTTGTCCTAGGACATGTTGTTTCTTCTCCTAGTTGGTTTGTGATCATAAGTGAATCAATTTAGGTTCTGAATCACTGTTTTCTGCTTTTATTTGCTGCAAACATTGCATATCACTAACGTCTATCAGGAAACAGAGGCAGAGAGCAATGGAGAGCTTCAGAGACAGGACGAAGGCTGGGTGCGGTGGCTCACACCTGTAATCCCAGCACTTTTGGAGGCTGAGGCAGGCGGATCATGAGGTCAAGAGATCAAGACCATCCAGGCCAACATGGTGAAACCCCATCTCTACTAAAAATACAAAAAAATTAGATGGGCGTGGTGGCTGGCACCTGTAATCCCACCTACTCAGGAGGCTGAGGCGGGAGAATCGCTTGAACCTGGGAGGCAGAGATTACAGTGAGCCGAGGTCGCGCCACTGCACTCCAGCCTCGGACAGAGTGAAACTCTGTCTTTAAAAAAAAAAAAAAAAAAAAAAAAAAAAAAAAAAAAAAAGAGGACGAAGAGGGACGAAGAGAGAGCCAGAGACAGACAAGTAGAGACAGAAACAGAAAAACTAATGCCAAACAAAACTCATCTTCTGGGGCTAATGACAGCTGACTTCTGGGGAGACATGACTAGAATTGAAGCTCCAGTGTTGAGGTTCTGCCTACTGAGGGACACTGCCAAATGAGCATCTATTGCTGTTTAACCTCATGAATTCCTTTTTATTCTGGCTATGTAGAAATTATGCTTGTCTTTCTATGGCAGGAAGTAGAAGTGGTTCAAAAGGGACCGGGCCAGTCATCAACAAGGAGGCACTCAGGCCTGACATGCCTGACAGATCGAGGCTTTGTCTAGTACTGTACAGCTGCTTTAAGGCACAGCCATGTTGATCAATATGTATACCCCCCGATGCCAGCTCCTGGTAACCCTCAGGGACAGAGATCCCACAGGTGCCATGGGCAGTGTGGCCGAGTGTGTAATGCTCTTTCAGCTCTAAGTGACTGCTCCTTCAGTGCTCCACTAGCATGGTTCACTGGGAAACCAAGGGAAGGTGACAACTCCCAAGTACACCAAACCCTCTTTTACACTAATCTGCCAGGTTTGGAGAGCCTTCCAAACAAGTCTTTTCCTAGAGAAAGGTGGACTGAGAAAAATCAAAGGT
Organism: Symphalangus syndactylus; assembly: GCF_028878055.3. NCBI lineage: Eukaryota > Metazoa > Chordata > Mammalia > Primates > Hylobatidae > Symphalangus > Symphalangus syndactylus. Next base: position 49,166,949 of record NC_072442.2, on the reverse strand, counting down.
GCTAGAAAGGTGCTATTACTGTTTCTCTAGAGCCACTATCCTTTCTCAGGTTTATTCCTTCAAGACAAGGCTGCCGGTCCAGGCCTGTCTGCTGTCAAGATCCATTCCTGGCCTTTCTCCCTGCTCTTCTCTGTGTCACAAGAGAACTGATTCCTACAGCGTGCATTTGGCAGGGTCTCAGATCTGCTGGCTGTTCCTGGCTGGTTCAGCCATGAGAGGCTTTGGTGGGAAAATGGATGATGGGAGGCAGGGAGAAGCTAAGGTATTTCTCCTCCCCTCTCTCTGTTCCTAGAAGCGTCTCTGACAGGTAAATCCAGCCCCTGGGCTCCAGGAACCCTGCCTCCTCCCATGGTCCCTCTGGCCTATAGGCAGCTGCAGCTTCCTGCTGCTTCCATTCTATGGATGACCTCACTGCTACCTATGTGGCTTCTCAGCTTTACCATCTTCTGTATAAGCAGCCCCTGGATTAAATCCCCGCAGTTCAAATACTTAAGAGTAGTTCCAATTTTCTGGGTTGGACCTAACAGACAACAGCAGGCTAAGTTGTCATATAACTAAAATGTAGCAACTTGTTCAACTTGATGCCAAGAGGGTTTCCAGAAGTTCCTTACTGGTCCTCTCTGTGGGACAAACTCTTCATTTGACCCCTGGTTTAGCAGCAGTCAACTCAAGAAGTCTTGTAACAGGGCTTACCCTTAGGAGTATAGAAAGCCAAAGACAACCCCTTACTAAGAATGATAACCTGGGTCACATCTTCTTTTGCTGTTGACAACCTCAAGTTTCTGACCTAAGGTCAAGGCATTCTTTTTATCTGTATAGATATTAATACCCCTAGCTATGCAGGGTAAGGTAGAAAAGAACAGGAAATAATACCCACAGGAGATGAGAGTACCAGGAGCATGCAACGGCTCTAGGAGGAAAAGACTTATGGGGATTTTCCAAAATCACTGAGAAGAATGCTTTGATTAAAATGCAATTAGCTGGGTGCGGTGGCTCACGCCTGTAATCCCAGCACTTTGGGAGGCCAAGGTGGGTGGATCACCTGAGGTCAGGAGCTCGAGACCATCCTGGCCAACATGGTGAAACCCCGTCTCTGCTAAAAAATACAAAAATTAGCCAGGCGTGGTTGCGGACACCTGTAATCCCAGCTACTCTGGAAGCCGAGGCAGGAGAATCGCTTGAACCCGGAAGGCGGAGGTTGCAGTGAGCCCAGATTGCAACATTGCACTCCAGCCTGGGCAACAAGAGGAAAACTTTGTCTCAAAAAAAAAAAAAAAAAAAAAAAAAAAAAAAAAGCAATCACAAATAGCTCTCCTCAGTTTTCCCAATAAACACAGAAGCACCACCATCAAAGTAAAATATATTCCATTGCCAACGGTAATGAAAGTATAAAGATTAAGTGAACATACTAGGATTTGGTAAAACATTTATAGAGAAAAATGAATAATTAGGTTTGTCTCTCAGAAAATTTTTTCTCTTCCTGTCTCCCTTCCTTCCTCCCCAAATCTAATCTGTTTCAAAGTAAGTATTACTCCAAAGTTATTTTTTAATCACATCAGTTCCCAGCTCCTCTATAAGAGACTTTGTTATTTAAAAAAACCAACCTCCGGCATGAAAAGAACAATGACAGACCGTAGAATAAGTCATTTACATTAGCCAATAAAAGCATTAGTTTACAATAGTGTTGTTTTCCCGTTTTTGATACATTACTATGGTCAATTTAGACAAGAAGATGTTATGTTACGATTTTCTACATAAGTTGCAGAACAATGAGAGAACAATCTGACCTCTTCCTGTGCGGAAGGCACAGGAAGCATTTGGGGAAAGACGAAATGGAAAAGCATCGTTACCTCTTTGTCATGGGCGATCAGTTGGGTCTTCACGTGGCCAGACACAAGATTCACTCGCCCTAACACCTGCCCTGTCTCCAGCCCCCAGATGGTACACGTCGTATCAATGCTTGAGGTACCTGCAAACAATCAGTGCAAGTCAGGGCTGATGGGACCAAGGTTCTCAGGCAAGCTTCCCTCCTGTGTCTACTCATTTGCTCAGCCCAGGGAGCAGCATACCATAAAGACCACAGAAAACAAGGTGGGGGCTACCGGCAGAGCCACAGAGGAAGTCAAGTCTTTAGTCCTCACCGTAGGACCTTAGATTCTAACTGGAGAGACAAGATCTACACACACAGAAAGCTCACCCACACAAAGGAATTAATAAATAACCACATTCCATGCCTAGCCTACTTCCCACTGAGCCTTGTTCTAGGATGATGTATGGCCCAGTGTGACATCCGAGAAAATGTATTTTGGCTTCTTCCAGCTGAAATACATACTCCCTAACTCCCTTACCTAAAAGATAAGGATCCACCTCATTCCAGTCAAAGGAGGTCAGGGGAGCACAGAAATCAGAGTTCTTATTATTGTTTAGCAAACACTCCAGCCTGGTCTCTGTTTCACCAACCTGAAGGAACAAGAATTTTTAAAAAAATCAGCCAGTCTTATCCTCATAAAAAGTCTTTTAAAAAATCCGTTTAGAAAATATCTTAGCAAACATAAGACATGAGGGGAAAACATTTTTATCAAAAACAGTAATAAACCCAGGACTCCCTGAATGCTACTTTTTCCCATACTTTCTCCTCTGCCCAGCTTTGTTTTCTACATTTTCATCCCTGCACCTTCCTAGAGGAGAGGTCTTCTCACTTTGCCCAGCCTGGAACCTCTGCACAGGTGTACTAAGGCCACGCCCATGCTACAGAGGACGCTGCTGCTGATGAGCTCAGCTGAGGGTGGAGGGAAGCCTCCAAGATCCACTCACACACTTTATCAGAATCACTGGCCTGGTATTTCATTTAGTTTACTCAAAAATACCTTGGCTGCAAACAGAATATGAGTTCCAAGTATTCCCACCTCCACTGAAGGCTGTCATTGTCACCTCGGGTTGACTGAGCTGACTGCAGCCAGAAGCCAGACTTCATGGAATCTTTTTTTTTTTTTTTTTGAGACGGAGTCTCACTGTCAACCAGGCTGGAGTGCAGTGGCACGATCTCTGCTCACTGCAGGCTCCGCCCCCAGGGTTCACGCCATTCTCCTGCCTCAGCCTCCCGAGTAGCTGGGACTACAGGCGCCAGCCACCTCGCCCGGCTAATTTTTTGTATTTTTAGTAGAGATGGGGTTTCACCGTGTTAGCCAGGATGGTCTCAATCCTCTGACCTCGTGATCCTACCGCTTCGGCCTCCCAAAGTGCTGGGATTACAGGTGTGAGCCACCGCGCCTGGCCAGACTTCATGGAATCTTGACTTGATTTACTAGAAAATCTGCTGAGCCAAATGAGGTCAGTCCATTTAAGCTTCGCTTGCTTCTCCCATGCTGTAGTGACACTCGCTGCCTCTGACCCCTGTCTGTTCTGTGACTTCTCACTGCTAACAGCTGAGGCTGAGAAAGCCCACTTGTCTGGCTGCTAATAAAGCATCCGCTTACCCTCCACACACGGAGATAGTCGCCACTTGTTGCCAGTAGGTCTGGATAGACACCTTTTGTGTCAGGAATCCACATGAGCTTTGTGGTGGGGTACGGGTGGTCAAAGGTGTTTCTGCAAATAAACTCTGAACTCTCCTCATCTAAACCAACAAGCTGAACCTGTAACATACCAAAGTCGAGCCACATAAGCATTTGTGAGCAGTACAGCAAATACATTAGATCCCTGGTCAGTGACAGAGGTTTTTTTTTTTTTTAAGACAAGATCTTGCTCTGTTGCTCAGGCTGGAGTGCAGTGGTACAACCACAGCTCAATGCAGACTCCACCTCCCAGACTCAAGTGATCCTTCCACCTCAGCCTCTCAAGTAGCTGGGGTTAGAGGCATGCATCACCAGACACAGCTAATTTTGTTCATTTTTTGTAGAGACAAGCCTCACATGTTGCCCAGGCTGGCCTTGAACTCCTGAGCTCAAGTGATCCTCCCACCTCAGCCTCCCAAAGTGCTGGGATTACAGACATGAGTCACCATGCCTGGCCAGTGACAGAAGTCTTGACACCGTACTACACTAAACTGCAGAATCAAAAACGATTGCCATGAGAGGGCATCTAGTCCAACCATCCTCTGGCAGACAAGGACACCCAGACTCAAAGGGGTGGTTACACTCAACACTGCAAAGCCAGTAGGAGACAGAGACAAGATTTGATTACAGGTTTTCTGACTCAAGTCTGCATTCTTGACTCCAACTACATAAGTGCACTATCCGCCCAGCCAGGCACACCTTCCCCCAAAACCCCTGAGGTATTTGAAAATGACCAGGGGTGGTTTTGGCTGCCACAATGACTGAAGTGCTGAGGACATTTGGTGCTCAGGGGCCAGGAATATGAAACACCCTTTGCAATTTCATTAAACAAACTAATGCTCACTTAAAAATCCAATAGTGCACAACCCTCACCAACCCCAAACTCAACACTGGCTCATTATGTTTACACATAAAGGTATGTCAAATGACCGTCTGAGAGCCCAAACCACTGTGACTGGCAAAAAAAAAAAAAAAGTGGGTGCCATTGATGAGAAAGTCCCACCTAACTCTGATCACTTTTTCTTAGACTCAATTTTAGCCCACCATTAACTTCCAATCTTTGCTGTCAAACTCAATCTGGCTCAATGGGTCTCTAACTCCTGGCCTCAAGTGATCTGCCTGTCTCGCCCTCCTAGGGTGCTGGGATTACAGGCGTGAACCACCGCGCCCGGCTGCCTTCTTTAATTTCTTTCAGCAATGTTTGAAAGTTTTCAGTGTACTTCTTACGATTCTTTCATTAATTTTATTTCTTTATTTCTTTTTCCGAGACTGAGTCTCGCTGTCGCCTCAGCTGGAGTGTAGAGGCATGATCTCTGCTTACTGAAACCTCCGTCTCCCAGGTTCAAGCGATTCTCCTGCCTCAGCCCCCCATGTTGCTGGAATTACAGGCGTGCATGACCACGCCTGGCTAATTTTTATTTTTATTTTTATTTTTTGTATTTTTTAGTAGAGACAGGGTTTCACCATGTTGGCCAGGCTGGTCTCAAACTCCTGACCTCAAGTGATCTGCCCATCTCAGCCTGACAGAGTTCTGGGATTACTGGCATCAGCTACTGCGCCTGGCCCATTAACTTGATTTCTACATAAGTTTTATGCTATTATAAATGAGATTGTGTTTTATTTATTATTTTTAAGACAGGGTCTTGCTCTGTCACCCAGGGTGGAGTGTAGTGGCTCGATCACAGCTCACCATAGCCTTTACCTCCAGGCTCAAGTGATCCTCCCACCTCAGCCTCCCAAGTAGCTGGGACTACAGGTACAAGCCACCATACCCAGCTAATTTTTGTATTTTTTGTAAAGACAGGGTTTTGCCATGTTGCCCAGGCTGGTCTTGAACTCCTGGGCTCAAGTGATCCACCCACTTTGGCTTCCCAGTATGCTGGGCTTACACATATGAGCTACTGTGCTTGACCATGAAATTGTTTTAAATTCCATTTCCAATTGTTCACTGGTACTGTATATAGAAATACAACTGATTTTGTACATTAATCTTGGCTTCTATAACTTTGCTACATTAGTTATTAGTTTTAGTAGCTTTTTTGTAGATTCCTAAGGATTTTTCTATGTATATTCATAGATCTTGTCATCCATGTTTAACTCTTAAAAATCCATATGACTAAGTCTAAATATTCATTTTATGGAGCACCCACAGACTTTCAACAATCATATAATTGTTAGGGGAGATAATGTATAAAGATGTAAAAGGAGACAAAACCCAGTGCCCTAAAACACTTAAGATAGCAATGCAAGTAATGTCACAAGGTAATACATGATTGGCTTCTTATTTATGACACCGATAATAATCTACAACAATTGAGAGAAAACAGCAATAATTCAAATGGGGCACCTGAGGAAAAGAGGAGTTAGCATCTAAGCAGAGTCTTCAAAGGAGAATAGGAAGGATCCGGGTAGGCAAATAGGAAAGGGAAGGGCATCCCAGGTAGGTAGAACAGAAGGGTCACACATACAAAGGTGGCAAACTAAATGACCCATTTGATAGCAGCAGGCAGGCCTGTTTGAGAGAGCCACGTGGGAGTGCAGTGGAGATGGGGCTGGGAAGGTGTGCTGAGGGTAGGCTGGAAGTCACCAAAAGCAACCATGGCCTTCCCCCAATGAAGGCGTCTGAGAAGACAGTGGTATGATTACAAGGCCTCTGAGGACCACACATCTGGTAGTGCTGGACAGGACAGACTGGATCAAGGAGGTGCCTGGAGGCAGTGAGCCCAGAGGGGAACAGGGGAAAAATTAAGGGATAGTGAGAATGGCAAGGGATAACCAGGAATGGCTGCAAGAGGGACTGTGACCAAATGAACAGTTTTTACATGGAACTAAAAAGTTGACATTCTGACCTTCGCGGAATGTTTTGTTTTTTTTTTTTTGAGACGGATTTTCACTCTTGTCACCCAGGCTGGAGTGCAATGGCGCGATCTTGGTTCACTGCTACCTCAGCCTCTCAGGTTTAAGCGATTCTCCTGCCTCATCCTCCCAAGTAGCTGGGATTACAGGCAGATGCCACTGCACCCAACTAATTTTTTTTGTATTTTTCGTAGAGATGGGGTTTCACCATGTCGGTCAGGCTGCTCTCAAACTCCTGATCTCAGGTGATCCACCCGCCTTGGCCTCCCAAAGTGCTGGGATTACAGGCATAAGCCACCACGCCCAGCCAGAAAATATTACATAAAGGAAGATTCTAGATGAAACGTGGAATTTTTGGTATCAGCCTTTGTGGAGGAGAAAGGGGAAAAAAAACCCAGATGAGAGTGCTTGCTTCAGCAGCACACGTACTCAAATCGGAACTATACAAAGGTTAGCATGGCCCCTGCACAAGGATGACACGGAAATTTGTAAAGTGTTCTGTATTTTCACAAAGGATAAATGCTTGAGGCAATGGATACCCAATTTTCCAAGTTGTGATTATTATGTTTTGCATGCCTATACCAAAATACATACACCTATTACGTACCCACACAACAACAACAACAAAAACATGAAAGGCTAAATTCTCAGGTTCATTGGGCAGAAGAAAGAATAAACCTCTGAGGCTGGGTGTGGTGGCTCACACCTGTAGTCCCAGCACTTTGGGAGGCCAAGGTGGATGGATCGCTTGAGCCCAGGAGTTCGAGACCAGTCTAGGCAACATGGTGAAACCTCGTCTCTACAAAAAATACAAAAATTAGCCAGGTATGGTAGCGCATGCCTGTAGTCCCAGCTAATCGGGAAGCTGAGGTGGGAGGATGGTTTGAGCCTAGGAGGTAGAGGTTGCAGTCAGCTGAGATCACGCCACCACACTGCAGCCTGGGCAACAGAGCAAGGCCTTGTCTCAAAAAAACAAAGAAAAAAGAAAGAATAAGCCTCTGATGTAGATTGTGAGCCAGATATTTCATTTATATATTCATTCAAGAAGTATTTAGTGGACAGCTCTTAGGAGTCAGGCACTGTTTTAAGTGCTGTGGATACACAAGGGAGCACGAAACCTCAAATCTCTCTCTAACTTTGCAGATAACACTGTGAAGTTCAACTGGAAGAGAAAATGTCTTTCAAGTCATCAGAGATTTCCTCCCAAGCTTCAAATATCCGATCTTGTGAGCATTTGACACTTGGGATCCTGTTAGCCTAACAAGGCTTTCTACCACCCAGCCCTAACTTACCTTATATTCCACCTTCATTTATCTAGTCACTGTTTCCCATCCCTTTCCTTACACTTCCCTCTATACCTGTAAAATCCTCATACCTCCTTTCCACTGACCCAAATCCTGCCCAATGTTAATACAGCACAGTGGAATTGGGCTTCTAGGGCTCCCTACTTACCACCTGCTAGCTGTAAGACTTTGGACATGTTACTTAACTCTGCTCATCTTGTTTCCCAATCTGTAAAGTGAGGATATTCACAGTACCTACCTCGAGTTGTATGTAACAGCTCTGTGTAGAACTGTCTTACTCAATACATGAGCTTTGAATATTATGACATCTTACCTCCTTCATAAGGCATTCACAGTCTTCCTGGTCCAGTGCTCTTTCTTTCAGTGCTTATCTCTACCATCTGTTTGGTGACTAATCCCATAGTGCCTCATGACAGCACTGACATTACTGTCTTGTGCTATTTCACTTAGTAAATGCCTTAAATATAGGCCTGTGTCTTACTTCTGCTTGTACTGCCTACAGCAATGGTTTTCCAACTTAGCTATCAGACTTGCCTGAAGAGGTTTACATTCCTAGGCCTTCAACTCCAGCCTAAGATTCTGATTCAGTAAGTGTCAAGTGAGGCCCAGGACTCTCTATTCTTAGGAATTCATCACCCCTGGTGATGTGATTTCAGCAAAGTTTGACAATCTCTGAACAATAGTACCTAACCTAGGAGAGAAGTCAGGAAATAGCTGAGATTCAATCTTTCCTTGACCTTCTCAATGCTTTCAGAAGAGGTAATGACTTAAATTTTTAATCTGAATTCAAGAAAAAAGCCATCCTCATTGTTCAGAAAAGGCTCATGAAATTCAAGTCCTGATGTAATTTTTAAAAATGATTTTCCCCAATTAGAAAATTAAAACTTTTTCATTGTAAAAAATACTGCCCCCACACACAAAAAATTAAAATTAAAATGCCACCACATAAAGATAACCATTTTCTTTTTTCTCCTGGTTCTTTATAGTTTTTAAGTATTTTTAAGCATTACAGAAGTAATTTATACTAACTGTAAATAATTAAGGTACTAAGTATAGAGAATTAAAAGTGCAAGTCCCTCTTTCAATGCCACCCCATCCCTCTATACCAGTAATTGCCATTTGGTTTGCTATAACTACTTCCAGATCTTGCCTACAGATTTACAGATACAAATTTTCTTTACATAAATATAATTATACTATTCTGCAACTCGCTTCCTTTACACAATATATCAATTTTCTTCTTTTTTTTTCTTTTTTTCTTTTTTTTTGAGATGGAGACTTACTTTGTCGCCCAGACTGCACGCAGTGCAGTGGCGCGATCTCGGCTCACTGCAACCTCCACTTCCTGGGTTCAAGCGATTCTCTTGCCTCAGCCTCCCGAGTAGCTGGGATTACAGGCACCTGCCATCGCACCTGGCTAATTTTTGTATTTTTAGTAGAGACAGGGCTTCACCATGTTGGCCAGGCTGGTCTTGAACTTCTGACCTCAAGTGATCTACCAGCCTCGGCCTCCCAAAGTGCTGGGATTACAGGCATGGGCCACCGTGCCTGGCCATCTTTTCTCTTTTCAAAAATTTTTAAAATTTTTTCCAATCATATCCTGCATGACAATTTTTTCATGCTGGTGCCAATACAAATAAATCTGTCTAATTGTCACAACTGTATAGCATTCCACAAGATAGCCAAATTACAATGTATTTAATCCCACAAGACAGTTAGACTACTTCCCATTTTCCCTATGAAAAACAATGCCTCGATGAATATCCTAATCATGTTTTTCTGCACTAGTAAGTTATTTCTATAGAGCAGAGCACTACTTTCTGAATTGCCTTGCAATTTACACTCTTACCACCTAACTATGCAAACGCCTGTTTCCCTACACCCTCCCTCACAAGGGAAGAGGAGGCTTCCCTATCAAGGATATATATGAGAGGACCAGTATCTAGGATGCAAAGAATATAATAAATATTTTTCCTATCTTTTTTTTGAGATGGAGGCTCACTGTTGCCCAGGCTGGAGTGCAGTGGCGCAATCTCAGCTTACTGCAACCTCCGCTTCCCAGGTTCAAGCGATTCTTGTGCCTCAGCCTCCCGAGTAGCTGGGATTACAGGTGTGTACCACCACGCCTGGCTAATTTTTCCATATTTTGTAGAGACAGGGTTTTGCCGCATTGCCCAGGCTGGTCTCGAACTCCTGCGCTCAAGCAATCTGCCTGCATTGGCCTCCCAAAGTGCTGGGATCAGAGGTGTGAGCCATCACGCCTTGCCTTTCCTATCATTTCTGTCAGCTATTGGGCTGATGTGACCAACATCCCTGTAATGAATCACCATCCCCACCAGTAACGTTTAACCCACTGCAGTACATACACTTGACATAGCTGGTGCTTCCCAGCTTCTCTTACCAAAGTACTTGGAAAAAGACATCTAGACCAGGCGTGGTGGCTCACGCCTGTAATCCCAGCACTTTGGGAGGTTGAGGCAGGCAGCTTACCTGAGGTCAGGAGTTCAAGACCAGCCTGGCCAACATGGCGAAAGCCCGTCTCTACAAAAAATACAAAGATTAGCCAAGTGTGGTGGTGCACACCTGTAATCCCAGCTTCTCAGGAGGCTGAGGCAGGAGAATCGCTTGAACCTGGGAGGCAGAGTTTGCAGTGAGCTGAGATTGTACTACTGCACCCCAGCCTGAGCAACAGAGTGAGACTCCATCTCAAAACAAAAACAAAAACAAAAAGACATCTAGACTATTTAAAAATAAAAAGGTACATCTGTTACTCACAGGTCAAATGGTAGTGGCTCCTAAATATCTGACCAAGATTTGAAACACCTTAGAATTAAAAAAAAACAAAAACAAACCACCAAAGTGGTACATATGAAGCCATGACTGTGGATGGTGCTGCTATGTGAGAGTGCAAGGCCTGGAGATCAGGCCTGGTGGTATTGTTGGAATTTGCAGGGCAGCTTAAAAACTATGCCTGCTTGGTCCCTATCCTCTGAAGGTTCTGATTTACTAGGTCTGGGCATGAGCTTTTTTTTTTTTTTTTCCCTTAAAGTAAAGCTCCACAGGTTATTCTAACACACCCTAAATAGAAAGAGAACTGGGAGGTTAAAGCCAAAAATGGGGACACCCTAGAGGATACCTTTGGGAGAATAATCTACCTAGGCCAAGAACCCACTCTCTGAGCATTCCACGCCTGTAAGATGACCCTGTTCTCTCCTAGATCAGTGCTTCTCAACCATGGACCACAGCTCTATGTTAGAATCCTCTGGGAACTTAAACATATCCCAACAAATTAGGTTTAGCAACATCCCAGATCAGTGAAACCAGAATTTCTGGTAATGGGACACAGGCTTTGGTATCTATTAAAGCTCCCAGTGACATCAAATAATAGCCAAGGTTGAGAATTAATGTGCTAGATTGACACAGGTGTTTGAACTGGCTGGACTTCTGAGCTAACCGATTCACTCCTAGGCATTTAGAATTAAGACCCAAAAGCTATCTAGTTTTAGCCTGGAAGGGCATGGAGCTGCAGGGAAAGCTGGCATACATAGCAAGTGAGAATGACAAGCATGAAAGAAAAGAGGCAGAAAAGAGACATGTAATGTGAGGTGGGGCAGGGTGTGAGACAACAGCTTTCCACTGGCTGGGTCCAGTCCCATGAGAGGCCTGAGGCTCAATCTTGCCTTCGGATTCTCCAACTCCCTTGAATGAAAACCTCCCTTTCCTTCAACTACCTTGAGTGGGTTTCTGTTTCTTGCGAGCAACGAACGTTAAATCAAGCCAAGAAAATAACAAAAACAGAGACGGTTTCTGTTATGACAGAGATCAACTAAGCTAGCTTTCACGTAGTTCAGTGTAAAATTTAAAGCGCCTGAGTTTAATGTTAGGTTGGTGCAAAGGTAATTGTGTTTATTTGCCATCATTAAGTGATGGCCAAAACTGCAATTACCTTTGCACTAACCTAATATAACTGATAACCAAAGCAAAGACTAAGAACTTTCTACATACAGTACCCCGAAGAAAATGCAAAGCTTCTCTGGAATACCTTAGGGCATGCCCAATTCTACCATGTATCTTTCTACATCCAAAATCAGACCTGGGCATGGTGGCTCACTCTTGTAATCCCAGCACTTTGGGAGGCTGAGGTGGGTGGATCACTTGAGGTCAGGAGTTCGAGGCCAGCCTGGCCAACATGGTGAAACCCCATCTCTACTAAAAACACAAAAATTAGCCGGGTGAGGTGGTGCATGCCTGTAGTCCCAGCTATTTGGGAGGCTGAGGCAGGAGAATTGCTTGAACCCAGGAGGTGGAGGTTATGGTGAGCTGAGATCACGCCACTGTACTCCGGCCTGGGCGACAGAGCAAGACTCCGTCTCAAAAAACAAAAACAAAACAAAATCAGGGTAAAGTTTCAGGGTACATACTATATTTATGAAAGGATGCCAGACTGAGTGCGGTGGCTCATGACTATAATCCCAACACCTTGGGATGCCAAGGCAGGAGGATTGCTTGAGCCCAGGAGGAATTTGAGACCAGCCTGGGCAACACGGCAAAATCCCAACTCTATAAGAAGTAAAAAAAATTAGCCAGGTGTAGTGGCACGGGCCTGTAGTCCCAGTTACTCAAGAGGCTGAGGTAGGAGGACCACCTGAACCCAGAAAGTCAAGGCTGTAGCGAGCTGTGATTGTGCCACCACACTCCAGCCTGGGCAACAAAGTGAGACTGTCTTGGGGGGGTAAAAGAAAAGAAGGACGCCAAATAAAATCTCATGTACTATTACAAAACAATGTAAGCTTTGCCTACAACCAGAGTTTAGCATGTTGTGTACTTTATAATATTTCTGACCAGAAATTCATCTCTTTCCAAAATTGATTGTGTTTTCTTCAACATTTCAAGATTGTACTACTTACAACAGACAGTCCTGGCCCACCTGTTCTAATCACACAGCCTGGTTTCTCTTTCCAAAGACTACATTGTGTTTGCACAAGTGTGTGTTTTAGCCTCAGCCAAACTGACACTAGTTCTTCTGCTCAAAGTTGCCAACCAAATATTGAGAGGAATTACAATTGGCTCTCAGGTTGTTCAATTTTTTTGTTCAGATATCCATTTAATGATGAAAGAAAATATAAGTTCTTTCTGAATATGCATATAATACAAAGTAAAAGAGTAAAGCCTCCCATCTGCTTACTGACCCTCACAAATCCTTACTGACGCTGTTTGGTGTGCATCTTTCCAAATACTTCTCCGTGTATTTGTGTGTGGTTTTTTCTTTTTTAAAAAAGCATAAATAGGTGCTAGGTGCAGTGGCTCACACCTGTAATCCCAGCACTTTGGGAGACTGAGAAGGGAGTATTACTTGAGCCCAGTAGTTTGAGACTAGCCTGGACAACATAATGAGACCTCATCTGTTTAAAAAAGAAAGAAAGAAAAAAGCATACATAGACTTGGACCATAAAATGTATTCTGCAACTTTTTTTTGAGACAAGGTCTCATTCTGTCACCCAAACTGCAGAGCGGTGGCATGATCACAGCTCACTGCAGCCTTGACTTCCCAGGCTCAGGCGATCCTCCTGCTTCAGCCTCTTGAGGAGCTGGGACCACAGGTACACATACATGACATCTAGCTAATTTTTGAATTGTCTGTAGAGATAGGGTCTCCCTCGAACTCCTGGGCTCAAGCAATCCTCCTGCCCCGGCCTCCCATAGTGCCGGGATTACCAGTGTCAGCCACCGTTGCCAGCTGTATTCTGCAATTTGCTTTTAACAATAATCTTAGAAGATCTTCAGTACAAATAGCTCCCCTGTCCCTCATTCTTCTATAGCAGATTATGGTAAGCACACCATAATTTATTTAACTATTCAGTTGTTTTGGTTATGTCCCATTGTTTGCTAATACGATACTACTCTACTTTTGCTAATACTACTACCCTCACTCATTTATTTTTGTATGTGTGTGAAATGAAATGGTTTTTTTTTTTTGAGGCGGAGTCTTGCTCTGTCACCCAGGCTGGGGTGCAGTGGCGCGATCTCGGCTCACTGCAAGCTCCGCTTCCCGGGTTCACGCCAATCTCCTGCCTCAGCCTCCCGCGTAGCTGGGACTACAGGCGCCCGCCACCACGCCCGGCTAATTTTTTGTGTTTTTGGTAGAGACGGGGTTTCACCGTGGTCTCAATCTCCTGACCTCGTGATCCGCCCGCCTCGGCCTCCCAAAGTGCTGGGATTACAAGTGTGAGCCACCGCGCCCGGCCTAAATGAAATGTTTTTATTGGACAGATTCTGTAAGCGTAACTGTTTTTTTTTTTTTTTTTTGAGACAGAGTCTCGCTCTTTTGCCCAGGCTGGAGTGCAGTGGTGCAATCTCTGCTCACTCTAAGTTCCGCCTCCCGGGTTCACGCCATTCTCCTGCCTCAGCCTCCCGAGTAGCTGGGACTACAGGTGCCCACCACCATGCCCAGCTAATTTTTTTGTATTTTTAGTAGAGATGGGGTTTCACAGTGTTAGCCAGGATGGTCTCGATCTCCTGACCTCGTGATCTGCCCGCCTCGGCCTCCCAAAGTGCTGGGATTACAGATTGTGAGCCACTGCACCCGGCCTACTTTTTTTTTTTTTTTTTTTTTTGAGACAGGGTCTCACTTTGTTGACCAGGCTGAGTCCTGAACTCCTGGGCTAAAGTGATCCTCCCACCTCAGCTTCCCAAGTAGCTGGGACTACAGGTATGTGCCACCACGTGTGGCTTGTTGTATTACTTTCAAAATTCCATCAGTCTTCAAAAAGGTTGCTTCTATTTACACTTTTTTTTTTTTTTTTTTTTGAGATGGAGTCTCGCTGTCGCCTAGGCTGGAGTGCAGTGGCGCAATCTTGGCTCACTGCAAGCTCCGCCTCCCGGGTTCAAGTGATTCTCCTGCCTCAGCCTCCCAAGTAGCTGGGATTACAGGCACCCGCCAGCACGCCCGGCTAATTTTTTGTATTTTTTTGGCAGAGATGGGGTTTCACCGTGTTAGCCAGGATGGTCTCAATCTCCTGACCTGGTGATCAGCCCGCCTCAGCCTCCCAAAGTGCTGGGATTACAGGCGTGAGCCACTGCACCCGGCCCCTACACTTTCTTTAAGAGCATATGAGAGTGCCAATTTCTCCATACCTTTGAAAACTATCAATCCTACGTTTTTGCTAAACTAATGGATGAAAAATGGCATTTCATCACTATCTTACTATTGAGGCTGAGTATATTTGTTTCGTTTTGTTTGTTTTTGAGATGGAGTCTCGCTCTCTCGCCCAGGCTGGAGTGCAGTGGTGTAATCTTGGCTCATTGCAATCTCTGCCTCCTGGGTTCAAGCAATTCTCCTGCCTCAGTTTCCTGAGTAGCTAGGATTATAGGTGCACACCACCATGCCCAGCTAATTTTTGTATTTTTAGTAGAGACAGGGTTTTGCCATGTAGATCAGGCTGGTCTCAAACTCCTGACCTCAAGTGATTCGCCTACCTAGGCCTTCCAAAGTGCTGAGATTACAGGTGTAAGCCACCGCACCTGGCCAGAGGCTGAGTATATTTGTTCATTGACTACCTTTACTTTTGAATAACAATAATCAATAATAACTGAGCACCTTGGAGGGAGGGAGGAGGGATAGCATTAGGAGATATACCTAATGCTAAATGACGAGTTAATGGGTGCAGCACACCAACATGGCACATGTATACATATGTAACAAACCTGCACATTGTGCACATGTACCCTAAAACTTAAAGTATAATAATAATAAAATTAAAAAAATAACTGAGCACTTATATGGACCAAGTATAAGCATTATTCATGCTTTACACACATCATCTCATTTAATCCTCTCAACACTGCCATGAAGTAGGTACTATTATTCTTCCCACTTTCAGTAAAGAATGCTGAGTTAAATATCTTGCCCAATAACACAAAGCTCCATTTTATTATTATTTATTATTTTTTTGAGACGGAGTTTTGCTCTTGTTGCCCAGGCTGGAGTGCAATGGTGCGATCTCGGCTCACCACAACCTCCACCTCCCGGGTTCAAGTGATTCTCCTGCCTCAGTAGCTAGGATTATAGGCGCGCACCACCACGCCCAGCTAATTTTTGTATTTTTAGTAGAGACGGGGTTTCTCCATGGTGGTCAGGTTAGGCTGTAGCAACTAACATTCTTAGCAGCAGTATGTAAAGGTGTTCATTTCTCCATACTGTCAACTCCCGACCCCAGGTGATCCGCCCACCTCAGCCTCCCAAAGTGCTGGGATTACAGGTGTGAGCCACCACGCCCGGCCACAAAGCTCTATTTGAAATACAGGCAGTCCCATCCCACAACCCAAACTCTTCACCATTACACAGAAATCACCAGCTTAGAACATTTGTCCAGTTTTTCTACTGGGTTGTGGATATCTCTTTCTTACTGATTTGTAAGGACTCTTTGTCTCTCTCTTTTTCTAAGAGATGGGGTCTCACTCTCACCCAGGCTGGAACGCAGTGACATCATCACAGCTTACCTACCACAGCGTCCAATTACTGGTTTCAAGCAATCCTGACACCTTGGTCCTCCCAAAGTGCTGGGAATTATAGGCATGAGCCACTGAGCCCAACTCCTCATCTAGATTCGTGACTGTACTGTTACAAATTGTTAGTAGCACTCTCATTCTTTAAGCTCCTCCTCCCCTAACATCACATTTCCACCTATGCCCATAGGAAGCATGAGTTTTTGCCCCAGTCCCCCATGGAGGGAATACTGAGTGTGGGAGTTCTGCTCTTCTGTCCCCACCATTCACTAGCTCCTCCAGTGGGGAAAGAATTGCTGAAGTGATTGGCTGAAGCCTGCGACAGGTGCATGGGCCTGACCACTCTACAGTCAGACATGTCCCATGGCTCTCTGGCTCTGGCTTATCCTGCTCCTACATGGACAGGCAAATTGGCCTCCTCAGAATGGGCCTGACCATCCTCCGTTCCAGCTTCTCTGAACCTACAACTGGGTAGGAGAGGTCAGATTGGGTCTGTCCTTGAGTCAGAGGTAGAAAAGCAGAAAGTTTCACTGAGGCTTCAAGGCTAAACTGCATTTTCCCCACTTAGTTCACCAGGGAGCAGCACCACATTAGTGGCTCTTGTTTGGTTATTAATAGAATTATGCTAGGTTTCCCCTTTGGCTATTATTATTTGTATATAATTTCCTTGATAAGACTCCAGTGGAAAAAGAGGTGACTGCTAGAATTTAGATACCAGAGTTCTAGCCTGAACCCCTTACCATTATATCCTCTAACATGTTCTTGTCCATTTTTACAAATTTTATCTATTTTGATGACATTCCAATTGGGTTTATTACATTCTTTAAATGTACTTTTAGATTGTAAGAGGATTATAAAGTATATCACATTGTATAAAATCAAACAAAACACAGGTGTGTGTGTATATATGTATATATGTGTGTGTGTGTGTGTATATATATATATATATATATATATATATATATATATATATATAAAGTTAACATCCCCCTATGTCATCCCCAAGATATCACATAATTTGTTGTGTGTTGCTTCTACATTCTTCTATATGGTCAATACATACATTAAGTGTAAAGTTTTCCCTCAACTTTTAGAAAAATGAAATTCTAGAGCCAAGGCTATGAATCTCTATTAATTTGACAAAATAATGGGCAACCCTCAGAGCAATATGAAGATCCAAATCATTCTTTTAATCTGTGTACCAGGATTCCCCCAGTGCTGTACACTGTTTCTCTTTCTTGCCGCTACTTATTTTTATTTTTTATTATTTATTTATTTGAGACAGAGTCTCGCTCTGTCGCCTAAGCTGGAGTGCAGTGGCGAGATCTCAGCTCACTGCAACCTCCACCTCCTGGGTTCAAGGGATACTCCCATCTCAGCCTCCCGAGTAGCTGAGACTAGAGGTGCCCACCACCATGCTAGGCTAAATTTTTGTTTTTGTTTTTGTTTTCATAGAGATGGGATTTCACCATGTTGCCCAGGCTGATTTCAAACTCCTGAGCTCCAGGGATTACAGGCATGAGCCACCATGCCCAGACACCACTACTTATTTATATGCCTTTGTACATATGTGTTTATGTACTGCTGTGTTTTTTTCTGGAGGCCAATGTCCTAACAGTGGGATTTCTGTATTAGAAAGTATGTGTATTTTAAATTTTAATAGATACCAACTTACTTTTCAAATAGGCTGTAGCAACTAACATTCTTAGCAGCAGTATGTAAAGGTGTTCATTTCTCCATACTGTCAAAAGCACTAGAAGCAACAACTTAATTTTTATAAATTTAAAAGAGAAAGATGGTATCACAATTCTCATTTCCCTTAACTACCTGTGAGGTTGAGCATTTTTCCTGTTTATTGATCACTTGCATTTCCTCTACTATAACTAGATATTCATACCCTTTGTCCATTTTTCTATTGCACTGAGTATTAGCTACTATTGTCTGTCATGTTTTGAAAATATTTTCCGCCGGGCAGGGCTCGGTGGCTCATGCCTGTTATCCCACTATTTTGGGAAGCCAAAGTGGGAGGATTGCTTGAGCCCAGAGTTCAAGACCAGCCTGGGCAATATGGCGAGATCCCATCTCTACAAAAAATAGAAATAACTAGCCAGGCAGGGTGGTGCGCGTCTGTAATTCTAGCAGCTTGGGAGGCTGAAGTGGAAGAATCTCTTGAGCCTGAGAGGTTGAGGCTGCAGTGAGCTATGAATTGTGCCACCGTACTCCAGCCTGGCTCACAGAGCAAGACACTGTCTCAAAAGAAAAAAAAAAAAAGAGAAAAGAAAATATTTTCCCCTGTCTTTTGACTTTGTCCATGGCATATCTTTCACAGAGAAATATTTTATTTGTATGTACTATAGAATCTGCCAATCTTTTCCTTAGTTGACTCCGGAATTAATTAATTAGTGTCCCTGCCCACCCCTACTGCCTCACGACAAATTTCCTGGTCAATTTTCTAATATTGTTTGTGGACTTTGCTTTATAATTAGACATTTGATCTGGAATTAGTTTTCATTATACACTGTGAATTAGGGGTTCTAAATTTTTCTGCTAGATGAACAACTGTGCCATACAATGTAATCTTTTACCCAGTGAATTACAGTTCTATCTTATCACATATTTCACATTTATATATACTAAAGTTGTCTTTGAAATATTCTATTCAGTTCCACCTATCTCTCTGGTTATATCAATTCCAGTATGTTTATTCTAATCTGGTAGGGTAAGTGTTCCTCTGTTTTTCAACATGTTCTTTTTCCCCCTAAGTATTTTTTTTTTTTTTTTTTTTTTGGACATTGACATACATTTATTCTCAACACTCTGGAGACAGACAGTACTTCAGTTCTGGCCCTCCTTTACCCCTTATATGACTTTGGGCAAGCCACTTAGCATATAGCTGGGCTTCAGATTCCTCACCTTCCTGTAAGTTTTGATATGTAGTATTTTTTTTTCCAATCAGTTGATTTTTAGAAAAATTTTTTTCTAAATACACAGTTTTTGTAAATTGGGTTATTTTTTAAAGTGAATTTTCTGTTGAATGCAAAGCTCTCTATACTTATAACACATTATTTTCTTTTTTCGAGATGGGGTCTCACTCTGTCCACCCAGACTGAAGTACAGTGGCTCGATCTAGGCTCACTGCAAGCCACTGCCTTCTGGGCTCAAGCAATCCTCCCACCTCACCCTCCCAAGTAGCTGAAACCACAGGCATGGTGCCACCACATCTGGCTAATTTTTAATATTTTGATAGAGATGGAGTTTCACCATGTTGCCCAGGCTGATCTCAAACTCCTGGGTTCAAGTGATCTGCCAGCCTCAGCCTCCCAAAGTGCTGGGATTACAGGTGTGAACAAACTGTAATTTTCTAATCCTCTATATCCTTGTTTTGTCTACTTCACTTAACAATTTCCAACATATGAACCGAATTCTCCCTATATTTAAAGAAGTTTTTGCTTTCTATTTAAATGCTATACTATTAGATATGTATAGACTTATGACTTTTTATTCTCAGTCAGTTGTACTTTTCTTTTTTCTTTTTTGAGATGGAGTCTTGCTCTATTGCCCAGGCTGGATTGCAGTGGCATGATCTCAGCTCACTGCAACCTCTGCCTCCCGAGTTCAAGCCATTCTCCTGCCTCAGCCTCCCAAGTAGCTGGGATTACAGGCACACACCACCACACCCAGCTAATTTTTGTATTTTGAGTAGAGACAAGGTTTCACCATGTTGGTCAGGTTGGTCTTGAACTCCTGACTGCAAGTGATCTGACTGCCTCAGCCTCCCAAAGTGCTGGGATTACAGGCATGAGCCACTGCACCCGGCCTGTAGCTGGGATTACAGGTGTGAGCCATCACGCCCAGTCTGTATGTTTAACATGTAAAATATTTCCTTTTGTTTCAAGATTTTTGCCTTGAATTTTATCTGATGTTATTATCATGCCTGACTTCTTCTCTATAAAAAGAACTGCTTCTTGCTACTATATGCCTAGTGCTTCTTCATTCATTCCTTTCTGTTTATTCCTCTTTTTGAAGTTCTACTAAGATTTAATTTTTATTAATGTTAGCTTTTTTATTACTTTTTTGCTAGGTAATACATACACAAATTTTGAAAAGCACAAAAGCAATTACAGTACAAACTAGAGCCCCTACATCCCAGTTCCTTTCCCTGGAGAAATCAGTGTTATCAATTTCTTGTGTATCCCTTCTACACACAACCATATATGGGTATACATATGTATATGCATATGCTTTTTAAAAAAAAACACGGGTGTTAGTTTACTCTTCTACATATTTTTTCCACTGGATATTTATTTTAAAATGTTCCACATCAGTACATGAAAAGCTAGCTCATTCTTTTAACAGCTGCATGGAGGCAGCATAATTTATTCAACAATTTCCCTAATAATATTTTCATATTTTTCTCTTACAAATAATGCTAAAATGAATATCCTTGACTTTAGTCATTTCAACCACGTCAGTATCACTGTAGGATGAATTACCACTAGCGGAACTACCAGGTGGAAAACAATGCCAATTTAAATTTTGATAGCTACTGCACAGGAAAGCTACATATACGTATACACACACACACAGTAGATTACCAAGGTTTTTTATTTTTCCTAATCTAGCTGAAATTCCTTTTTCTTTTTCTTATGAGGTTCAGTTCTTCATATGTTCAAGAATCATTTACATATCCTTTCTGGAAACTGTTCATATCTATTTCTCTTTTTCTACTGGGTGGCTGGTCTCCTGGTGATCTGCAGATCTTTATATGCAGTTATTAAGGGCTTTGTTCTTTGTCTAGGACGTTACATGTATTTTTTTCAGTTTGTCACTTATCTTTTGACTTTGGTTTTGTTACAGAGATTTTATTTTTATATAGTTTACTTCTACTTTTACAGCTTTCTCACACCAAGATTCTCCCATGTTTTACAGTTATATGTTTACATTTTTCCATTTATCTGGAATTCTGGTACCAGGTTTTTGTTTTGTTTTGTTTTTGAGACGGAGTCTCACTTTGTTGCCCAGGCTGGAGTGCAATGGTGCCATCTTGGCTCACTGCAATCTCCGCCTCCCGGGTTCAAGCGATTCTCCTGCCTCAGCTTCCCGAGTAACTGGGATTACAGGCGCCTGCCACCACGCCCGGCTAATTTTTGCATTTTTAGTAGAGACAGGGTTTCACCATGCTGACCAGACTGGTCTCGAACTCCTGACCTCAGGCGATCCACCCGCCTCGGCCTCCCAAAGTGTTGGGATTACAGGTGTGAGCCACTGCACCCGACCAGTACAAAGTTTAAGGTAGAGATCCAATTTTTTTTTTCTGGTTTCAATACCAATTATTTAAAAAAAACTTATATATATATATGGAGTCTCACACTGTCACCCAGGCTGGAGTGCAATGATGCAATCTTGGCTCACTGCAACCTCCACCTCCTGGGTTCAAGTGATTCCCCTGCCTCAGCCTCCTGAGTAGCTAGAATTACAGGTGCCCACTACCATGCCTGGCTAATTTTTCGTATTTTTAGTATAGACGGGCTTTCACTATGTTGGCCAGGCTGGTCTCGAACTCCTGACCTCATGATCCGCCTGCCTCAGCCTCCCAAAGTGCTGGAATTACAGGTGTGAGCCACTGCGCCCGGCCTTAAAAATATTTTTTCTTCATTTCCTATCACCTTTAGCACAGACTACATTTCTTTTTGTATTCTGAGTTCATTTCTGGACTCTGTTTATGCATCAGTTCTTACAGTATCAAATGATCTTATTTATTATATCTTTGCATTATGTTTTAATATCTGTTGGGTGGTTCCCCACCTCCATCATTAGTCCACTTTTTCAGAAGTTTTTTGACAATGTGTGCATGTTTGTAAAATTTGTCTGTAGAAACAGTCAGTTTGCCTGGTTCTAAAAAACCATTATTAAAAATCTGGAGTATTTTTGGCCAGGTATGGTGGCCTGTGCCTGTAACCCCAGCACTTTGGGTTGGGCAGGCAGGAGGACTGTTTGAGGCCAGGAGCTCAAGACCAGTCTGAGCAATATAGTAAGACATCTATTGATTAAGCCCAGGAGTTTGAGGTTGCAGTGAGTTACACTCACACCACTGCACTCTAGCCTGGGCGACAGAGCGAGACCTTGTCTCCAGAAAAAACAACTGTGGTATTTTAAACAGGGATCACATTAAGTTTAGGGACACTGACATCTTTAGGATATCAAGCTTTACTACACAAGAAAAGAGAATACCTTCCCATTTTTCAAGTATTGTTTTGTGTTCCCCAGCATTATTATTTCCATATAAACCTTACATATGCCTAAGTATATCCCCAAGTATTTATAGCAGCACAATCTACAGTACTTGTGCATTCCTAGACATTGCTCCATGGCCTTCTGTCATCAAATGCAGCTAGCCTAATTTCTTTTCCCCTCTTCAAGAAGACTTGATCATTTTGCCTGGGTGTCCAAATAATTCTTTCTTCATCCTTAAACATAGAAATGTTTTTAGGGATGTCAGGCTCTGTGCCAGGCCTGTAGTCCCAGCACTTTGGGAGACTGAGGTCAGTGGATCGCTTGAGCCCACAGTTTGAGACCAGCCTGGGCAACATGGCAAAACCCTGCCTCTACAAGAAATACAAAAATTAGCTGGGCGTGGTGGTGTGCACCTATAGTCCCAGCTACTCGGGAGGCAGAGGTGGGACAATCGATTAAGCCTAGGAGGTCAAGCGTGCAGTGAGCTGGGATCATGCCTCTGCACCCAGCCTGGGCAACAGAGTGAGACACTGTCTCAAAACAAAACACACGAAAAGTAAGATAAAGTTTTCAAAAAAGAAATTTTCCTAGGAAATGTTTCAGTGTCAACTGTTCGGTGCCAATTTTTCTTGAGATACAATTTGAACTTATCACTTCAAATCTTTATTTCTAAGTTCTTCTTTAACCATATATTTGAGTTTGTTTCATTTCTTTGGTCCTCTTCTTGAGGGACACTAATTACATTTAAGTCAGATCTCTTTTACTTTCTGCATCTATTATGTTCTGTTGTTTTCTTCGATTTCATTTTTCAATCTGTCCTCCTCATCCTTTACTGTTTTCAGCACTGTGTGTTCAGCTTTATTCTCTTTTTTTTTTTTTTTTTTTTTTTTTTTTTGAGACCATCTCACTTCATTGCCCAGGCTGGAGTGCTGTGGCATGATCTCGGCTCACTGCAACCTCCTCTTTCCAGGTTCAAGCAAGTCTCCTGCCTCAGTGTCCCGAGTAGCTGGGATTACAGGAGTGAACCACTGTGCCCAGCCCTTATTCTGTTTGCAATATAGCTTTTTTTTTTTTTTTTTGAGACAGAGTCTCGCTCTGTCACCCAGGCTGGAGTGCAGTGGCTCGATCTCGGCTCACTGCAAGCTCCGCCTCCCGGGTTCACGCCATTCTCCTGCCTCAGTCTCTCCGAGTAGCTGGGACTACAGGCGCCCGCCACCACGCCCGGCTAATTTTTTGTATTTTTAGTAGAGACAGGGTTTCACCGTGGTCTCGATCTCCTGACCTCGTGATCCGCCCGCCTCGGCCTCCCAAAGTGCTGGGATTACAAGCGTGAGCCACCGCGCCCGGCTCCAATATAGCTTTTAATTCTGTGATAATTTTAGTTTTCTCTTCCACTACTTTCCTGTGTGCTCTGCCAGCTGATGTTACATTTTCTCTTTACCATGCCTTATTTTACCCAATCCTCTATACCTCTGCTTGAAGTTCTGTATTTTCTTAAGTTCTTTGAACTCACAGTGGTAGGACTGGCCATTATTTTTCAACTAAACTAAAAACATCTTTTTAGTATGGGTACTTTACCTGCCACTTATTTTCCATTTTCCCCCCATCCTTTCTAATAGTATCTTTCTATAGCTACTGTGCTGATTCCATTTGTTTTGTTTTTTTGGTTTTGAGATGGGGGTCTCGCTCTGTCGACCCAGCTGGAGTGCAGTGGCAAGATCTTGGCTCACTGCAGCCTTGACTTCCTGGGCTCAAGTGATCCTTCCATCTCAGCCTCCTGAGTAGCTGGGACTACAGGTGCACACCACCACACCCAGCTAATTTGTTTTTTCTTTTGAGATGGTGTTTCACTCTGTTGCCCAGGCTGATGCAGTGGCGCAATCTTGGCTCACCACAACCTCCGCCTCCAAGGTTCAAGTGATTATCCTGCCTCAGCCTCCCAAGTAGCTGGGATTACAGGTACATGCCACCACACCTGGCTAATTTTTATATTTTTAGTAGAGACGGGGTTTCACCATGTTGGTCAGGCTGGTCTCAAACTCCAGACCTCGTGATCCGCCAGCCTCAGCCTCCCAAAGTGCTGGGATTACAGGCGTGAGCCACTGCCCCTGGCCCTGATTTATTTTTTCTTTTTCAAACAGAGTCTCACTCTGTCGCCCAGGCTGGAGTGCAGTGGCACAATCTCTGCTCACTGCAACCTCTGCCTCCCAGGTTCAAACTATTCTCCTGCCTCAGCCCCCCGACTAGCTGGGATTACAGGTGCCCACCACCATGCCCAGCTAATTTTTGTATTTTTAGTAGAGACAGGGTTTCACCATGTTGGCCAGGCTGGTCTTGAACTCCTGACCTCAAGTGATCTGCCCACCTTGGCCTCCTAAAGTGCTGGGATTAGAGGCATGAGCCACTGCGCCTGGCCAATTTTTGCATATTTTTGTAGAGACAGAGTCTTGCTATGTTGTCCAGGCTGGTCTCAAACTCCCGGCCTCAAGTGATCCTCCCACTTTGGCCTAATGATGGAAGCTCTTCCTAGATGATCTGGAGGAGGACCATGTTCCAAGTTAGTAGAAACACAGGAAGCCTTTGCATCTCCTCAGCCAGTGAAGTCAGGTGCCACCAAGCTGCTCACAATTCAATGTCTCCTCTGATAGGCCTCATCTAACACTTCTAGAGAACATGACACATCTATATGTCTCCTTTTAGAGCTTAGCTCCCCTATTACCTAACATCTCCTATGGGGTTTGGGGAAGCTCCTGATGCCAGCCTGTGTACCCGCTTCTCACTGTCTCAAACAAAGGAGTGACTCTGCCCATCAAAATCCTATTTGGGAGAATTGCATTCTTCTGAGTTTGGAATCTGCAGCCACAGGTATTTCTCAGCATCTTCCTAGACCTGTTTGCTCCTCATCATACTGCTGTCCTTCCTTATATATTATGGGCAGATAAGAAGAATTGTATCTGACTTTCATCATCCTACTGTTGATATTTAAGTCTTTTTCTCTCTACCTTTTCTCCATAGTCTCCCCTGACCCTTGCTAAACCTCTTCTATCTCCTACCTCCACTGCCCTTCTGTACCATTGTTTTGCAACCCTTTACTCCACTATATGATACAAATCCTCCTAAAGAGAAAACGCTGTGAAGCAGAATCATTTTTACTCATTTTTGAACTGTGAATATTATGTCTGATGTCTCTTAGTAAGCAAATATAAAATACTCCTCGAAGGCATGACCGCGTCTTCACTTTTATTACTTTCATGAATAACAACATAAATTACACATTATTTATACATATATATAAATATATATAAAATATATATATATATAAAATATATAAATATATATAAAATATATATATATATAAAATATATAAATATATATAAATATATAAATATACATATAAATATATAAAATATATAAATATACATATAAATATATATAAATATATAAAAATATATAAATATATAAATATATATAAAAACATATAGATATAAAATATATATAAATATAAATAAATATATATATTTATATATATATAAATATAAATAAATATATATATTTATATATATATAAATATAAATAAATATATATATTTATATATATAAATATATATAAATATATATAAATATATATATAAATATATATATATTTGAAAGTCCCATGTCTACCTTGTTAGTATAAGCTCTCGAGGAAAGAAACTGTGTATTCCACTTTATTTTATTTACTTATTTTTTTTTTGAGATGGAGTTTCACTCTTGTTGCCCACGCTGGAGTGCAATGGTGCGATCTCGACTCACCGCAACCTCCAACTCTCAGGTTCAAGCGATTCTCCTCCCTCAGCCTCCCAAGTAGCTAGGATTACAGGCATGCACCACCATGCCCGGCTAATTCTGGAAAACTCTGCTTCATGCCCGGCTAATTCTATATTTTTATTAGAAACAGGGTTTCTCCATGTTGGTCAGGCTGGTCTTGAACTCCCAATCTCAGATGATCCGCCCACATCCACCTCCCAAAGTGCAGGGATTACAGGCGTGAGCCACTGCGCCTGGCCGTATTCCACTTTAACACACACAGTGCTAGTGCAAAGATGAAGGTGAATGTGTATATGTATATGTAATTTTTAAAATAAGTTCCCAAGTTATCCAAATCAACATAACACTCCAGTCACTGCAACATTTTCCCACAATTGTTAATAAAACAAAAATTGGCTAACACAATATTCTGAGAATATACACTAGCTTTTCTTGGTCTTTTCTATTTGCTTTCTCTTCAAGCCTCTTCCTGACTGATTAACAAGGACCAGTGCCTGCAGGTACCCAAGGTGCTGCCCTATTAAACTTTAAGATGAATTCTGGCACAGCACACCTTTGGCTTGTGGCTCAGAGGCTGACCAGAGAGCTTTAGCAGCAAGACCTTAGGCAAGCCAGGCTACCTACAGAGCATAGATTTGCTCCTTGTTCAAGTGACAGCATCTCCAATAAGTCTATGTGAACAAGATTAGGACAAAAAGCAATAAAGTAGCATTTTTTAATAAAGCATTATCACTTTTATCCAGTGGTCACAACAGGGAATAAGTCCTCTCACTGTCTAGAAAAAGGAGGAAGTTAAAACCAGAAGAGTTTTATGTCTTAAACTCCCCTGCTGACAGTCTTGACAGGGACTCGTGGAACACTGCAACATTCCAAATATCTATCAAAAGTACTGATGTGTACCAAAACACACTGTGTTTACTCCTGCCAATCTCACACCTACTAACAAAGCCACAGACGGTTTCCCAGTATCATCACTGTGCCTAAAACACATGAGTACGTGTTCAATACACACCGGCTGAATTAATGAGCAAATGAATGATAATCCTGAAGGGCTACCGCAAATACCAAGATGAAATATTAAATACCAGAGTCAAAATAATTATGCACCAAACATATAAAGTAATTGTATTAAAAATCTCACAGGAATCAACACAGGCTGGCGAGGTGAGCACCCATCCCAGTGTTTCAAGTACAAGGTGGTCATGCCACCCAGATTCACTACCAGGATTCTCCAAAAAGCATCAGATATACCTACAGTCTCTCCTCAGAACCTCAAAAGTATTCTCTGGATGCTAAATCTTAGAGCACAAGTAGTCAGTTAAATATTGGGGCAAACTAAATCCCAATCATGCTGCCATCTTTATCAAAACCAACACTGAAACATGCACTTAAATGGAACAGAAGCCCAGGAACTGCTACCCAGCTTTTCCCAATAAAAGAGGGGCACTAACACCTGGACCTAAAGACCAACGATATTGTCAAAACACAGGAGAAATGCCAAATTCTTATATCTGACTTACTGTAGGTAAGCCAGGTAGAACAAGAGAAAATGGATTTAAACTAGAAAATTACACTACTTGGAGTCTGACTATAAGAATCTGCTAGACGACAAAATGAGTTGGGTTGAAAGAGATCAGGGAATTTTTCCCCCAGAGTCTTTAAAAGGCAGAGAATGAAATAATGACCTTTTCAGCTACCTTTCTGACCTCTTATTCCTGAATCCTTTCTGTAAAATACAAAAGTTAAATTTACTAAACAGCCATATAATTCTCTTTGGTTATATTTCAATTACAGGTACAGTAATGATAATAATTAAATAACAGCTAACATCTCTAGATGGCTTACTCCACGCCGGGTGGAGTTCCTAAGCGCATTACATATATTAACTCATTTAATTTTTGAACAAGGTAGATGTTATTATTTATTGCCCTAATTTTACAGATGAGGAAACTGAGACACAGAGGATAACTTGCCCAAGGCAATACAAAACTGGGAAGTGGCAGGACTTAGATAACCGAGGCTAATCACAGAGCTTTTTTCATGGGTGAACTTGGATGGAAGGGAAGAACCAATGTTTAGGAACATGCAGACACAAAAAGATCAGATTCCCGCCCCTGGCCAGCGGATGCCAAGGTAGCTCCAGGGCTATGTTCTGAGAGTGCCATCTGGACCACTCAACCACTAGTGCATCTGTCACCTATCTCCAAGTCTGTTAACTTCAGGGGTGGAGCCCAGGAATGTGGAGCTCCCTCGGGATTCTCACACACTAAAATTTAGAGAACCTGTTGCTCCAACACCAATCTTGCTTTATCCCTCAAGAGACCACAACAAAAGAAGGTAGAAACATAATAACCAATAATGAGGCTGTTTTTTGAGACAGGGTCTGGCTCTGTCACCCAGGCTGGAGTGCAGTGGCGTGATCTTGGCTCACTGCCTCCTGGGCTCAAACCATCCTTCTATCTTAGCTTCCCAAGTAGCTGGTACTACAGGCAGACGCCACCATACCCAGCTAATTTTTGAATGTTTTTGTAGAGTCAGGGTTTCTCCATGTTGCCCAGGTTGGTATCAAACTCCTAGGCTCAAGCGATTCTCCCATCTCAGCCTCCCAAAGTGTTAGGATTACAGGTATGAGCCACCACGCCCAGCCTTATAATGGGGCTTTTTATTCCAGGTGTAATTGATAGACTCTGTTTCTTTACTCTGCAACAATTCCCAAATTTATTCACATGAAGGAACACCTGGAAGTCAATTTCTTAAACTGTTGATAGACTTAATTCTATAGATCAACTAGGAACAATTTTACGTTAGGAAAACATGATTATGCTAATACCAAATTTTAAAAATTATAACCATGTTTTCTTAGTGAATGTCTCCACACTAAAAAGATGACCACTTCTAGCCTTTTTCATCAATGTTAATTTGCTGTGTCCATTTACTTTATCCTCCGCTGGTGATCACTATCCATGGCAAGCAGGAACCAATGGTCTAAAAATTCCAACTAATAATTCTAAAGTTCCAAATTATGAAGTCGACCACCTCTTTGGCAGGGCTTCTCACAAACTCAGCCTGAGAATCACTGCTTTAAGGCAGGATTTGCTGC
This sequence comes from Symphalangus syndactylus, assembly GCF_028878055.3. Taxonomy (NCBI): domain Eukaryota; kingdom Metazoa; phylum Chordata; class Mammalia; order Primates; family Hylobatidae; genus Symphalangus; species Symphalangus syndactylus. The sequence continues at coordinate 49,137,590 of NC_072442.2, read as the reverse complement.
TCACCAACCACTAGACATAATTCTCTCTCGCAGGGTTTCTTGGGGTCTGTGAACTTGAATTGGAAAATTACGCCTATATTTCCATTAACCTCTAGCTAAATTTTTTTGTTTCCTTCAATTACAAATGGAGGCAGGTGCTCACAGTGGCGTGAGTATCTGTGACTTTGCCAGCAAGAGAAATATTTTTTCCCACCACAGTGCAGTTGTTAAGCATCTTGAAATGCTGTTTACCCTTGTCACCACTTCAAAATTACATTAATAATTACACTGGATGGTGTAAATCAATGTTAATTTTAATAAAAGTTAAACCCAACTCATTTTGTAGTCTAGCAGATTCTTATAGTCAGACTCCAAGTAGTGTAATTTTCTAGTTTAAATCCATTTTCTCTTGTTCTACCTGGCTTACCTACAGTAAGTCAGATATAAGAATTTGGCATTTCTCCTGTGTTTTGACAATATCTTTTGGTCTTTAGGCCCAGGTGTTAGTGCCCCTCTTTTATTGGGAAAAGCTGGGTAGCAGTTCCTGGGCTTCTGTTCCACTTAAGTTAAAAGTACATAGGACTACATCACCACTTTTAAAAACATGTTGTTTACATCTGTAGTGCAACATAAGTGGTTTCTTTTGTAATTCTATGTGTTTTATGCATTTGAAAACATATAACTATGAGAAGGGGTCTATTGGTATCAGATGACCATGGCACACAGAATTTAAGAACCCTGATCTACTGATAGGTAGAGGCACAAAAATGATTTTAAGACAGCGCATTGCCTACATCATGTGAGTTAACATATAGTTAACTGCTTATGCTGTTAATAGTGGGGTTATTAGTTTGCATTTCACTGCTAAGCCGTGCTATCTGTGTGCCTGGCACAAAGAGGAAGCTCCAGATAGTTGCTAAAATAAAGGACAAACTGGGGTAGAGTTCCTGCAACAGCAGTTCGACTACTCCACTGATTCTACCAGCAGCCTAACCGTGGCTCAGTTTCTCCTGTCTGGGGAATAGGAGTTAACTATTGCTTACCCAACGACCCTGGAAAAACTTACAAGAAAAAAACATTAATTTGTGTGAAAAGACTTAAGCCCTTTGAAAGACATACTTTTTTATTTTCCACGTGTATCCTTAAACAATAGTTCTAGTGGTCTTAATTTTATTAACACGGTGTCCACATCAGAATCTTGAATCCCATTCCCAGTTCTGCTGTCCACTATGGGCCATAAGGAAGAAAGAAACAACAGAGGAAATAAAGCTCTATCTCGCCCGGGCAATGGGTGGACTTAAAGATCAGTGCATATTCCTTGGATGTGTTTGTAAATTGTTCATGTATGTGTAATGTCTGGACAATAAGAATCCATCACTTTCATCAGCTTTTCAAAGGGGACTCCAAAGAAGACCTACTCTAGAGAAACAAATGTGCTCCTGAAAAACTGTAAACAAACTGTAAAATGTTCAAATTTCTTTTTTACAAGACCCTCACATGTAAACCAGAACCCCTTCCCTACAGCAAACTGTGGGTCACAGATAATAAAACAGGCCTGTGCAACATCTCACAGCTAGTCAATAACCAGACAGGACCCACTCCTAGACCACCTGGTTTTTTCCCCCTGCATCAGCCTTGTCACTGAACAGTTTTCTTTTTTTTTTGAGACAGAGTCTCACTCTGTCGCCCAGGCTGGAGTGCAGTGGCGCCATCTCGGCTCACTGCAACCTCCGCCTCCCAGGTTCAAGCAATTCTCGAACCTCAGACTCCCAAGTAGCTGGGACTACAGGCGCACGGAGCTATGCCAGGCTTTTTTTTTTTTTTTTTTTTTTTTTTTTGTATTTTAGTAGAGACGGGGTTTCACCGTGTTACCCAGGCAGGTCGCGAACTCCTGAGCTCAGGTAATCCGCCCGCCTCGGCCTCCCAAAGTCCTGGGATTACAGGCGTGAGCCACCGCGCCCGGCCAGTTTTACTCTTCTTAAATCTGATATTCATGGCATACAGCAGGAGTAGTGGCTTTAAATATCACTAGCCACAGCTTTCAGTTGCTCTGATCGCTATCATTCACAACTTTGAGTAAAAGGAAGAAAGGAAAGAAAATTCTTCCAACTGACTTATTCAACTTTCAAAAATGAGTTTATGTTGCAATGCCAGTTTAAAAGCTCCCCTACTACACCGTGCTTCTATAAAGGATTTTCAAATTGATGGATGTCCAGCAAGACTTACTACTAAAGGTCACACAACTGTACTAGCATGAAACAAGCCAAGAGATAAGGCCCTGTCATCCTTCTGTGTTCAGGAAACAACGGCGGGATCACGCCACAGGCCAAGATTTCCTAAGAGATTGCTTTAGAGAGAGTGGGTATCAGGAAGCAAGAGCAACAGTAATTCTGGCAGCAGGGCTAGGATCCATGAGTACCCGGGGGGTGGGAGTAGGGGGCGGGGAAGCTTGTACAATAGATCTTCTTAATAGAAATCTAGTGTGGCCAGGAGTGCGCAACCACCAATAGAAGCGCCTGCATTTTCCTTCACAGCTATCACTCCCTCTTCCCTTCTCCGCCCACCAACGAAAGCAATGCGGCAGGAGTGGAGAGCACGGGAGGAATAAATGGAGTATCTTTGGGGCGTAAACCCGGTTTTAAGACTTGTTTCCACCACGAAATAGCTGCCTGACCCAGGCAAGTCACAAAACCGCGCCTCAGTTTCCCCACTACACTGCCGACTACACAAGAATGCTGCCTGGATTAAAGGAGACAGACAACGAGTACGAAACCTTCAGCACAGGGCCAGACAGAGGAACCGCTCCGTGGCCCTAAGGCGAGTCCGCAGGAGGGTTCTGGGGCCTGGGCTCCGGCCCAGAAAGGGCGCTCCCGGGGCCCGCTCCCCGCCAGCTGGGTTCCGAGCCCCTGCCCGGCCCACCTTGTTGTTGTACTCCTCCACGAAGCTGCCCAGCGCCAAGCGAAAGCGCTTATCGGGCCGCACACTCCAGTTCATCGCGTAGACCGTCCAGGGCGCTTCATACTTGTAGATCTCCTTCCGTTTGCCGTGCAGGGACATGGTGGCCGCGGGGCCGCAGTACGGGCCGGGTCAACAGTGGGCTGCGGCGGGCGGGGTGCGAGTCGGGCGGGGAGCCGGGCCTGAGATCTATGGGTCCGAAGGGAGGAGAGGAGGGAGCGAGCGGGAACGGCCTACCCCGAAGCGGGGATGCGGCTACAAACAACGACGACGGCCGAGCCCGACCCCTAGTTTCAAACCAGCTCGGGCACAGGCGACAACCACCTTCCGTTTTGGGACGCCGCCCCGCCCTCTCGGAACGGAAGCCACGGGACCCCCGCAGCGGCACCGGCCGTTGGTTGCCTGACACGTCCTTTCGAAAGGATTCTTTCTTCTCATTGGTTATTGCGGCCGTAGCGTCTGAAATCTCCTTGCTATTGGGTTAAATGTTTGTCATTGCAACTACTCGCCCCGCCCAGCTCTTGGAGGCAGGCGCTTTGGCAGCCCCAAAGGTCATTGGCTGGCCAAGATGTCACTCAGGCAGATAACGGCTCTGTGCAGGTGGTGGGGGCGTGGGTGGCCTGGAGGCTAGCGTGCTGGAGCAGCGGGCCTACAAGTTCTAGGCCAAGTCCCTGAGAATGAAACCGTCTGTGACCTGCGCTGACTTCCCCTGTGACCTACGCTGACTTGCCCATTGCTGCTGCTGTTCGAGCGGCCTGTCCACGCTGTCGAGTAAAAGTACAATTCCGCCTTAGTGGACGACCTACTGACTTTCGCGGGACAGAGCCCTGCGGCCTGGCAGCCTGGCCTGCGCCCAACGGGTACCACCTTCCCGCCCCCTCTCTTCCCAGGGCCCCTTTAACCCGAAAGCTGCTCTCTCCGTGCCTCAGGGACAGGCTTCGGGCGCGCAGATGCGCTCAGGGCCAGGCCAGCTTGAGTCAGGCCCTCCCGCGCTTTCCTGCAGGATCTAGAAATGTCCCCGAATTCTGGGGTAGGCACCGACCCGACCAGCTTGGCTCTGTTTTTGTCAGTTCCCATCCTGTACCCTCCCCGCCGTGGATCCCAACGCAAATGCTAATCCAGCCCCAAAGGTATCTGTGCCTGTGAGTTTGAAAAGGAGAAGGGCCAGAGACCAAGTGACACCTTTATATAAATGGTTTCCAATTCTCAGCTTTCATCAAAATTGAAGGAGGTTTGTATTGAATTGTTGGATGATAACATTAAATACTTTTTTTTTTTAAAGACAGGGTCTTGCCGTGTCACCCAGGCTGGAGTGCACTGGTGTGATAAGGGCTCACTGTAGCCTGGACTGCCTAGGCTCAAACGATTCCCCCACTTTAGCCTCCGGAGTAGCTGGAACCACAGACGTTTGCCACCACACCTAGCTATTTTTAAATTTATTATTTGTAGAGATGAGATCTCTCTGTGTTGCCCAGGCTGATCTCGAACTCCTGGGCTCAAGCGATCCTGCCACATCAGCATCCCAAAGTACTGGGATTATAGGCCTGAGCCATCATTCTGGGCACTAAATATAATTTTTAATGATAAATGATTTTTCCACCTCCCAGGTTCAAGTGATTCTCCTGCGTCAGCCTCCCGAGTAGCTGGGATTACAGGGGTGCATCACCACGGCCAGCTAATTTTTGTATTTTTAGTAGAGGCGGGGTTTCACCATGTTGGCCATTCTGGTGTCGAACTCCTGACCTCAAATGATCTGCCAGCCTCGGCCTCCCAAAGTGTTGGGATTACAGGCATGAGCCACCGCATCTGGCCAAGAAATCCCCTTTTTTAAAAAATTTTATTTTATTTTTGAGACGGAGTCTCACTCTGTCGCCCAGGCTGTAGTGCAATGGCACTATCTTGGCTCACTGCAACCTCTGCCTTCAGGGTTCAAGTGATTCTCCTGCTTCAGGCTCCTGAGTAGCTGGGATTACAGGCACCCGCCACCACGCCCAGCTAAAGGAAATCCCCTGTAAAGAGGAAAGTTTAAAAAAAATTTAAAAAAGGAAAGAAAAAGAAGTACAAAATTTGCGGTACCTTGTCTTATTCTAATAAAAAATAATGATACTTATCCACAGATACAGGAACTAACGGGGGGAGGAAATTTTCTCTTTTATGACATATTTCCAATAAAATTTTAGTTTTTATTAGCAAATTGAATGTATATGTTGTTTTGAACTGTACTACTAATAGATGTAACCCTTAAAGCCTTATTAAGGTTACAAAAATTAATTTTAAAATGTCAATTAATTTATACACATTTGTTTTGAGGCAGGGTCTTGGCTCTGTTACCCAGGTGGTAGTGCAGTGGGGCAAACACTGCTTATTGCAGCCTTGACCTCCCGGGCTCAAGCAATCCTCCTGCCTCCTTTTATTTTTTGTAGAGACAAGATCTTGCTGTGTTGCCCAGGCTGGGTTCAACCGGTTCTCCCACCTCAGCCTCCCAAAATGCTGGGATTATAGGCATGAGCCACCCCATGACCGACCTACTTTTTTTTTTTTTTTTTTTGAAACGGAGTCTTGCTCTGTCGCCCACGCTGGAGTGCAGTGGTGCGATCTCAGCTCACTACAAGCTCCGCCTCCCGGGTTCATGCAGTTCTCCTGCCTCAGCCTCCCGAGTAGCTGGGACTACAGGCGCCCACCACCACGCCTGGCTATTTTTTTTGTATTTTTAGTAGAGATGGGGTTTCACCCTGTTAGCCAGGATGGTCTCGATCTCCTGACCTCGTGATCTGCCTGCCTCAGCCTCCCAAAGTGCTGTGATTATAGGCATGAGCCACTGCGCCCAGCCACTTTTTTTTTTTTTTTTTTTTAAAGAGACTGAGTCTTGCTCTGTTGCCCAGGCTGGAGTACAGCTGCATGAACATGGCTTACTGCAGTCTTGACCTCTTAGGTTCAAGTGACTCTCCCACCCAAGCCTCCCAGCAAGCCCTGTAGTACCTGGGACTACAGGTGCGCATAACAATGCTTGACTAATTAAAAAAAATTGTTTTGTAGAGACCAGGTTGAGCTATGCTGCCCAGGCTGGTCTTGAATTCCTGGCCTCAAGCAATCTTCCAGCCTCAGCCTCCCAAAGTGTTGGGATTACAGGCATGAGTGAGCCACTGCACCCAGCCTGTATACATATTTGTGCTGCAAATATATGATAGGGTTATCAGTAGTAGGCTTTGAAGCATACCAATAAGTTACATGTAGGATAAAACTATGGGAGGAATAAGTGGGAATTATGAGAAAAGAAAAAACGATGTTAAAGAAGGGTTTCTTGTGTTTTTAAAATGGATGGTGGTGGCTCTCAAATCACTGCTATTTGGGTAGAAATGGGTCAATACAAATGCAGGATGGAATTGTTTTATAAAGTGTCAATATTTACAAGACACTTGAGATTATATCCTTTGCATCTATTTACATGTATCATTGAAGTATTTTATAATATTTCAGATGTCAACTTAAAAATGTATGAGGGGGATATACATATTCGAAATTCTTTTACAGAACACTGGAGCAAAGGACTGAAAACCGATAACCAGGTAGTTCTTGGACAATAGCCCTTTTCAGCAGTGGTTAATTGCACATGCTCTCAAAGCCAGACCATCTAGGTTGAAATTATGTCCTCCTTTTCCTATTGTGTTGGGCACAGGGATGATTTTTAAAATTTTCATTTTGAGACAGGGTCTGAGTCTTATTCCATTGCCCAGGGTGTGAGTTCAGTGATGCAATCACGGCTTACTGTAACCCTGGACTCCTGGCCTCAAGCAGTCCTCCTGCCTCATCCTCCTCCCAAAGCCCTGGGATTACAGGCATGAGCCACTACCCTGGCCTCTTTTTTTATTTTTATTTTCTTTTTAACCGAGGTATAATTTACACATAGAAGCACACTCTTTTGCAACCTGAACACACTGCTGTAACCAGCACTTAGATCAGGAAACAGAACAGTACCTGCACCTCAGAATTCCCCCTCATGTTTGGGTGTCTTAGTCTCTCTGCTACTGATCCTACATCTCTAAAATGGGGATAATAATACCAACCCCTTGGGGTTGTTTTGAGTATTAGATGAACAAGTATCTGCAGAGCTGTCAGCACAGTGCCTGGTACAGGGCGAGTGCTACCGAAGTGTTGGCTGTTGTCATGATCCCCTAGGGCCACCAAGCCAGCGCCTCTGCTTCCCTTCACCTCGGCCTAACAGCCCCAGGCTCCAGGAGCTTCTGGGCCCAGCAGAACCACCTTCAGGACCCCAACACACTGGATATGGTGGAGGGTAAGTCTCCAGCTCCTTACAAGAAGGTTTGGAGAAAGCCACAGCACGGTCAAAGGCGTAATGATCTTCAGATAAGTTACACACCCAGTCCAACATGAAATGTGTACTTTATTAGCTGCGTGACATTCCACTGCCCTCAAGAGACTCAATGTCACAGAACCATCAGGAGCAGAGGGCTGGAGGTCTGTCCTGACATGTCTGCCACAGAACACACCTCCATCTCCAGCCAGGTCGGAGGCTCATGGTAAGAGTTCTGACCAACCCCGGGCCTTGGTACTGGGCCATGAGGTGCTGGAGGATTCTGAGCTGGGAGGCTCAGAGCAAGGTACTCATGTAGATCAGAAACTTCTTTCTTCACTGCTCCCTCCATCCTGTAAGCTGCCTCTACACCTGAGACTCTCCCACTCTCCACCAGGCTTGCTGTTTAAATGGAGCCCTGCAGGAGGCTGGGAAAAGTCGTGAGCTTCTTCACCCATGCTATCCTGGGTCACCTGGATCAGCAGTTTGTAGCTACTTTAGGAGAGGCCCATCTGGGAGGATGTCTGCCTCCCCAAGATCTTTTTTTCTTTTTTTTTTGAGATGGAGTCTCGCTCTGTCACCCAGGCTGGAGTGCAGCGGCGCGGTCTTGGCTCCCTGCAACCTCTACCTCCTGGGTTCACACCATTCTCCTGCCTCAGCCTCCCCAGTAGCTGGGATTACAGGCGCCCGACACCAGGCCCAGCTAATTTTTTTTTTTATTTTTAGTAGAGATGGGGTTTCACCGTGTTAGCCAGGATGGTCTGATCCGCCCGCCTTGGCCTCCCAAAGTGCTGGGATTACAGGCGAACCACCGCGCCCGGCCACCTCCCCAAGATCCTTAACTCTCACCTTGCCCACCTTCAGTCCCCTCGTGGTGTCTTTATCTTGGAGTTCAGTGGCCCCAACTCCCTGCAAATCCAGGATCTGAGCCGTGTCTCTGGAAGTCCAGCTGCTTGGGAACAGAGCCAAGGTGTTCAGGGAGGGAGGAGAAGCGGGGACCACAGATGAGTCCTTGTACTTCCGGGGGATGTAGAGGTGAGGCCAGGGGTGACCAGAGTCCCTCAAGCTGTTCCTGTTCTGAGGATGGTGCCAGAGTTTTGTCCGTTGCCACAGCCAGGTGAGGCATCCTGGGGGAGGAGTTCCTGTGCTTTGGACTACAGTCGTCCAAGTCTCCATAGCTTGGGGTCTAGGAGGAGCAAGAAAGAGGGATGCACCCCAGGCCAGGCTGCAGGTTAATCCACCCTGACTTCAGGCAAAAATTGTACCTGCCCTTCCCACACCTCAGGGTCCTGCTGCCCTGGCTCCAGCTGCAGGCTCCGTAGTCACATTCTGGGCTTTGCCAGCACCTTGCCCAGGCTAACCCTATCGTGACTCTGATCATAAAGGAGGTAAGCAGAAGCCCTGGCTGCTCTGGGGCCACAGAGGCTCTGGGCCTGATGCCACACTGTGACCAAGTCAGGGTAGGGAAGGCATGCAGCTGCTCACAGGTAAGCCCCTGGGAATCCCCTCACCTCTTACCTGTGCAGGAGGCAGAAAGCCCTGGGGCAGCCTGGGCCCTGGACTCGTCGTCTCCGAGGCTATAGGAAACAAGGCCAGGTCATTGGAGGCAGGGGCTTCCAGAATGTAGCTGGCGTGGCCCTGGGACATGGGCTGCTGGAGGAGCTGCAAGATGCGGCTGAGGTCTGAGGACACGCGGGACTCCAGCCTGCCAGACAGAACCCCACAGTCAGGGTCAGGGCTGGCAAGAGCAGTTCCTGAGGGCAGCTGTCAATCTTGTAGCCTGTGTGTTGTTCCTGCTAGATGGAATGGCGGCCTGGGGCCTACCTGAAGCTATTTCCTTACTGGGATCCACAGCCCCTGCCCAGAATCCCCCTGGTACACCCCTGACTCTTAACAACACCAGTGAGCAGGCACCAAGCATACAAGATTCAGTCCCCGAGATGCTTTAACGTGGATGTTCTAATTATCCCCATTTCACAAAAGGGCAAACTAGGTTCAGAGCTGTTTAGTAACTTGCCCACACTCTTGCTGGTAGGGAACAGAGCCAGAATTTGAACCTGGACTGTTCTGCCTCTAAGCCCTCACTCTGCCACCACAGCCCTGCCATCCACAGGACACACTCCCTTTCCCAGGACCTATGGAATTTGTTTCTGCACGTGGTTGTGCCCCTCCCCTGAGAAGCTCCCTTGGCATGTTCCAGAGTTTTCTAGGGGAAGTCATCGGGGGAATTGTGCTTAGTGACAGGTATGGGGAGACCTGCAGCTAAATGGCGTGCCCCATTCTAAAACCCACGTGGCACCCTGTGATATCTCTGAGCCACTAGGAGGGGCTACCCATGCCCAGCCCCCAGCCCTGACCACAGCGCACTCACCTGTTCATCTGGGCCTGGAGCTGCTCTAGCCTGGAGCCCAGCTTCAGAGGCCAGCAATCTGGGTCTCCCTGAGGGCTTTGGGGGCTGCGCCTTGGGGGCATTTGCTGCAGTAGCTCAGGCCAAAGGCCAGATGCATCTGAGATGCTCAGGGGAGGGGCTGCATCTGCAGGAGGGAAAGGGAAGTCTCAGCTGGGCCTAGCTGGTTCCAGAGGCCTGACCCTTCTCAGTAGAGCCCGTCCCCCACCCCCTACCTGCCCTGGGGACACAGGCTGTGAGGAGTGGCTCTCCTTACCTGGGTGCCCTGAAGCACAAGGTCCTGCCCCCATGGAGTTCTGGCTCCCAGGACCCAGGAGGCTGTAGCCCTTGGAGGGGAACTGGGGCCCCAGCTCATGGGGAGACCCTGGCAGGGTGAGGACTTTTAGCGCTGGTTTCACTGCTCAGGGAGCTGCAGCCCAGTGGCCCCCCTGATGCCTTGGTGTGGAACCTCAGGGGGCTGGCTAGTCTCCATACACTCCTGGGGGTTGCATTTGAACCACAGAGCCCCCACCCTGCCTCTGAGGACACAGGCCATCAGGGCTGGGAGACGGGGGAGGAAGGAGGGCCAAGGCTCCAGCTCTGGGTCTAGAGAGGGAGCCCCTCTCCACTCATGGAGTGGGGTGGCGCTGGGGAGGCAGTATGGAGAGGACATGGGAGGGGTAGGAGGCTGGGCAGGGGCTGCGGGCTGGTGGGGGCGGGGGCTGGCTTTGCTCACCTGACTGGTTGTCACTGAGAAAGAAACCTTGGTGGTCTTGGCTGCCAGGAGCCTGTCGGGGGGATGAGTGGAGACCCCCGGCTGCCTTATGGGAAGCAAGAGAGTGAAATAACAGGAACCAAAGCTGGGATGGGGCCTCTTTGTTCTTCCCTGCCCTGACCCCATGGTGCTGTCACAACTAGGTGAAAGAGTGACAAGCAGCTGGGCACAGCAGCGATGCCCTGGGCGACTTCCTGCAGATGGCCCAGGCCGAAGAGACCACACCCCTTCTGTCCTGGTGCCCAGCCACTGGGCATTCTGGCCACCTGATGGCTGGGGCCCCAAGGCAGAGTCCTAACCTGTCAGTGCCCTATGCAGATCGGGGGAGGGAGGGGAGAAACTGAGGAGGGGGAGAGGGGATGGTGTGGGGAGGGCTGTCCACAGCCAGAAAGCCCACCCAGCTCTATGCTCAGGAAGCTGGGCACAGGGCCCATGCCAGCAGAGCCCTCCCCCAAGGTGGAGGGGCGGGGCACCAGGGAAGAAATAGCCCAGGCTCTGTGTTTCCCGGCGAGGTGCACACTCCCTTCTTCCCATTAGTCCCCTCCTCCATGATACCCCTCTGGGCATTCCCAGGTCGGTCCTGGCTGTCCCACTCCTTGGCAAGCTTGAGCTCCACATGGCTTCTCCTTTATACCTTCGCGACTTTGGCTATTTTACTTTGTGGCTCTTTATTTTTCTTGAGTTGTCAAAATCTCCTCTACTGAGGGATGAGCATGAGAAGAGAGACAGCTTTGTCACCTCTTGGCAGCCCCTGTGTCTGGCACTGTGAGCCCTCTGGACAGGAGGCACCCCCCTTTTCAGCCTGGTATGATGTGGTAGGAATGCCTGGGCTTCAGAGTCAGACAAATTAAATTCACATTTTGGCTCTGCCGTTCACTAGCTGAATGGCTTTGGCCAATTTATTTATTGTCTCTAATCCTCAGTTTCCTCATCTAGAAAATGGGGATAATAATACCATTTGCAAGCAGATCATGTAAAAGAAGCCCCACCCTTAGCACATAGTCGGTGCTTAATAAATAGTAGCTATCCCCATACTTAGCATGACGCCAGCCATGGTAGGCACAAAAGAAGTTATGGAAAAGGTTGCAGGATTGGGTTGAAAGGAAGAGTATTGGTCAGATGAGTGCCCTCAGGCCAGGCAGGCCCAGCCCTCAGCAGGCTGCCTGGGCATTTCCACCCACCCTGGCCCACCTGGCCCTGACTCACATCCCGAAGGTTGAAGGTGACCTCCAGCTTACTCCAGAAGCTGTCCGCAAAGGCCGGATACATGTCCAGCACCTCCAGCAGGTCTGCCCGCTGGATCTTGTGCAGGTCGCAGTAGGTCAGAGCCCGCACATCTGCACTGGACTTGCCTGGCTGGGCATGGAGGCTGACGGGTTCCCCAAAGATGTCATTCTTCCCTGCCAGCCAGAGGGGTGGGAGTCTCTTCAGGGTCTGGCTCCATGCTCCCTTATGAGGGTCCTTTGACCATGGCCTCCCGAACCTCGGACATCCTTCTAGGCTGGGGCCTGCTGCCCAGGATCGAGCTCTGGGGACGTGGCTGGATGTGCTGGCTATGGGTGGCAGGGTGGGGGTGGGGGTGGGGCTGTTCTCTTCCTGTGTCCTTTGAGCGGCACAGAGATCCTCTCACTGTCTCCAGGCCCTTCAGAACCACCCTCCCTCAGAATCTCCCTCCTGTAGCCCACGCTTTTTGGCACAGTGGGCAGGAAGGGGCCCTAAAGGCTCAACATCTGTCTCAACGTCTCCCTGCTGCTTGGCCTGCCGGTGCTGTGGAGCAGGGTGCAGGGAACCCAGGGCCAGAGCACCTAACTCTGCCAGGGCAGGGCCAGAGACTTCTCTTTGTCTTCCCACTCCTGATTGTGGGGCCAGGTAACCAGCATGGCCCTGGTGAAGGAAGCCTGGGGAAGTTACTCCCCCTCTCTGGACCCCAGAGTCTTCATCTCTAAAATGGGTAAAACCTGATCTGCCTTGCCAACCCCACTGGAGTGTTCAGGGAAGCAGATGAGGTGATGCTTGAGAAAGTGACTCAAAAAGCAACAGGCGGCAGGGCGCAGCGGCTCACGCCTGTAACCCCAGCACTGTGGGAGGCTGAGGCTGGTGGATTATTTAAGGTCAGTAGTTCGAGACCAGTCAGGCCAACATGGTGAAACCCCATCTCTACTAAAAACAACAACAACAAAAACAAAAATTAGCGGAGCATGGTGGCCTGTAGTCCCAGCTACTCGGGAGGCTGAGGCAGAAGAATCACTTGAACCTGGGAGGCGGAGTTTTCAGGGAGCTGAGATCGCACCACTGTACTCCAGCCTGGGTGACAGAGCGAGACTCCATCTCAAAAAAAAGAAAAAAAAAAAAAAAAAAGCAAGAGGCACCTGACTAGGTCTATGCAAGGCAAGGGGGAAGGACATACCAGGGTAGACATGGGTGATGCTCAGGTATGTGGCAAGGGTACTGGGCCCTCCTGGTGCCAGGTGCTGTGCTGGCCAAAGGATAGAAATATAAGATGTTGTGCCACCCACAAGGACCCCCTCAAATCCCTGCAAGATAGGTATATAAGCAGCCAACAAGTTTACAGCATGATCTGTAGAGCCCTAGAAACAGGAAGAACCAAGAGTTATGGGGCCATGGAGGAGGGAGGGGCTCCTCCTGCCAGGGGTGGCTGGGGCAGAGAGGAGGAGGCTTACAGAGGAAGTGAAATGGGGGCTGTGTCGAGAGAAACAAGGACCGGCCCCCATGAGAAAGGCAGTCAGGACAAGAAACAGCATGTGATCAGCACTGCACTGTCAGGGCTTAGGGGTGGAGAGCCCAGGGCCGGGGTGCCACGGAGCATGACTGCTTTGATTCCCACTCCCCCAGAAAGTCCACTTGTTAGTGCAAGTGGCAGTAACAGTTTAGCACAGAGGGATGGGTGGAGGCTGGGATATGTCCCCACAAGAGAACAGGATCAAAGGGCATTCACAAAGGAGGGGGCTGAGGCCTGGAGAGGGAAGGGGCTTGCCAGGGTCACACATGAAACCCTGAAGCTTGAAATCTGGGCAACATTATAATGTGATGGTTTTCCAGTAGACGAAAGATTCTGATCTAATGTCTCTTTCTACTCAGGACAAAATGAGAGGTTTCATGTCTCTAACTGAAACTTAAATTGGATTAACTTCTTAATTATTAATAATAATTATCATCCCTCCCATGTGATGGCACTTTTTTTTTTTTTTAAGACAGAGTCTCACTCTGTTGCCCAGGCTGGAGTGCAGTAGTGTGATCTTAGCTCACTGCAATCTCCGCCTCCTGGGTTCAAGCAATTCTCTGCCTCAGCTTCCCAAGTAGCCGGGATTACAGGCACCCACCACCATGCCAGGCTAATTTTTTGTATTTCTAGTAGAGACGGGGTTTCACCATCTTGGCCAGGCTGGTCTTGAACTCCTGACCTTGTGATCCACCCACCTCGGCCTCCCAAAGTGCTAGGATTACAGGCGTGAGCCACTGGGCCCAGCCGTGGATGGCACGTCTAAGGTAGGCTGGGAGTGAGGGAAGGTCTCATACAGAAACCTATGCCTAAGCCCAGCCTTGGAGGACAACTGGGATCTGCCGGACTGGCACAGGGTAGGGCGTTCCAGGCAGAGTGGCAGCACATGCAAGGGCATAGATTTAGAGAACTCTAAGTAGTTTGGCTGGAGCATGAAGTACCAGGGGGAGGGTGGTAGGACAGGGTGGTCGGATTGGGATAACTGGGGATGCCATGCATGGGCCATGGGGAACTGTGGAGGGATCTTGAGCAGAAGAGGCAGATGTACAGATGTCTATTTCAGGTCACTGGCAGAAGGTGGAAGACAGGCATGGGAGTAAACCAGATGCAGGGCCATGGGAAAGGAGTTCCCAACACCTTTCCAGAAAGGACCCAAAGAGGGATGGATCCAGGCAGGGGCAGGGAGACAGGCATGAGATGGAGAGGTACGGACAAGTCTGGCTGGTAGACAGTGGGCAGGAACGAAGTAGGATGCCCCCTTGGCTGACTGTGGCATGGGCAATAGGCAGATGCTTCACAGTGATGGGGATGCTGAAGCAGCTGGTTTTGAGGAAAGGTGATGATTTCAGGTTGGGATACATTGAGTTTGATCTGCTCATAGAATACTAGGGTGGCCAAGCCCAGGAAGAAATGGAACATTCTGGTCGAAGGAAACAGTGGTGTGAGGACAGAGCTCTGGGGATCCTTGTGGCACAGGTGAAGGCTGAGGCCGTGGGAGGGAGAAGCAGGCCCAGGGGAGGATGTCAGGTGAGGAGGGGAGAGGAGAGCAGATCACCAGCAGGCCAGAGGAAGCAGAGGGGGAGGGCTGCCCGAGGGGAACCTGTCCAGAGGGGCTGGAGGATAGCCAGGTCATGGGGACCAAAGGAGGGCGAGGCTGAAGTTGGGGTGGAGATGAAGTCATGGGGCAGGCAAGGAAGATGAGAATCGAGAGGACCCTGTGATGCTCTGAGAGGCAAAGTGACTTGCCCAAGGTCACACAGCAGATATGTGGCAGAGGCTGCTTGTGACCTGTCTGTCCCCCCTGCCCAGTGCTCATATCCTTCCTCTAAAGTGTCTGGCTATCCTTGTGTCTGCACTGAGTGAGACTGGGGTCCCCAGCCAGGGCATCCACCTCCACCCAGAGAGACCCTTGGCTTTTCTCCCTGAACTCCCCAAGAGTGCAAGAAGGTAGGAAGACCTGCCTGGGCTTCTGAGTCACACTGGCAGCCCTGGAATTCCTGCCTGGCCACAGACTAGCATGATCTCCCTCAGCCTCGACTTCCCTCTCAGGAAAATGGGACCTCCGGCAGAGAGTTGTTTTAAGGATTCAGGGAGCTGGGTATAAAGCTCTCCCGGGCACATGCTGTGCACGTGGCTGGCCAGTAAAAGTAAAATCCTCATCAGGAGGAGGGTGGCCCCGGGCAGGGCATCTCCAGTCCCGCCCCCTTTCATCCAATCCCCAACACAGGCCTGGTCCACTCCGCCTGACCCACCTAGGATGGCCACGACCACGTCGTCGCGTAGGATCTCGATGGAGCCTCGGGAGATGAAGTAGAGCGTGGAGAGCACGTCGCCGAGGTGCACCAGCGTGTCCCCAGGCGGCGCGTGCGTGGTCTTGAACTTGACGGCTAGCGCGCGCAGGCAGCCCTTGCTGGCGCCGCTGAAAGCTGGGCAGTGCTGCAGCAGCGCGCGGTGCAAGTGCAGGCAGATGTCAGCCTGCAGGCACTCGGGGAAGCCCTTCAGCACCTGCAAGACGGGCGGGCGGCCAAGTACAGCGGGGCGCGGCCGGTGTGGGGCTGGGGGAGAGGGTGGGGAGGGCTCCGGGGACGCCCGGTCCCCGCAGGATCTTGGCTCCCCCCGGGGCATTAGCCGGAGGGGCAGGGCTCACCGCGTTCATGTCAATGCCATTGGTGTAGGACCAGGCGTGCTGGAAGTACTCCTCCAGGCGCTGGCGCAGCGGGTTGGGGATCTGGTGGAAGCGGATGAACTCCTTGACACGCAGCATTTGCGTGTGGTAGCGTGCGGTGCCCGAGTACAGGCGCTGGATGATCGCAGACACATTCCCGAAGATGCTGGCGTACATCAGGGCTGGGGGCGGGGCGGAGAGTGAGCTCCTCCGCGGCCCCACTGGGCCACGCCACCCGGGGCTTACCCAGGTCTTCCTCCTTCCAGCAGCCCCCTGGTGAGGGACCCCTCTGTCCAGGGAGAAGTCAGCAGTGACCAGGGCAGTGCCAGGGTACATGGGGGGACAAAGGCCCCTGGGCTTTCTGCCCTCCTCCCTCTGCCCTGTGCCTCTTAGCATCTTACTGGGCCCAGCGGTCAAACTCCCGAGAAGAAAGAAGGAAGGCAATGGATTTTTAAAGTTCAGACCTGTTTTCTCCTTTAAGTTGTAAAAATACAGTAAAGAGAAAACTCTCAGCCGGGTGTGGTGGCTCAGGCCTGTAATCTCAGAACTTTGGGAGGCTGAGGTGGGCAGATCACCTGAGGTCAAGAGTTCGAGACCAAACCGGACCACAAGGTGAAACCCCGTCTCTACCAAAAAAATAGAAAAATTAGCCAGGCGTGGTGGTGCCCGCCTGTAATCCCAGCTACTCAGGAGGCTGAGGCATGTGAATCACTTGATCCCAGGAGGCAGAGGTTGCAGTGAGCCAAGACCGTGCCACTGAGCTCCAGCCTGGGAGACAGAATGAGACTGTCTCAAAAAAAAAAACCACAACAACAAAAAAGAGCAAACTTTCAATTTCTTGTTTTCACCCATTTTCTTCCTTTGTTTTTGTTTTTCTGGGCTTTCACATCCCCAAATACTCTGAACATGACAACTCAATCTATGTGCAAAATTCCATGCTGCCTCTTGTGTTCCTAAACCAGGTGTCTTGGGAGGCAGGCAGCTGGGGGCAGGGAATGAGAGCAGCACAGCCTTGGAGCCGAACCCCTGGGCTGGGATCGGGTCACTTGGTCATTTCCTAGCTGTGTGCCCTCTGGCAGTTTAGCACTATCTGGGTTCTTGCTTTGTTCTATCTCGGTACAAAACTACACAAAATTTCACGGGTAAGACCAGAGCATGAAGTTAGGCCATGGCATGAGGTCTCACTCACAGCCGATGAGCATGATGCAGATGGAGAAGACCTTCTCGGAGTTGGTGTTGGGCGAGACATTGCCGAAGCCCACGCTGGTGAGGCTGCTGAAGGTGAAGTAGAGGGCTGTGACATACTTGTCCTGCACTGAGGGGCCGGAGGCTGGGTCGCTGCCGTTGTAGCACTTGCCAAGCTGCACGCCCAGGCTGTCCAGCCAGCCGATCTTGTGTTCCAGGTAGGGCCGCTCCACATTACCGATGGCGTACCAGATGCAGGCCAGCCAGTGCGCTATGAGCGCGAAGGTGCACATGAGCAAGAAGAGCACAGCCGCCCCGTACTCAGAGTAGCGGTCCAGCTTCCGTGCTACGCGCACCAGCCGCAGCAGCCGCGCTGTCTTCAATAGCCCAATCAGGGTTGTGGTCTGGAGGGGTAGGGAAATAGTCACAGGGCTGGGGTCAGCCCTTGGAGGGGTGCACTCAGGCCTGCTTTTGTTCACTCATGCATACAACCACATAGTCATTCAACAAACATTTATGGAGAACTTCCTCCGGGCCACGCACTTGGCAGTGTGGCATGGTATGGGACATTGAGGATCTCAGCCTAAAGCTCAAAATACTGTTCTGGTTGCTAGGACAGAAGTCCAGTGGGAGCACAGAGGAAGGGGAGGTCAAGTCTGCAGGGGCAGGTCAGGGGAGGCTTCATGGATGAGGTGACGCATGAGCTGAGCCTGGAGAGAGGAGGCTAAGGCTCCAGACAGACAGGAGGGAGACGGAAAGGGCACTCCTGGCTCAGGGAGCAGCATGAGCAGCGGCACTGAGGTGTGAAGTGCATGGCCGATGTGGGAAACTGAGTGTGGCACTGCAGCCCGGTGCACATGCGGGAGATGGAGGAGCAGCGAGAGCTGTGCCTGGGAAGGGCAGGGCGGGCAGGGGCTGTTCCCTGTGGGCTTCAGGGTCCATCACGAGCTTGGCTTCTAGTCTGTAAGCCTTGGGAAGCCACTGAAAATTCTGGGGACCCTGTACATCCCAGAGGGTGGAACACAGGGTCAGGTAGGCGATCTGAAAGTCGCTGTGGCAGCTGCATGGAGGGGCGGGAGGCTGGCAAGTTTGGTGATGGGACACAAGTGAGTACGAAGGCCACTCAGTGTCCAGGTAGGGGCAGCAGGGTAGGAGGGTGGATTTGCTCAGGGGTGGTCTTAGGGGGGTTTGGAGCAGAGGAGCCCTGCTGGACACCCCCTGCTGGACAGGCTGGGGTGATAAGGGGGCACTGGAACACAGAGGGCAGAGTTGATTTCAGTGAAAAGCTGATCCTGAGGAGAGGGGGCAAGAGGAGACCTTGGGACTGGAAGCTATGAGAAAGGCATGTAGATGCCTTCACGTCACCTGTGGGCAGCCGGGTGGGCATAGTGGAGGGCTAGGGAGCGAGGTGGGAGCCAGGGTGCACTGGGGGAGTGGCCTGGGGATCCCTTTCTTCCTCCAGGATGAGTGCAGTTTGGAAGTCAGCATGAGGGGCCAGGACCACGAGTGCCCGTCCAGGAAGGGGCAGCCTGCTCCTCTTACCAGGGCCTGCTCAGAGAGGGGGCAGAGGGGCAGAGGCCTGGGGGTGCAGCCTCGGCAGGTCCTTCTCCAGGGCTGGGAGGTGACAGATGTTCGGGGCCTCCTCTCCACTTCCATGTGCTTCAGCAAAGGTGCCCAGTGCCAGGTACTCTTTGCACCCAGTGCTGTGCAGCAGGGAGGGCTTAAGGCCAGCGTGCAGAGGAGAGCCATGGCTGCTGGCCTGGAGGGGGTCTGCTCACCTCATCGGAGCCGGTGCGGAAGATCAGGAGATCAAAAGGGATGGCGGCCACCATGTCAATGAGGAACCAGCCCTTGAAGTAGTGGACGGCGATGCGGCGGGGGTGGCTGACCACCTCATCATTGGTGTTGACATAGGTGGTGCGGAAGTTGATGATGATGTCCACAATGAACATGATGTCCACGATGAGATCCACCACGGTGAGGGGACTGCAGGTATAGCCGCAGGCCCCACGCCGTGATTCGTCCTGGTCGCTGAGCAGGAAGGCGGCTGAGTAGGGCGTAAAGACGGCTGTGTAGATGACCAGCAGCAGAATGAGCCAGTCCCACACGGCCTTGAAGGGGCTGTAGTGCAGGATGGTCCAGCGGTGGATGCGCGGCGCCTGCAGCTTGTACTCGGGCAGCACATCTGCGCCCAGGGACAGGACCTGGGGGTGGGGGCCGAGGGAGGTCAGGCAGGGGGCAGCCACCGCTGGTGAGACCGGCCTAGAGGGCTGAGGCCTGGGGAAGGTGTAGTGGGAGAGGGTGGGTGACCACGGCTCTGGTGGGCAGAGGGGATGAGGGAGAGATGGGGTGGGGGGTGTCTGAGAAGGCAAGTTCCTAAGGGGACAGATGCCTCGGGAGGAAGTGCAGAGAAAAGAGTTGGGATGCAAGAGGAGGGGTATGGCTCTGCCCCATAGCGACCCCAGGTTTGATGCTCACAAGCTCCCTTGGAAACATCCTGGAGTGGGTGGAGCCAGGCAGTGGAGGGCCAGGCCCATGGTCATCTGTAGACCCATTCCACACAAGAGCCCACTGAAGGGGTAGCTGGTGGGCTGATCCTCTCTGGTGGGCTTAGGAGGCCCCCTGTGGTCAGGGTTCCTGATGGGAACAGGTCACTGCTAGAAGAATGTCTTCCTTTCTGAGGGCCCTGGAGAGCCAGGACCAGTGAGTGCCCTCTCTGGGGCCAACTGAGAGCCTCCTATGGAAAGAGTCCATGGGGTAGGGGTGTAGCCAACCTGGACCCTCAACAGGTCCTGGGCACCAAGGAAAACTGACTCCTCTCCACATGTCCAAGGATTTGGAATCATCACCTTCTGCAGAGACTTCCCTTCTCCCTTCTCCCTTCTCCCCTCCCACCCCCGCCTCCAAGACTGTGATCAACCCAGGAGCTCTAGGTCCCAGCACAACATGCCCCGGCTCTGCCCAGCTGCCCAACACGAGAGACAGCCAGGGCATTAGGAAGGGCATGGGTACTGAAGCCAGGCCTCCCCAGTTGAATCCCAGGTCTGACATGTGCTATAGGTGAGCCTTGGGCAAGTTTTGTAACCTCTGTGAGCCTCAGTTCCCTCATCTGCGAAATGGAATCACAAAGGACAACAAAAGCCATGGGTAGTGAGGAAATGAGATGCATCTGTTCTCATGTAGTTAGTGAGATCCATCTATTCTCACGGAGATGGCATGCGCTGCTCTACACAGTAATTCCCTGTCCACCCTCTTTCTCCCTCATCCTCATCAGACACTGCTCCAGACAAGGATGGAGCTGGAGGGGTGTTCCATGGACCTCCTCTCCCACCAGATGAGACCTGGTGGATAGCTCTGGTTTAGGAAAATGTGCAATGTAAAGTTTGACCTTGCAAACAAAATCAGTTAGCAGATGGGATCACAATAAGGCAGATCCATTTGGTTTCAACCAGAGGGTCCCTATCTGACGTCCAAACCCTTGAGTGGGGCTACCATGTCCCCACCCTGCAGTGACCTGCTCAGCCTTGAGGCCTCACCTCGTACTTCCCCAGGAAGCCCCCTCGGACTCCACATAGACTTGGGCTCTTTGTTAATTTTCTCCCTGCCCCTGTATCCACCTAGCTGCATGGTGGTGCTCCACTGAGCCATGGGCTCACTGAGTTCGGCTCCCTCACCGGCCCTCTCCCCACTGTGTGCCCAGCTCTGGGTCCACATGGGCTCTCAACTGCAGGTCCCTGAATGAGCACTGCAAACTGGGGCTCTGATTAGGAGCAGCTGCCGTCAGACCCTGGGCATCAGAGCCGCTCCTCCTCCTCCTGAGGGCCGCTAGGACCCTGCTAGGGTGAAACAAGGCCCTTCCCTAGGCCTGCCTGGGTGGGGAGTGGGAGCGAGACAGAAGGAATGGTGGGGGGTGGTTTAAAGTAGGCTGAGAGGAGAGTTCCTCAGCTCCTCAGGGCCCCCAGACAGGAGGACCCCCAAAATCTCCCACTGCCTTCAAAGCCAGCTTGAGGGCCCTTCGTGGCAAAGCCCACCCTGCCCAGTGTCCCCCAGAGCTGCAAGGCCCTCAGGATGCCCAGGCTCTGGTGTGAGGCCACAGCCATTGAGGCTCTTTATGTTCTGGTTGAGGCCGATGTGACTTCCCTGATCTGGGTCCTCGCCTGCCCTTTCCCCTGAGATCTGTCAGGCACCTCCCTGGACCTAGGACCCACATGGAGTGGGGGAGTGATGCCAAGAGGGGCCAAGCTGAGGAACAAACAGGGGCAGGCAGGTTGGGCAGGCGCCGGGACTATGGGCCCAGCCAGGCCTGGCTGTCTTCACCGACCACTCTCTAGTCTAACAGCCCCCACCATGGTAGCCACCAAGAGTGGCATCAACCTAAGAAGCCCTGGAGTAAGCAGCTGGGGGGCTTCCCAGGGTCAGGCCTTTGGGCCACTCTGCCTGACCTCAGAGGGCACAGTCCTGCAGCCTGGTGTCCTACCCTCCTCAGGATCTTTGAGCTCAGTGAGGTGCTGAGTGGTCTTTCCCACACCTGGTTCCAACAGCAACTGTGCTTTAGGTGAAAACAGGCAGGGGGGAAAAGAGCTGCCTCCAGCCCCAACACAGGGACAGCCCCAGCAAAGCTGGGAGCAGGCCTCTCCATGCTCTGCATTGCTTAACCTGGGCCTGGGCCCCTGGCTATGACTTATAGCTTTGCCTCCTGGGGCCAGAACTACTCAATGTGAAATGGGTCCCCAGAGACCATTTAGTCCCTCTCTCTCCTGCAGATGAAAGCCCTGAGGCCTAGAAAGGGGGCTGGTATTTCCCCTGGCCAAGGTCACACAGGGAGTCAGTGCCAGGACTGTGGTCACTGGAGCCTCGGGCAGGGCTCCTCGCATTTCCCTCTGGAATGGTCAGGCCTTCCGACCTCATGAGAAGGGACAGCTGGGTGAGCTGGAGCAGAGGAACCAGGGAAGCCTGCCTTGGGGTGGCCAAGGAGGAGCTGCCAGGGTCCTTCAGGGCCTGGCCCCCAGGAAGCTGATTAAAGATAGCTGGAGGTGCCAGCCTCTCCCTGCCCTGCCTGGCATGCAGGAGGATCCTGTGTTCACATTGGAAGGAAGTAGGGAGGGTGGCTTTTGTCTCAAAGGCAAGGGGCTGGCACAGGGCTGGGACCCCCCCACACCAGCTCTCCTCTCAGTTTGGCCCTGGCATGTCTCCTCTCTGCCTCTCCTACCCTGTGACGGGCTGAGCCTTGGTCAGGCCCCCATAGTGGCCTGCATGTCCACCCCCTGCCCTGGCTTCTCCACGCCTAGGAGGCGGCATCATTCACAGGCCCTGCTGACCCCAGCCTCCTCTGGCTCTAGGAGCTGGGCACAAGGGCTGTGACCTCAGGGCAGGCCTTTAGGTCTTTAGGTCTCAAACAGGACAGGAGGCCTGGGGCTTGAACCAGATATTAGAGGCTGGACAGGCAGGATCTCTTTACCGGCCAAGGCCCCAGAAGGGCCTGGGCCCAGAGCCTGGGAGGGGACCCTGGAGGCCTGGCGCAGCTCTGCACACCCTGCTCCGCAGGCCCGCACCTGGGTGACCTTCTCAGTGACGTTCTGTGTCCGCTCCACCACCTTATGGGGCGCGATGATCTCAATCTCCGTGGTGGAGCTGGAGCGGTGCTTCTCCAAGTTGAACTCCACGAAGTTGAGTGTGAACTGCGGGATCTGGCTGATGGTCCTGTACTTGCCCCTGCCTGTGCCTGGCCCTGGTCCGCCTGGCCTGCCGTGAGAGCTCTCTGAAACCAGGGCCAGAAGTCAGAGCAGCCAGGGCCAGGGGACCCTCATGCGTCCCTCCCACCACCACCCTCACTCTGCCTCACCGGAGCCCAGGAAGCTCTGGGACAACAGGCGCTGGGACAAGCTGCGGCTGCTGCGCTTGGCCAGGAGCTGGGCCAGGTCCTCGAAGTTGAGGATGAACATGATGACAGCCCCGTCCTCATTCTTCACGGGCACCACATCTACCAGGCAGCGGAAGCTGGAGGCTGCAAACACCATTGGGGGGATGGGGGTTGGGCCCTGAAGGGGTCCCCTCCTGCAGTGACCTGGCTAGGGAAGGGGCTGAGTGAAGGCCAAGTGAAGGGCAGCCACTGGGGTGAAGAGGCCTGGACAGTGACCAGAGATACTGGGCAGAGGGTGGGTGAGGCTGCGCAGCTAGTGCTCCACCCACAGGGCAGAGGTGGGGAGAGCGGTTAAGCTGCTCATTAGGAGATAAGGTAGCATCAGATTAGGCCCAAGTCCACGCCTGGCCATCAGCTCAGAGCTTAACCTCGAGGTCTGCTTCTGCTGTAATTAAAGCTGAGCAGATGGGGGTGGATTAAGTGGGGAGGTGAGGCTGGGCATTCTACCCCATGGAGCTGGGTTGGCCCTGGGCTATCTTCCCATATTCCCATCCTGCAAAGATGCCCTGCTCTTGTGATGCGGGGAGGAATTTGTTGTTGAAAGTACACTAAGTGCTGGGCATGGGGCCAGTTGGAACATTTGGCCTCAGGAGGTCCTTGGGGGGCAGGCATGGACCCCCATTCTGCAGAAGAGAGCCTGGGGTTTTCAGAAACTGACTTTCAAGGGCTGGGAGGGAGCATGGAGAGAGGATCCCTGGGTTTGCAGGACATAATAGCTTGGAAAAGGGAAGGGACTTGTTTGTGAGGAGAGTGCTGGGGCCAGAACCAGGCTGCTGCTCTGGGCCCAGGAGGAGTGTGGGGTCCCAAGGCAGGGCTGGGCCCAGGGAGCAGGCAGAGTAGTGGCCTGGGCACCAGAGAGGGAGGAGGATGGCTGTGTGGGGGCAGGGCAGGCCCCTCCGGCCACCTTCCCCATCATCTTGGGCAGCCCACATCCAGCGGCTGGCTGCTCTGTACATCTCAGGCCACAGACTCTGCCCCTCCAGGGTCTCCCTGCAGCCCCCTTTGGTGGATGGAACAATACCAGCTAAAATGCCCCATGCCTGGCCGGGCGTGGTGGCTCATATGAGCCTGTAATCCCAGCACTTTGGGAGGCTGAGGCAGGCGAATCACTTGAGGCCAGGAATTCAAGACCAGCCTGGCCAACATGGTGAAACCCCGTCTGTACTAAAAATACAAAAATTAGCTGGGCGTGGTGGTGTGCACCTGTAGTCCCAGCTACTCAGGAGGCTGAGGCAGGAGAATCGCTTGAACCCAGGAGGCTGAGGTTGCAGTGAACCAAGATCATGCCACTGCACTCCAGCCTGGGCAACAGAGCAAGACTCTGTCTCAAAAATAAATAAATAAATAAACAAAATACCCCATACCGAAGAGCTCCAGGCTGGGCACCCCACAAGCACCCTCTCCATGGGAGTCCTATGTCCCCCAACTCAAACTGTTGGCAGGTGTCAGGCCCAAAGGGCAGGATCCTCAGGGGGCAGGGGCCTCAGGTGACCACGCAGATGAGAAGGCAGAGCTGCACTCCCTGAGGGCAGGTTAGGCGCTGTTTCACCTGTCCCAGGTGTTGTTTGTTGACTGAGTGGATGGAAGCCCATGTGTGGGGGACACAAGCCGGCTGCTGGTGGGAGTATCGCTGCTGTGGAGCTCACTGGAATGACTCTCTACCAGACTCCTTGTTTCATCCTCAGCCCCTCCTCACAGCCATCAGAGCTGGGGTGCAGCTGAGCCACCCCTATCCTCCCTCTAGCTTTCCTCCCCGGGGAGTAGGAATCTCCCGTATTGGATTTCTGGACTCCCAGGCACCAGGCAGCCATCTACCATCTGCTGCCCGGGCCCAGGGGAGACACCCACACTGGGGAGAGGCACCTGCCTGCTTCACCCACTCCTGGGCACATAGTGCTATAGGCCCAGACTCCCAGGCCCAAGCCCATCACTCTAGTCAGCCTGAGGCATGGTGATACTTGGATGCTGGGACCTAGACAGGGAGCCTCCTTGGCCAGTGGCCTCGGACACTGCTCCTAAGGCCAGATCATATCGTCAATCTCTCTGGCACTGCAGAGATCTGTCCTGGCAGGGGGCAGGGAGAGGGCAGAGCTGGGCAGAGGGCCTCCAGGCTCTCTAAGCTGCTGGGGGCTGTCAACGCACAGTCTTGGAGTGGCTGCACCCAGCAATTGATGTTAGTGGAAAATTGATGCAATTGGAAAACTGCAGCTGGGAATGGACCAAAGACCAGCCAGTTATAGCAGTGAGGGCTGGGGCTGAGGTGGGGCGTCAGTGCGTGGTACCCCATGCCCCGCCCCCATGCCTGCGGCCTGTTGGGTAGGCAGACAGGAGGCTAGGAGGATTTGGAAGAGTCCAGAGCATTCTCTTTCCCCCCGCTCCAGGTTGTCCTTGCTTACCCGTGGCTCAGAGCCCCCACACAACAAAAGCCCACATCTAGGTGACCAAAAGTGGGTAAGTGTACCATCTCGGGTTATGCCCAGGAGTGGCAGTGTTCCCGTGCCCTTGCTGGGGCCCTGGAGGAGGAGCCACAGTCTCTGCCCGCTTCTTCCTTGCAGGAGCTCCTCCCAGCACCCACCTCTCTGACCAAGGGCAGCAGGTTTGTCTGCCCCCTGGGAATTCCCATTCCTTCTTACATGCTATGTTCTTACTTTTCTTAGCAAAGGCACCCCACTTCTCCCCCCTGGGAGAGCCCACTTCTCTCTCCTCTTCTCTCCCTCTTGAATGTGCTCCTTCCTTCAGTTTCCCAGCACTCACAGCCTCCTTGTTGTCTTCACCTCTGTCTCCCGATGCACACCCCATCCAGCACTGTGGTGAGCCCCCAGGGAGAGGCTGGGGCTACAAAAAGCTGCCACTGAGAGGGTGGCCGCTGCATGCTGCCTCCTGGCTTGGTCCTCCTGGCATTCATGGCTGTGCATATGGTAAACATGGGAGGAGGGTGGGGGCAGACAGCAGCCCCTTGTCCCATCTTCCTTATCAAGAGCTAAGGACTGGAGAAGTCCCAAGACTCCTCTGATCTGGCTTGGGGATTAGGGGACTCTCTGGTTCGGGATCCTCAGAGAAGAGGACCCGGGAAAGGCAGGCTGGGGTGGGCTCCCGGGCAGGTGCCAGTGCGGGGCAGTCATGGGTGACAGTGGGGGGATCTGAGTGCTCTCTTTTCTTCCTGCCAAACTCTCACCAGTTCTAGTCCTGCCACATCCCCATTCCTCCTTATCTGTTAGGTTCTCACCACTCCTAGCAAAGGCAAATAGAGGAAGAGCCAGTTTCCCAGGGGTCTCTGAGCTGTCTCCTGGGGTATTTTTGCCAAGTGCCCTGGCCTCTTTGAGCCCAACTGTCTGTAGCTGCACAACGTTGAGCTATGTGAACACAAACCCTCCACTTTGACTTCGAGAATTTTCAGTGGATTACCCCTTTAGAGGAAAAGAGGATTATATATAAATCAGCTAGAGATCTGCTCAGGACCCCTTCCCACCTCCCTGGAGTTGGGGGTTGGGGAGAAGGGAGGTACTGACCCGAGGAGGAAAGAAATCACCATTAAGATGCCCCTCAGCAGGACTGTAAGTGTACATGAATATGGTCAAAAAAGGATCATGTGCCAGCCTGGGCAACGTAGTGAGACCCCCATCCCTACAAAAAATTAAAACATTAGTCGGGTGTGAGGGTGCACGCCTCTGGTCTCAGCTACTCAGGAGGCTGAGATGGGAGGCTGCAGTGAGCTATGTTCTTGCCAGCCTGGGTGACAGAGCAAGACCCTGTCTCAAAAAACAAACAAACAAAAAAAGAATCATATGAGGTCAGAGTAGACCTTAAGGTGAACATCAGTTATCTGAGCACAACATCCTTCCCTTAGTGTAAAGCAGGCCAGGAAGCTCCCCTTTCTGGGTTTCAGGACAATTTCAGGAAGGTCCAGGTAATCAAAGCCTTGGGCAATAAGATAGGGAAGGGCCGAGGGTGGGATGGGAGTAGATTGGGACTTATGGGGCACCAGGTATGTGGGCAATTTCCCATTTTCACCGAGGGTCAGCCCCCAAGACAAGGTTCCTAGGTTCCCTTCTGAGACCTGAGGACTCCCACAGGATTCTGATCTGATCCTGATCTCAGGGGGCCAAGGCCAGGCTTTGACTTCTGCCCTCTGCCCAGACACCTTCAGGGTGCTGAGGGGACCCCAAGAGCCATCGCCTGACATCCCTACGAATCTGGGATCAGGTATAGCTCTAGTGTCAAGGAGAGGAAAAGAAAGGACCTGCTGTACCCCCCCATTTCCTGCTGTCCCATCCTGTTCCCCAGGACCCTTCGCACTCCCCTGACAGCCACCTCCTCTCTGCAATGATGTGAGGAGGTGAGGTCACAGCTTTAAAAAATATTCTGACTTCATAAACCCTGTGAGTACTGCCACACTAAGCCAGATTCTTCCCAGTCCCCTCCTGGTTGCCACTGCCTGCTGCACTTCTCGCTGCCACTCACTCAAGCAGCAGCAGCAGGAACAACCAGGACCTACCCGAGAAGCTGTAACTCTGAGAAGCCTGCAAACATACACACGGGCATGAACTTGCAAGCACACACACACACAGAGGCACACACATGCAAGCACACACATGCTCATGTTCCACACACTCCAGGCCCCTGAAACCCGGGCTGTCAGCACTCCTTGGCCCCGATCCAGAGACATCCGTCATTTATCTGCACTCAGGTGGCCTCATGCCTGCCTTCCCTGGGGACTTCTCTCCCCTGAGCACCTCCTTCCCCGGAAATCCTGCCTCTAAACACAAAGGCAGCTTGGGTCCTTTCTCTCCTCTTGGGATTACTCAAAAGAAACCTCTGAGGGAGGAATCCAGAGACTTGGGTTCCAGTCCCAGGTTGGACTCTAGCAGTGGGATCTTGGGCAAATCCCTTCCACATCTATGAAATGAAGGGATTTACCTAAGCCAGTGGTTCCTAAAGTAGGCAGGACATCAGAACCATCAGGGAGATATTTCCAAATACACCCGCTTGGCCTCATCTCACACCTTCTGAGTCGGCCTCTCTGTAGAGAAAGCATGTTTTGGAAAACATGCTCTGGGTAATTCTGATGCAGAACCAGGTTGGGGGCCATTGATTCAAGAGATTTCCCAGGACATTCAGGATCTTTTCCTCATTCCAACCCATCCTGCCAGGTCCAGTGAGGACCCTGCGGTCCTGGGGGGTGGAGGAGGATTTCCAAGGGCTGCTGAGCTCTGTCTTCACCCTCTGACTTATGCTTCTGTTTTGCTTGCAGTATGCTCCCGCTGGCAGTAACAACCCAAACTCCATCTGAATGAGCTTCCTGGTCAGGGAAAACTCCAGACCCTGTCTCCCCAAAGAGCTGAGACTGGATGAGGCAGGCCCACCCCACTTTCCCACCCAAAAGCCCCCATGCCTTGCCTGGCCACAGAGGTCTTGAGGAGGTGACTCCTCCTCTAATCCTTGGAGCAGACGGAGAGGAGGGAAGGTTAATTTCCATCCCAGCTGCCTGACAGCTGGGGCTGACAGTGACAGAGTGGAGAGCCAGGAGACCAGGGACACGGGGGAGGGATGGAAGAGCAGGAGGCCCTGCCCCAGGCCAGGACCAGTGGGTGGCCTAGCCTGATCCCTAGCTCCTGCAAAGGACCTCAGAAGGCATCATATCCAATGCCTGTGGAGGAACCAAGGCCCCTAGAAGAAACAGGATTTGTTCAGGCCCTTTGGACCCTGGGTCAATGCCTTCCCCAAGGCCACCCTGGCTGGACAAGACAGAGGGCCAAGCCTGCCCTGCAAAGCCTCTGGCCTGAGTGTGCCTCACCATCCTTGCGGTAGTAGAGGATGTCCACCTTGCACTCCTCAGCCCCCAGCAGGGCCTGCGCTAGGCGGGACACGGCGCTGCTCGGTGTGTTGGGGCCTGTGAGGAAGTCGCAGGTGCAGGGTTGCTGCATCACCTCCACTCGGGAGTAGCCGAAGAGTTCGCAGAAGCCGTCGTTGCAGTAAATGATGGCGCAGTTCTCCATCTGAGCATTGGCGATCAGGAACTTCCGACCTGGGGTGGGGGGTGGGAGTTGGGAGGCAAAAAGTCCATGGGAGCCAGGATTCGGCGGCTGGGAGGGAAAGATCATAAGGACTCTTGGTGGCAGTAAGGGGAATTTAGGCAGAGGAGCAGGGCAGTGACTGGAATGGGGGAGGGAGTCGGGCCTGGGGATTGTGGGAAGACTAGGGCAGTGAGGGTCTTGAGGTGGAAGGAAGGCCCAAGGCCTCCTGGAAACAGGAAAAGTGTGGCGAAGGGAGGCAGGGATGTGACCAGATGGGGGTCAGGCCTGGGAAAGCTCCCGGGAAGACCAGAGCCAGGATATGAAAAGGAAGGAAAGGAAGGACTCAGGGAAGCCTCTGGAGGACGCGGGTGAGGGGGCGGGCAGTGGCTGGAAGGGGAGGTTCGGACTTGGGGCACCAAGGAAACAGCTGGGGGGGTAGGGAGGGAAGGGCTGCATGCTGCTCCTTGTGTTCCAGAAAAGAGGACAGCATTTAAGGCAAGCGGGTCTCCCTGGAGGAGAAGGTGTTGGGGACATCAAAGGAAGGATTTTGCATTCAGCACCTGGCACTCACCACCTTGCCCGGTTAGAAGTTAGTAAAGGGGTCCGGCCCCCCCCTTTCACGGAACCAGGACTCCAGATCGTCCCCCCGCCCCAACATACACACACTCACTTTGGCCCTCGAACTTGCGGATGATGGTGTCCAGGTAAGTGTTTTGGGGAGCGACGTGGCCCCTGCGGACCGGCATCTTTCGGCCGCAGCCCCTGCCCGGAGCCACAGGCGCCCCCGGCTCCCGGCGTCTCTGCCTGTCCTCGGGCTCAGCAACGACCGGCTCCGGTGGGCGCCGCCCCCGGGGAGGGCCAACGGGCTCCGCGCCCCGCCCGCCAGCCTGCGTCTGCCCTCCCCTGCCCTCCCCTCCCCACCCCTGCCCCACCTCTCCTTTCCTTTCCTGCGGTCCCCTGCCCTCCCCTCGCCTCCTCTCCTCTGCGCCGGCCCGGGAGCTGTCCACCCCTGGGTGCTGAAAGAAGCCGCGCGCCGGCAGCGAGGAGGGGGCCGCTGGGCGGGGCAGTTTCTCTGGGACCCGATGGGGCTGGGGCGGGGCCTTGCATCCTACGTGGTAGTCGGGGGCTGGGGTCCTGGCCCTGGAATAGGGCAGATGTTCTCTGAGAAGCTGCTTCTGTTCCTGTCCCAAGGGCCAATGGCCTCAGCACCTCTCCAATTCCCTCCCAGTACCAAAGGGCAGTCTCCCCTCCCAGTGCAGGGAGTCTCCCAGGCAGGAGGGGGGCTACAGAAGGGATTGTTAGGGCCTCAGGTGGTCTTTGACTGAAAGCTTTCTTCCGGGTCTGACCACTGGGCCCAACCCTGGCAATGATACCATTAGGCCTCTGGCCTGCTCTTATAGCAAGTGATCTCCAGCTCAGCAGAGACCTAGGTCCCATGCAGAGCTCCTGCTACCAAGCCCAGCCAGGGCCTGGTCCTGAGAGGAGGGGGTAGGAGTACACATGAAGACGTGCAAGAAATATGCAATAAGGGCCAGGCGCGGTGGCTCACGCCTGTAATTCCAGCACTTTGGGAGGCAGAGGTGGGCGGATTACCTGAGGTCAGGAGTTTGAGACCAGCCTGGCCAACATAGCGAAGCCCTGTCTCTACTGAAAACACAAAAATTAGCTGAGTGTGGTGGCGCAAACCTATAATCCCAGCTACTCGGGAGGCTGAAGTGGGAGACTCGCTTGTACCCGGGAGGCAGAGGTTGCAGTGAGCCAAGATCGCGCCACTACACTCCAGCCTGGTAGACAGAGCGAGACGCGAGACTCCATCTGAAAAAAAGAAAGAAAGAAAGAAAGAAGTATGCAATAAGGTGCCTTCTTCAGAGGCCTGAGAGCTCTTAGCATACGGGTACATCTTGGAAGGAGAACAGATTTAAAACCACCTATTACCAAGTGACCACTGACAAAAGCGTCTGAGTACTGAGTACTGACTGAAAATGAACACACTAGAAAAAGCAGATGGGGTGGGATAAGGTTTATTGAAAGAGGCTTCCTGGAGAGGAAGGGGAGAAGGGGACCACTGTTCACTGAGCATCTGGGTGGGCTTGTACTGCTGCAGAGGGTTTGGTGAGCAATTTTGAGCCTAATCTTGGAGGGCAAGCATTCAAATGGGGCATGCACCTTAGGCAAAGGCCAAAGGTGATGTCAGTGCAGAGGGGCTGGGGTGAGGGGAACAAGGGGGCGTGGGAGAGGTGAGTTTGGAGGAAAGAGGTAATTAATAAAGACCCTCAGATGCCATTTTGAACATCTAGATTTAATTGATGAACAACTAAGTTCTTAAGCAATTAGACATGAAAGAAATATTCTGGTGACATAAACTTTACAATGGTGGGTGGGGGAGGGAGGATAGACAAGGAGGCTCAGCAAGGTTTTTACTGGAGTCCAGGTGAGAGCCTTAGAGTCCTGGGCTGGATGTGCCTTTGTCATGCAGAGCCACAGTGCCTAGTGGGGGCCTCTTTGGCCACTGTGGCTGGGGGATGAGAAGAGGGCAGAGATGTCCTGGCTGCCCCTTTGTTGGACAGGCTGGCTGTGGAGGAAAAGAAGAGGCTATTTCTCATGAGCTCAGTGCATGGGGTGCTGAGCTCTGAGGAGAGACTTGGGCAGTGGGACATTCATTCATTCATTCATTCACTTACTCATTCCATCATTTTCCAAGTCCCCTTTGTGCACCATGGCCTGTGCTGACTAGAGTTGTTACACAGGGGCACACTCCTGATGTGCATCCAGCTCTTATAGAGCTGATAGTAATAGGGACAAATAAGGACATTATGGCACAGAAAAGTAAGAGCAGGGACAGAGTCATCAAACAAGGGTGCTGTAGACCCTGGGGCTGGAGCAAGTGCTTGGGCTCAGCCAGATCTCAGAAAGACCTTTTGAAACCTGGACAGGGATAGGGTCCATGGAGATCTCAGCCTAGTATCTCTGTCCCCTGAACACCTGACTTTGGGGCTCAGATTCTTAATTCAGAGAGACCTGATCTCCTCTTTTGGCCACCCTCCCACCAGCTCAGTTGCAGCGGGGGTACCCCTTCTCTGTAGTTACTGGCTATAATGCCCTTTCCCCTCAAGTTTTCCCTATTCTCTGACAGACACTGACTCCCAGCCTCCAGGAGCCCATGGAACCTCCATCCAGACGCTTTGAATCCCCAATATTGGATGTAGCATCCTTGTGGCAGGCAGACCCAGGCTGAGGATAATGAACTAGGAAAGGCAGAGGCAGAGGCCTTCCCATTCTTTCCCCAGGCTTGTTTCTAGAGCACTAATTTCCCAAATATTCTCCTACAGTTCTCTCCTTCCTGTCCTCCCCATCCCCCACTGAGCCTGAAAAGGTGCTGTTTGTCCTATGCTCGCTCCCCAGGGCAACGGGCCAGGCAGCAGGTGTGTGTATGCTGAACAAGGCCATCTCCAGAGCAGAGTGGCTGGAGATGAGCTTTGTTTAAATATTAAAGAAGTCAATCATTAATCAAGCTTGGCTCAGTGCCCAGCAACCCACTGTCTCCATTTGGAAGGGCTTGGGCTGGGGCAGGGAGAGCCATGGGGCAGTTTGTGAGGCTACTTGCATCTCGACTGGTCAACAAAGAGCTTTTGGGGGCTGGATTATGTAGTCCAACACACGGCTGGCCCAAGGATAAGCAGAAAGATGTGCTCGTTGGTATAAAAGCACAGTGCTCATAAACTGGGCACTGGTGATTCGTAAAGGAATGTCCTGTTCTACTTGAGTACATTTTATGTACTGTGGACTGAAGCAGAGTCCTTTTTCTAACCAGAGCAGAAGTGGACCGAAGCAGAGTCCTTTTTCTAACCAGAGCAGAGATTCCTTGGGTACTGCAGCCCCATAGCCGGGCTACTGAAGAAAACAAGGCTGTGTGCAGAACCAATTCTGGGCATGACTTGGGGTGGGGGCTGGTTTGCAGGGACACAGCCACTGGGTCAATAAAACCTTAGGTCCTGAGCCACCACGGGAAGGAGGTTGGCCTGAAACCCAGGACACACATAGAATCACATAGAGCCAGTTTGTGCACACGGCCTCACATACATGAGTTTGCAAACACAAAATTACAAGGTCACATGTACCCAGATCTGCCACAGCTGAACCCAATTATAATTGGGCACTATGCATGCAGGCTGCCCCTCCTCTGCCCCCCAACTCTCTGGCTCAGCCTCCCTCCTCCTGCCCCCCAGCCTCACCAGTCTCACTCATGTCTAGTCCCAGCTTCACCATTCAGCTCTTACCCGTGGAGGCTTCCTGCTTTACTGTGTGAAAATCCAGATGGCCAGGCTGATTGAGCACAGCATCAGGACAAGGCAGAGGCCCAGCAGCATCCACTGTCTTTCAGCAGCCTGGCGGGGTTCCATGGCTATGCCCAGGAAGTAGGCATTGGGCAGTGGGCTAAATATCTCAGTGTCTTGAGTCAGTGACTGTTTTTTCAGGGAGTGCAGCCTGCAGGCCAGCCCCAGCACCACCAGAGACACGACAAAGCCCAGGGCCAGAAGCACTCAGTACCCAAATTTAGCCTGGTTGGGGTCCAGCTTCAGACTCAGGAATATCACCTTGTCTGTGTCTTTTTCTGTGGAAGACATGGGAGTCTCATAGGGCAGGTAGAACTGGATAGGGACCCCTGGGGTCTCCTGTGGCTGTCAGAGGAGATCTGATTGGACTACATGCCCCTGCATGCAAGGTACCAGAGGCAAGATGCTGACCCTTTGTTCAGATGTCAGCCTGGCAACCTAGCTGGACAGTGTGCAAGGAAGCAACTGAGCCAGGGGCTGGGGCGTGGGCGGTGGTCTTGGCTGAAGCTGCATCAGGCCTGGTACAGACAGGGTCCCACAGCAGCAGTGCTACTGATTCAAGCCAGGTCATGAAT